>NC_089581.1:24566516-24879216 GCF_019320115.1 Miscanthus floridulus
ATTGCAAATCCCAATCTCGTAGTACAAGCAGAGACCCTGAAGGAAAGGGTGCACTGGAATCCCAAAACCCCGTTTGAAGAAGTCTTCAAAGACCACAATCTCACCTGGTTGTGGATTGGGGAAGCTTTCTCCTTCCGACGCACTGCATCCCGCAAGTGCCTTGTTGTGGAGCACTCCCATGGCGACGAGGTCCTCGATGGTCTGCTCGTTGCTCCGCGACTTCCACCATTCCTTCGCCATGACCCCACCTTTCTTCTGGGCGTCTCTCTTCGCCATTAGTTCGTCCTTACTAGGTGGGTGGATGCAGGAGACCGAGGGGATTGGCGAAAATTTTTGGGGGAATAGGGTTTCGGCAGGAGGAAGAAGAAGGTTGTGGCGGCGGATGGCAATGGGGAACGGAGTGAGTAACTTACCAGATCTACGTTATATAAAACAAAGAGCACCGTCGTTTCGTTCGCCCGAGAATATTGGGAGTCGTGCGCACGCGCCGCAGACGGTTGTTCACACAACCTCGAAATCTACGCCAATAAATGCGCTCCTTCGTTAACAGTGTACGCGCCTCTTCGTTGATGGTGTAAGAGGGCCCACACTGACACACCTCAATACAGGTGTCAACCGACTGTTTGCAAAAAAAAAGACAGAATGACGTACTATACCTATTTACTTTTTTGACCAGACGTCTTAGACTGGACTTGGCAAAGAATAGAGAAATAAGTATACCAAATAATAGTACAAGCAGCGCAAGTGATCGTGGATTTGCCCAGACCACTACTGTGCTTGGATACTTCCCAGACCACTTTTGTGCTCGGGGACTGCTCCGACCACGGCCGTGCCCGGGAACTACTATGACCACCGCCGTGCTCGGGGACTCTCCCGACCACTTCTTATAGTTTTGCTCTCCTCAGCTACATGTGATTTGTACTCACATACAGTTGAGAGACATTTATTTAGACCTTGCTACAAGGCTTATACTTCGCCTTCTAGCAAGCTCGAGGACTAAGTGGGCACACTTCACCTTGCGGTGAATGTGTTTGTTTAAATCGACCCCTGTGCTCTGAATTATTATAAGGATTATTAATATGCTCGGGGACTGCCTCGACCACTGCTTGAATAATGGTTCTCCTTGGCTACATGTGATTTATACTCACATACAGTTAAGAGACATTTCTTTAGACCTTGCTACAAGGCTCATACCTCGCCTTCCAGCAAGCTCGGGGACTACATCGGTACGATGCACTTGTCGGTGCATCTCGTATCGCGTGTACGACGATTGGGTTCTCAATTCAACTGGGAATTCTTTTTAGACCCTAGCACCACGTGCCTAAGTCACCTACTACCAGGCTCGGGGACTAAGTGGGCACACTTCACCTTGCGGTGAATGTGTTTGTTTTTCGACCCCTACGCTTCTGATGTTCAAGGACGTTATGCTTCAAGACCATTTACATTTCTTATCAGAAATACAAGTGGGCACACTTCTCAGGACAAAAATCTTTTTCTTTTTTCTTAAAGAGCACCATACATTCTTCGGACAACCTACTTCTCCGGTGATGATGGTGGTCGGAGGCGTCAAGGATTCAAGCCTCGTTTGTCGGAGAAGGTTAAAATGGCGTGTCGCAGCATAATACATGATGCTCGGGGACTAGCTGTGGGGGTATTAACCCCTATACCCTCACGGCTAAGCTTGGGCTGGCCCGGATCGATGGGTTCAGTCCACCCGAAAGGCGACGTGCGGCCCAGTTAACCTGATCGGAGTCCCGCACAAGGAATCAAGACGGATTTGGCGACCAAGCAGGATCCTGGTCGGTTAGAATAGGAATCCTTATCCGGCCACATATGGCAATTGTAACTGACTAGGATTAGTTTCCAGATCTGTAACCCTGCCCCCCGGACTATATAAGGCGGGCAGGGGACCCCTCTAAAAGATATCTCTCATTGACATACAGCAATACAAATCAGACGCAGGACGTAGGTATTACGCCTTCTTGGCGGCCGAACCTGGATAAAACCTCGTGTCTGTCTTGCGTCACCGTCTTGTTTGGGGCTTGCGCATCTGTCTGCCGATAATCTACTACCTTGGGCATACCCCTAGGTAGACTGCCGACCATATTTCGTCGACAGTCTGTGTCCATCCTACAGATGAACAACAAGGGGCACGCAATCAAGGAGAGCGCAAACAACGGGGAACAACACCACAATCAACAAGACGGACCCTAAGCATCCACATTCACAACTACCCGACCTAATCGATCCATACCAAGGAGCATGCAATCTAGGGGGAATAACACTCACCCGGCAGCTCGCAAGTTCGGTCGCTCGCCCGCACCCTTCTTCACCGACATACGCGGCCAATCCTCTGGATCCACGGTGAACTCCAAGCAGGACTACCCCATTCGACGCCGGAAGCACGGGGGATTGATCTTCTTCTCAACCCGTCGTCGCCGCTAGGGTTCCACGTCCGCCGCCGCCCGCCTCAGCTAGGGTTTGGGGAAGAGAACGAGAGAGAAGCGAGAGTAAAGAATACGATGGCGGTCAAGGTCGGTCAACACGGCCTCTCCCTCATAGAAGGGTAAGATGGACAAATTTTCTGTCCGGTCCCACCTGTCAGGGCTTTGAAACTGTCAAAACCAAACAGAACGTGGACGGAATAGCTTGGGGAGCAAAGAAATAAAGTGTCATGGCACCTAGATAAGTCTAAACTTTTTAGTGGCACTAGAAAAAGACCATCTTTTTTAATGGTACCCATCAAAAAGGCTAAAAAAAAAAAAGTGCTCTGTTTCCGTCTCCTCCCAATGCGGCGTCTCGCTCTCCTCCTCCTGCCACTCCTCCTCGCCGCCGGCGCCACCACGGCGTCGGCGGAGCCCGCGACCCCTCCCGCCTCCTCTCTTAGTCCCTCTCCCTCTCCCCCTTCGCCTTCGCTGACCCTCGCCGAGCTCCTCCAGAAGTACGGCCTGCCCCCGGGCATCTTCCCCTCGACCGTCACCGCCTTCTCGCTCGCCAGCAACGGCAGCCTCACCGTCAACCTCGCGGGCCCCTGCTACATCCACTTCGAGTACCTCACCTACTTCGAGGCCCACATCACGGGGGTGCTCCGCTACGGCTCCCTCTCCGACCTCCAGGGCGTCCAGGTCCGCCGCTTCCTCATCTGGTACAACGTCGTCCGCATCAAGGTCGACCTGTCCCCGCCGCCGCGCTACGTCTACATCGACATCGGGTGGATCACGCGCAAGCTCCCCGCCGACGACTTCCAGTCGCTCCACGCCTGCGAGGACTCCAGGAGGTGCCGCCTCTCCTCCGCGCTCGCCGTCGCCGCCAAATGGTTCCAGGTACCTAACCTACTCGAGTTCTTTTTCAGCAACCTGACTGCGTTGAAGCAGTTCGTTGTCTGTGCTTATCGGATATTATTAATATGTTGGTAAATCTAGTCCAGGATGGGAAATTGAGTCGACGACAAGTATCGAGTGAGTTTGATTCCTTGTCTGCGTTTTGTTTGTCAAACCCGTGGATTCGAGTGGAGTTATCCTAGGAGGATGTGGTCTAATGTGGTAGTTTCGTACGGGGCTTGTGTTCTTTCTAGAGGCTTGCTCGTTGTTTGATGTTGATGGTGGTTGGTTTTGACATTTCTGTAGACTGGATGTAGCGTGGCTGTGAAGGGAAAACAAGCTGAGAATTACTATTGTGTGTAAATAAAGTTGACATGGCAATTAAAGGGACGGCACGTGACTGTAAAATAATATGCATGACTTCAGGGCGTGGAGGTTCTTTAGAGGGTCCTAAATATAGTTTATCTTTCAATTTTATTGGATGTTGACTTTGAGTTGGGAGAGTAATACATGTCAGTTTTTAGGACTTTGGTATTGAGGATCAGTGTGGTTACTGTTTATGGTGCTGGTGAAAGAGGTCAGAGGATTGGTGTATAACTTGATTTGAGATCATTGTTTGCGGTATTGCCCTATTACTGAACAAGAGGTTGTGCTGGTAGTATCAAACTATTACTGAAAGAAGACACTTTACCTATACTAAGTGATTTCTTTAGTGGTAGTACTTATGGATTTCTATGCTTATGGTTGCTGAAATTTACTTTGGTATGAGTTATCTTTTTGAACTGTAGTCCAGCCCTATTGGTAGTTTTTACTGACAGTTCATATGCACCACTGGACTTTGATGTGCACTTGCTTGCTTGCTCCACAATTGTCAAATTATACAAATGAATTTGGTTTTTAAATCTCTCCAGTGGTAAACTAGAAATGCATAATATTCGAGAATTAGACATGAAGGGGGCACAGCAAGGGGTCAATCAAATTGAACTTGATTTATTGATTTGTGGTATTCTGTAATACTATGCACTTAATGGCTCAATAGAGTCACTGACTGAAGGTAATAGGAATTATTATTGCTTAGAGTGATCAATCTGAATTGAGTTTTTTTTTAGATTCTCTTAGTTCATTTACTATCAGGATAAATGATCCCATCTATGGGGAAATTGCTACAGGTTAAACAGATTTTGAGAATCTGACTTGTCACCATTCACCATCGACATTAAATTCCTTTTGAAATGATGCATGTGACCTGCAGACATGATATTATGACATGATTTTCAGTATGTATGCAATTGATGTCCTTGGATGTATGTCACCTTCCAACTGGGAAGATGACCTTTCTCCAGCACCGAGTTCGATATGGTATTTGGCCCCTATGTTAGTTTGCTTGATCTAAATACTGTGTTGGACCTTGCAGGACTTCTTTGCCCAATTTTAGGGGATGGGGAAGGCCTACGATTTGACAACAGCATTGGATGAGGTAATATAGCATTTTGATTATGAAGATTTGCATCACCTGTTATCTTTCATTTTTATATTGCTAATAAACCGTCATCTACAGTTTACAAATAATCTATGGCAGTTTTAGTTGATAAGGTATATTTTGCTCAGAGAACAGTTTTAGTTGGGTCGAAACTTATTTAGTGGGGCATATGTTTGTTTCCTTATTTCCAAATGCAACAAGCTGCCTGATCACTTTCTAGAGTTTGTTTCACTTATTTCCTTCTCTCTGTGTGTGGGTGGTTGCACATCTCATTATGCTAGCTCTCAGCAGTATACATTTATCAGTTGGTTCCCCTACAAGCTCTAATTCATTTTTTGGGCCCACAGCAATTTATGTGTATAGTCCTAGACTCCTAGTGCTCTGATAATGCCAGTACGAGCTTTCGTTGGGGTGGTGTTAGAATAACAGAACTTACTACCTGATTTATTTATCCAAAGTTTGGTTCAGATTGGTCATATTTTACACATGTTAGCCTTGTTGCTGGTGTCAAGAGCAGCTAACGCACAGAGTAGTGATGTGTCTGGCATGCGGCCTTCAAACAAAATTTGAGACTTTAAAATACAAATAGAGTTGCGGTCAGATACTCAGATGTTCCATTGATTGCCCTCTTCGTGCCCATTTCTTGATAACTCGTTATCTTATCAACTGATGCCATGTGTTTTCTATTTATATGCCTCTAAACTTGGTCTCTAGTTACTCTACTAATTTTTTTCTTACAACTTCCTGTAGTTCCCGGCCTTCGACGCCCTAAAAGGATTGTATGAACCTTGAACGAGCTGGAACACTGCCATTTGTTACCCTCTCTACACGCAATGCAGCTAATCAAGCTGTTGTCTAATTCGTACATTTGTCCACGATTGATTGCCACATGATCTTGTGGGTTGTGCATCGGTTACTTCTATAAACATGTTGAGAACAGGTAGCAAATATGAAGTTGCTTGTTTCGTCGGAAGCTTAAAGCAGTACCGCCCAAACAATGAAACGATCGCTCAGCAGTAAATAAAGATGGGAAAAAGAAGTTCGCAATTGCAATTGCAATTTCAGCACAAGCCTTGGTTACTGCAACGCAACTCAATTAATGATACGAATACTTGAGTAACTGCACAGTGCATTGACACTTCGAATCTAGTAATAATACATTTACCTAGCACATTGTCCAGAAGATCTGGCGCCCTAGCACCTAGCAGGAAAACGAATATCCTAATTTTTACATAATTTCAGTGATGTTACATGCTAATTACAGTACACACATAAGAGACGAGTTTTGTTTTTCCACTAGTGTTGCCCGAAGCACAACATTATCTAAATCCTTGGGTAGCTAAGAGATTTTAGCAACATTGTCAATAAATAACACCCATATGGTGGTACAACTACGAACAAAGCAAGAACCTATGTAGAGTTAGGTGGGCGAGGGTCCCTGAACACCGAGGAAGAACCACCAGATGCGGCCGGGGAAGGTGATGAGGCTACATAGTTACTTCCTGGCAATGATGCTGAATAAAGAGCAGGAGGTTGTCCTTGGTGTATATTTGTGGCGAAGCGTGATGGACTTGCCGTAGAGAATGTTGCCGGGCTCCTTGGAGTGTGGCCCTGTAACATTAGATGTGGTTCTTTAGCAATGTGAAAATACTAAAACCAACCCAACAAAGAAAGTCAGAAATAGTATATAAACAAGCTGGGCAGCATTTAAAGAATCGTCTTTATTTACTACTTAAGTTATCAGCTGATTTGGGAACCAACCCAACAAAGAGAGTCAGAAATGGTATCTAAGCAAACTGGGCAGCATTGAAAGAATCATCTTTATTTACTACTATAGTTATCAGCTGATTTTGAAGTCTAACTCTTGCAATTTGCTACCATTTAAACACTTGCCAAAACATGTAACACAGACAAAAGTAGAAATGGGCTTACAACAAGACTATTGAATGAGCATTCGAGCAGCTTACCTGTAGAGAACCAAACGGTGACCTCGCAAAAGAGGCTATTGAAGGAGAGATACTGTGGAAGTGATGCAAGGGGCGTCCAGGAGTGTCCTGGTTAGAACCAGCATCTGAATCGCCAGCAACATCACCAAAATTGACATCAACAGTCATTCTAGGGGCCAACCTAGAAACAGAACTTCCATCTGTTGCATTTTCTGACGGCTGAGGCATGGCAGCACGCAATGAAGCCTGCATGCTACGCCTTCGGATTTCTTCTTCTGCATTTAAGACCTAGTCATTCAAACAGCCAAAACAATGGCATTTAGTACCCTGACGATGAAGTTCTCAATCAGAATAAAAGAGAGCAGCAAACCAACCAAATAACTGTGCATGCATTTGCTGCTACTTATTCCTTCTAAAATGGACTGAGGAACAAAACAAGTATAATATTTATTTGAAAAGAAAATACTTCCTCGGATCACAAATATAAGTCCATCTAGGTCTTCCCTAAGACAGTTAGACTAGTTATCTATAACAATGTATTATTTAAAATGAAATTATTTATATATTGTAAAGGTATATTTCCAAAATGAATCTAGCAATGTCTTGTATCATCAACTACATACTTTTCGGATATTGGTAGCCAAAGGTGAAAAGGTTTGCCTTAGAACAAACCTAGATAGACTTATATTTAGGTTTAGAGGAAGTAGATACCAAAACTTTGGTAGTGACATTATGCTAAAGCAATTCAAGGCCCCAGGCCCATAAGAGGGTTACTTGAAATGTCCAATCATAATGCGAAGCATCTGCATGCAATGGCATATGCAACATCAAGGTTCAAGAAAACGCTAGGCGCTAAGACACTGATTAGCGCCTAGGATGTGTAAACATAGACAAAACGTTTACACGTCTGCTACGTATTAGGAGATTTAGTTGTATAAATGTGAAATAATAAACAGAAAAGGAAGAGCAATGTCATAACAGCCCACTTGGACCACTTGCCACTAAGGCAGGAAGCCAATCGTCCAATCCTCTCTCACGCAGCTGTGCCGCCACCACTCCGCCGCCCGCCCACACGTTCCTGTCCGTCGCTCCCCCTCTCGATGGTGTGCCCCCTCTGCTCCTCCTGCGCTCGCCCCATCCGCTCTTCCATGCGCCCACCTCTACTCCGCCCGCACGCACCCTATCCTGTCCCTCTCCATGGCAGCCCTGCTTTGGCTGCGCACATGGAGAAATTGAGCAGAAGGGGCTAAATCTAGCAGGGGGTGAGTGAAATCGGGCGACGTGGACACCACGAGGTAGGCATAGATGGAGTCATAACCCAACGAACCATTTTGCCATCCTAATCTCGTCTCTTCTCTTCCTTTCTTTGTCATCCATGGGTTCTGGTAGTTCATGGTGCGTTTAATTGGACATCTATGGCCTAGGCGAGAAGTTGGGTCTCCGCCTAGCACTTAAGCATGCGTTTAACCACGTATTTTTAACACTGTGCAACATAATGATTAAAAATTGGCCAGACTATTATAACCTGTCCAACAAAGAATAATGAGCGGACCATATTCATACAGACTAACTTACATTTGCAAGTTTCACATTTACAATGGGTATATATGCAACTCATCCTAGTTTGCAGCGAATTTTTCCTACCACTAATAGTGAAGTTGCAGAATAACACAGGTTGAGCTATGCTTCATTTGGGGTCAACTGATATTTGGAACTGAAAGGTTATTTTTCTCGAGCCACGCAGGAGAGCTGCGTATCATTTCATTAAGATAGAAAAAAAGATACAACGAGCCGAGTTTAGGAAGAACCTGGACCCGAGGTCCCCAACACACACACAACACTCAGAAAAAAACAGACTATGCCTTCTGTCCAAGGAAAAACACGACCACCTGACCACATCGGAGACTAACTACCCGGGCTCAGCGACCTTGCTAAGAGAGCGCTAAGCCATGAGGCTCCTGCCATGCACCAAACACTACACTCGTCCCCTACAGACTGTAACAGCACTTGAATGTTTGGTGAGGCTCCATCAAACACACAGGAGTTCCGATGTTTCCAGATTTCCCAAGAAACTAGGATGCAGAGGGAATTCAGCCCCTTCCTCATCTCCAAAGGCACCCTTCTGATGGCCGACTTCCACCAGCCGGAGAAATTCGAGGCCGTAAGTGAGGGCGCAACAATGATCAGGTTCAAATGTTGAAGGTTATTATTGTTTCATTAATTCCATTCAGACCAATATGTTACCAAATTGGTCATCACGCAAAGTATAAGATTGGGTACCATCTGACATATCTCAATACTTATTCAGCTGATGAATATGCAGCAAATTTCCATTTGTTTTAAACTATAACCACACACAAATCAACCAGAAATATAAATAATGGCACAAATAGATACCTGCTTCAGCATCTGCACAAGGCCATGCTTCTTTTTATTTAGGGAGTCCAGCTTTTCGTTAAGCTTTCTCTTCTTCTCATCAATTCCATCAGGATAACTCACCTGGAATAAATGTAAAACTATGGTTGTTTCAATAAAGCCACGTAGATAGATATTGCTTGCAACATAACAAAAACAAAGCACAAAGGTAAAATGTTTCAACACCTATTCAGATACAAGCAATATGCAACCTTACTTGGTTCTACTCAAGTACTTGCGCCTTAAAAAAGCACGAGAGAAAGTCTCCAAATAATACAACAGCCTTAGCTAATTTTGTGTTCAGTGGCAATCAAGTATCCCAAGTTCCTAACAGAAGAACATAATCCTCTTTTGGGCAACTACAATGTTTAGTGCTGATTAATCTATCTTAGAAGCTTCATTTTTCACTGCAAGATGGAAATAGCTGCCATTTTTTGCCAGATTGAACATGTACGCAGATGCCAAATCGTAGAACCTAACTCTTCTTCACATCCATCGATATCCTCCTACAGTCCTAGGAACTGCAACAACTAATTTCTTTCCAGCTTAACTTTCAACATACAATCTCAGTATCTACACAGTTCCCTAAATTTCCGAACGCTATTAGCAGTTAGCAGTGGCACAGTCCCATAGCAATTGCACACGGATACAGATCATCAAACAACGAATGATAGTGAAGTGGCAATGAATAATTCGGACGGCCTCACCTCCTTCTGGTTTGGGTCAAAACCTTCACTTTCACCCTGACCTTCTTCAGCATCGCCATTACCATCCCCTTCAACAACTATCTCCCCCGCATCTTCCATGTCCGCGTCCTCCACCGCCCCCTCCTCCTGCTCCTCCTCTTCCTCCTGCTGCTCCGCCTCCACATTCCCCTGTTCCTCCTGATGCTGCTGATGTTCCTGTTCCTGGTCCAGCTGCAGCTGTCCCTGCTCCTCTTCTCCCCCGTCGTCCGCTTCCTCCTCATCCGGTGCCTCCCGCTCGGGGTCCGCGGCGCCACGACAGCCATTCAAGTCCGAGGATGACGGCGAGACCTGCCGCCGCGGCGGCCCGTTGAGGCGCGCGACGGCGCGGGAGCGGTTGCGCACGAGGCGGCGGAACCGCTTCGCGTCGAGGGTCGGCCGGGGCGCCTCCCATCGGCGCGGGGCCGGGGCGCCGCTGTCGGCACCGCCAATGTGGAGGTTGCCGCGGTACATCGAGATCGCCACCATCCCTCCAGGATCCCTGCCCGCGCCGGTCGCCGCGGCGACGTAGGGTTTGGTGGGTTCTTCTGCTCCGGTGCGGCGGCCGTGGGTTGGGTTGGTTGCGGCCACGGCTGGACCGTTTGGGTGTAGTGGACGTTTCGCGTTTTCTGCGGGTGTCGGTCATTTGGGCCGGCGTTTCACTGTGGCTGACCATCTGTTCACGTTGGGCTGGGGCGGATTGTTGGGCCTACTAGGTCTGGGAGGCGTGGGAGGCCATGGGCTGGTATGTACCACTAAATAACCCATGGGCCTAAATCCGAAGAAAAGGCTATTCATGCTCCAATAAAAATTTACTTGATTCTCAAAAAAAAAAAAAATCACTGTATTTGTCTTCATCTCTTTTTCTTGAAAAAAGTTTATCGAATTATTATGCAACAGACATAAATCAAATTTTCCAATTTGCAAAAAAGAAAAAAAAAAGAAATCAAATTTAGTCCAAGCGTATACCTTACCAAAATTGCTTTTATTTCGTCATTCTTGGGCATTTGATAATCTCCCACTCTCGCCGAAACGCCGAATTACGCGACCTGGCCGGAACGATCGAAACCATCGCTGCTGCTTGCTGCCAACCAAAAGCAAGCAACTGCAACGCGAGGAAAGACAAATCCTGAGCGGATTTTCGACCCGGGATACCGACAGCTGGCTCGATCGGTCCATGTCAGAAATTCAGGTCTGACAGGGTGACTGGCAGCGAGCGGATGCTGGACACGAGGATCGGCCCTCGTGGCCTCGTCGTCTTCCTCCGAGCAGAGCCGAGACGAACCGTCCATGTCCTCGCGCGGTCGCGCCGGCGTCCAGACTCCAGACGTTCTGGTCGCGGCTGGCCCGCGCACGAACCAGCCAAACGCCAATGCCGTCCCAACCTCCAAGGTATTGCCCTTCTTCACGTCCTGGACCACACGCGTGGACGATCGAGACGCCATGCCCATGCGGCGCCAAATGCCGGTGCCGGTGAGGCGCCCGTTCGGTTCGGTCCCGCTCCCGCCCGAAGCATGGGAGGCGCGGGCCGCTGGCCGGCTGGCCCCCCACCGCGAACACGAGCTACTGTGCTGGCGGCCGTGTCCTGTGTCCAGATCGGATCCCCGCAGCTACATATGTCCACGCAGCCCGAGCCCATAGCCCCAGCCCAAGGCCCTTTTTTTTTTGCCCGACCCAAGGCCGGCCCGGCCCGACGACGAACGGGCCCGGGCTGGCACGGTCCGGAGGAGCAGGCCATGCTTGGGCCTTACCCCAGGCATATGGGTCGGCACGGCACGGCCCGCTCCTCAATCGGAGGCCCGCTAACGGCCCGGGCTGCCAACCCTGCACGGCCGCGCCCCCGGCTCACCTCCCCGGCTCCCTCTAACCCTATTGCATCTCTTCTCTCCCTCTCTTCGTTCGCCGGTCAGGTGCGGCACCGTAGGCTCCTCTACGTGCGCTGCACTCTCGCTCCACCCCGCGTCCCGCCTGGCTCGCTCCTCCGTCCTTCCTTCTCCACTCCGCCGGTGAGGTACGCCGCCGTGGGTTGGGGGCTCCACACCTCCGCTCGTCGGTCAGGATCTAGGTCTGACGTCGTCGCCGTCTCCACCTCCACTCCACTCCGCCTCCCCCAATCCCCATGCCGCTGCCTCCAGAGCTCCACCTCCACCACACGACGGTGTCGAGTGCGGCAGCGGCCGCCGCCTCCATGCCCCCGCGTGTCTTGCTGTGGCCGCCTCCTCCGCGCCCCCCGCACGGCTTCGAGCGGAGTGGCCTCCATCCCCTCCACGGCACCAATCACGCTCCTCCTCGGCTCCTCCCGTCCCTCGACCACGCTGAAGTCCAGCGCGACAGCAGCGCCGGCGTCGAGAACGGCAACGGCCGCCTCCTCCACACCCCCCCCCCCCCCCCCCGTGCGTCTGGCCACCTCCTCCGCGTCCCCCTGCAGCAGCTTCGAGCGGAGCGGCCTCGATCCGGCCTTCTACGCCCTCGATCCGGCCACTACTTCGCCGGATCCGGCATCAAGCGACCCGGCGAGGAGCTCACCGGCGGCCGCCGCCACCTCCACTCCTCGTCGTCCCCCTCATCTCTATCGCATTTGGTGGACCTCGGGTCGGCCCGACCTGCTAAAAAGGTCGGGCTCATCGGGCCGGCCCGACACGAAAATCGACCCGACAGACCGTGCCTGGGCCATCGGACATGCACAATGGACTGGTGCGGCACGGCCCTAGCACGGGCCCGTGCCGTACTGGACCGTGCCGGCCCGTTGGCAATCTATACCCGCAGCTGCACGGCAACGTTGGCAGCCGTGCAGGCGCCAAACCCCATCTATCCACCGAGTAGTACTACCAACTGCCAGAGCCAAGAGCGAAGATGCACGCGGCTACGACGAAACAGTGCCAAAGCGAAGAAAATGATGAACAGGTCTGTTCGGCTGGTCGGAAAGACTGTCTATGCTGATGTTGATTTGTAGAAAAACACTGTTATTTAGTTAAAATTATAAGTTCAAGCGAAGCGGCGCGGGTCCGACGTCCGAACACAACTGTTCCGCACACAGGAGCATGCATGCGAGTGCAGCAGCTTTGGGTGACTTGGCTTTGTTCAGTTCAGACAAGGACAACACGCCAGCGAAAAAAAAGGCTCAACTCTTTACTACTGCTAGTACAACAGTATTTACCTTTTGCTGCCGCGGCCAATAGTATTTACCTTTGGCTTCTTCTTTCTGATCTGGTTGAAAAGTGTGACTCGATCCGGTGCGGCGCCAGTTCTGATTTCTGAAGCAGCCTGGATCGATCGCGTGATTCGCGTCACATGAGGTTGCCGTCGTTGGCGATCGCGCAGCGCAATTCGGTGCGGTGCCGATCCATCGAGGACGACCCCCCTTGCAAATTGCAGCCCAAGGGCGGCAGGAGTAGGACGACTTTGAGCTAGCAAGTACTAGGAGTACATCTTGTCGGTGAGCCACCTGAACACTCACAAACTGTTCGTTCGCTCGAATACGACGGTTGATTATAAGCTGCAACATAATTTTTTTCTCACGCTAAATCAGTTAGTAGTAAATAATCAACGATCGTTTACGACGAAACGAATAAGCTGTCAAATTATAGTAAGGGCCTGTTTGGCAGGCTCTGGCTCCTCTAAAAATGACTCCGGCTCTGGCTTCTCTGAAGGAGCAGCTTCTATGGAGGAGCTGAAGCCGTTCTGGAAAACGTTTGGCAAAACGGCTCTTTCGCACTAGACGACGTGAATCTACAGCAAGGAGCCACGCGAAGCTCGTTTTTAAGGCTTCTCCTGCGCAGGTAAAAAATGGCTCCGGCTTTTGACCGGCTCCTCATACAGAGCCCTTTCTAAAACAAGCGTTTGGCACAGCTCCTGCAGAAGTTGGACCTGAAGCCCCTATAAAAACCCTGCCAAAGAGGCTCTAAGTACTGTACGTATCACGAGTGATGATGATCAATAATCATAAGCTCTCGTCGGTTGACGACGTCAAAAGTCAAAGGATGGCATTCTGGATCCCATATTCCCATGCACTGATGATATACACCACACCAGCGATGCTAGCGTCTGCTACTCCACGCACTACTACACCGATTTTCTTCCGGTTACGGTTAGCGTCTATAGAAGAAACAGTAGGAACAGTTCAAATCGACACCGGCATCCCTCTTCAAAGTCTCAGCCAAGCTCAGGGCAGCAAAACAGATAAGCGTGTGGCCCATGTATAATATATACTCCCGCCTCTTTTGGCGACGAGATAAATCATAGATGATCGACCGAGACGACGCTGTCCCGTGTTCCGTGACCCGTTTCTTCACGCAGCCAGCAAAGTGATTTTCCTAGTTCATCCTGCTTTCTATAATACGTATATCAAGATGCCTCCGTTCTTATCAGGGTTGTATCACTCACCTGTTTCGAGTTCAGTCTATTCTACGCGGTGCGTGAATATCTTCGCCTGCCCTTCCAATCCGTTCCAGTCTTTGGAGTACTTAAAAACTGCTCAGGTCCACGACGCCGGTTCTAAAAGGGTTGATGGGATTCATGCCATTATAATTTTTTTATGTCAGGAGAAACATCATTACTATTCGTCTATTTCGAAACATGTTATTACAATTCTTCGTTTCCCATAAAAATGGCACTGAATACGTATGGACATAGTCTGGGCCTAGCTGCAGGTGTCTACAAAGACGTATACTTCGCTGCAGGTGTCTACAAAGACGTATACTTCATCTCCCCTGTCACTGACACGCGGGCCCCACCTGTCATCTTCTTCTTCCTCTCCGTCTCTCTCTCCTGATGGGCGCATCGAAGGGTGTGGGCGAGAGCCGCCATTGGCAGTGTGCTCGACGGGAGGAGTGGAGGGATGGGGGCGACTGGAGGAGGAGGCTGTTGCTCGCCCGCGTGGCTACGTGGTCTCGGCTGCTGCTGCGCGCGTGGCCATAGCGGGCCGGAGCTTCTACGCCTTGAGCCCCGGCGCCGCCATAGCGGGCGGAGCTGCTGCGCGGCCATGGTGGGTGGAGCTCGCGCGCAGCTATGGCGGGCCGAAGCTCCCGCGCCTCGAGCTCCGCTGGCGCCACCAGGAATGGGCAAGCAGCAGCAGCTCGTGGAGCCCCATGACGACTTGACGAGGCGAAGCTTCTTCTCGCGGTGGTCGGAGCTAGAGGCGGGCGCGCCATCGTCCCCGTCCGCGGAGCCGACGCTCCGGCGGTTAGAGCTTCGCCCCTGGGGCTGCTGCTACTGCTCTAGGCAGAGGAGCTTTGGCCCGCCAGCTCCGCCTGTCGTGGCGTGCGCCATGGCCGCGTGGGAGCTCGGTCCACCATGGCAGCGAGGGAGCTCGAGGCGGAGGAGCTCCGGCCCGCCATGGCTGCGCGTGCTGCTGCTGCTACTCGCGGGCTGTCGGCGTGCTGCTGCTCGCCGTGGCCGTGGCCGCGTCGGGATGGAGAGAGAAAGAGAGGGGAGGAGAGGAGGAAGAAGAAGATGACATGTGGGGCCCGCGTGTCAGTGACAGGGGTTATGAAGTATACGTCTCCGTATACGCCTGTAGCTGGCCCCAGGCTGTGTCCATACATATTCAGTGACATTTTTATAGGAAACAAAGAATTGTAATGACATACTTAGACGAATAGTAATGACGTTTCTCCTAACGTCGAAAATTATAATGGCATGAATCTAATTAACCCATTCTAAAACACCCCCCTGGCCCCCTCTGTCCGGCGGCATTATTTAGCTTAGCATATATGCATCTTCTGTATTGGTATGTGTTGTGTTTCATTCTCTTGTTTCTTTGTGAATGGTGTTCTGTTTCCTTTCAGTATGCCGTGATTCTTTTCTTGGCATCTACGTTTCCCCTTTTTTTTTCTCTCTCTGTTGAATAATCTGGAGCTACACGGATCAGCTTCGACGATGCTAACTGCACTTTAAATTAAAATCGAACAATTATTACCTGAAGTATCCTAATGATAATTTCAGCCGCCTAGTCACCCGTTCCCATTCACAAGGTCGAAGACGACAGCAGATTAGGATAAAACGCAGAGGCAAAGGGTGCGGGCATAACCGGCGCCAGACAAGAGTCCAGTTGCTGCAGTGTCGCTATCCAGGCATAAAGTATTGGCAATTCCGTGAAGGCTTCGGAATTTTCCTGCAGGTTTATCCACACACAAAGTAGTAGTATTTGTGTAGCACGCAATTTTATACATACACGTACGTGTACGTACAATATACTTGCATTCGATGTGATGTACTCCCTCCGTCCGTAAAAAAATACAATTCTGGAACAATATCATGGTTTAGTACTTCAAGTTTGACCAATTATAGTTAAAAAAAATATAAATATTTATAATATTAAATAAACATCATTAGATTAATTATGAAATATATTTTTATAATAAATTAATTTAGAGTTATAAATGTGAATACTATTTACTAGAAACATGGTCAAACGCGAAGCATTTTAATTGGCACGCATACCATAGTTGCTTTTTTTCACGGACAGAGCTAGTGCTTGTTTAGTTCCCAAAAAGTTTCCAAAAAAATGCTACAGTAGCCATCACATCGAATCTTGCGATAGGTTCATGGAGCATTAAATGTAGACGAAAAAACTAATTGCACAGTTTGGTTGGAAATTGCGAGACGAACGTTTTGAGCCTAATTAGTCCATGATTGATCACTAATTGTCAAATAAAAACGAAAGTGCTACAGTAGCCAAATTCCCAAAATTCGTGAACTAAACACAGCCCTAGTACTCCGAAAAGGAGTATGTGGTATAGTATGATCATTAAAAAAATGTCCGGTGGCCAACGGTGGCGGCGTCGTAGCCCGTAGACAGTAGACTTGCGTCCACGTACGCCGAAAAGGCACCGATGTGGAAACTGGAAACAACCGTCGAGCCGAGGCCCGAGGGAACAATTAGCCCCCCTTTGGCAGGGCTCATCGAGCGGCTTCTTGAGCGGCTCATGGTGAAGCCCTGCCAAACACTATAACTCAAAATGGCTCACGAGGAAAAGCCCCACCTTTTCCGCTCTCTAGGTTCTTCCGCCGATGAGAAGCCAAAAATAGTGGCTCATACCAGCTCATTCCTCCACCCAAAATACTAAAGTATGCATGTGCCCTTGCTATTTCACATAAATTAAAACATTTGCCATCAGGCAAGCCTGCGAGCTCGGCAGCAGCGTGGAGGCGGCGGCGGGGGTGGTGGCGGTGGCCGGCGGACGCCATGGCGACCGGCGGCGCGTGCGGAGCCCACGGCCGGGCCGAAGCTCTGCAGCCGAAGCGGAGCACGGCGGTGTGCCGAGGCCGCGGCCATGTTGGATCTCGGTGGCGTGCCGAGGCCACGGCCATTGTGGAGCTTGACTGCGCGAGCAGAGGCGGCATCCATGGCGGAGCTCGGCGGCGCGGGTGGAGCACCGACGGCGGCGGCGGCGCAGACCCCTGATGCGGCAGCGGAGAGCACGGAGGTGGGGGCACGGGTGGTGGCCTGGACGCCGCCCAAGAGAGAAAGAAGGAAAGAAAGGCCGATCGGATAAGGAGAGAGGAGGGGAAAAGAAGGGAAGGCTGATCGGATAAGGAGAGAGAAGGGGAAAAGGAAAGAAAATGAAAAGGAAAATGAAGAGAAAAAAAGAAAAAAGAAAAGAGAAAAAAAGAAATATAAGGGTATTTTGGACATTTAACATCTTCTTTCCAATCTGAAAAGCCAGAATGAGCCGTTTTGCCAAACATTTTCGTACAAAATAAGCCAGAGCTAAAAAAAAACTACTTTTCACGAGCCAGAACCAGAGCTATTTTTTCACGAGCCAAAGCCCTACCAAATGGGGCCTTAATTGGTGAGTGTGACGTGCTGTTGCATGGTTGCCGTGACGCTTTCAGTCTTCCAGCCTCGTTTTTCCACTCGGCGTTCGGTGGCGTTCCTAAAGTCAGCTAGGGAGTACGGAGTACTACTACTTGCTTGATGAAAAGAAGTGCTCTGAAATTTGTGGTTCAGTCTTGGAGCTTGAAAAATCGCTATGCCCGTGTTTAGTTGCCAGGTCAAATTTAAAAAAAGTGCTATAGTATCCATCACATCGAATCTTGTGATATATGTATGGAGCATTAAATGTAGACGAAAAAAAACTAATTGCACAGTTTAGTTAGAAATCGCGAGACAAATGTTTTAAATAAAAACAAAAGTGCTACAGTAGCCCAAAATCCAAAATTCACCCAATTAAACACCCTCTAAAACTGGCTAGAAGCCCATCACAGTCAACGCTCTGAAAATTCCAGCACGCAGCCACGGACCGTTACTCGATCTACCTAGTTTAGATGGTAAGTTTTTTCACTCTCTCTTCGTCACATTAAATTTTTGGACACATACATAGAATATTAAATGTAAATAAAAAATAACTAATTACACAGTTTTATTATAAATTACGAGACGAATCTTTTAAACCTAGTTAGGCCATAATTGAACAATAATTATCAAATACAAACGAAAGTACTATAATATCAAATACTCGTTCCTAACCCAATTTAAACAAGGCCCTGCTCGTAGCCGGTAGCCGCGACCTTTTCCGTCGCGCTGCTTATCTGACAGGGCATGTTTGGTTGGCTACTTCCGCGGGACTGCAGTCCTGCACGGCTGCACCACATGGAAGAGAGTTTGCAGTTGATTAACTGTTGAGGACGACCTTATTACATGTGCTTTATTAGTGGAAATTTATAAGTACGAATAAGTACACTAGTTTGTTTTTTTTTCCTTATTGAACCACAACCACATGCTAGTAACCTGGAATAGTCACGGGAAGTAGGATCCCACTTGGCGATAGAAGTCAATAGTCCAAGCCTGAAAAGATGACCCGATCTGTGGCACGTTTTTATACGATCGTGGATTATAAATTAAAATAATATTTTTTTTTCTTATATCAAACTAACTAGTAGTAAATAATCCACGATCGTTTATGACGAAACGAACAGGCTGCCGACTCCCGATCGAGCTCGAGCAATCCACCGACCAGCTGTTCTCTTCTCTCTGATGTATGGAGCACCGTAGAAGCAAGAGTTTTTTTTTTACCTGTTCAGTTGGTTGAAAAAACGGCTGGTGCTGATGTTAATATTGATTTGTTATAAAAGAAAAACGTAGTTATTTTCTGAAACGGTACGGCTGATAATTTTAAACCATCAGGGCCTTTATTTGTTTGAACAGTCTGCGGTCGACATGGACACATGTACACGTCCCAGTAAGCCACGCTCCACCCAAACTACCAGTACTACTCGTCTGCAGCTCTGCCATGCAACGCGTACGTACGTACGCGCTACACGGGATCTATTTAGCGCTCTCGTGATGATTTTGGTGGCATCCTCTCCTCTCGGGCAAGTTTGTCACGATGGTCCTGGTCGCTTCGTTGAAAAAATAAGTTGAAATACGGTTCCGGTTGATTTGTTGAAAAGAAAATACTATTTCGATTAAAAAAATAAGCTGAAAAAAATGGATTATAAGAGAAGCAAACATAACCCATCGGTAGGTTAATGGGTCAGAGATTTTTTTTCACATCGTACTCACCAGTTTTCTAAGGTCACGTAAATTTTATTGTCCCCAGCGAGATTCCTAAGATCACTCCCTTCATTTCTGATCTGATCACTAATAAGAATGAAGAAAGACACAATCGAAGTTTCGAGATTTGACACATGCAACTACTGTACCCTCGACCTCAAGTACGAGGGGGTGTTTAATTCTTTAGTCGCTTTTAAAATTTATGTTACATCGAATGTTTAGATACTAATAAAGAACATTAAATATAGATTAATTACAAAACCAATTACATAGATAGATGCTAATTTGCAAGACGTTTTTTAAGCACCACGTTGTCAAATCATGAACTAATTAGGCTTAAAAGATTCGTCTCGTAAATTAGTCGCAAGTTGTGTAATTAGTTTTGTAATTAGTCTATATTTAATATTCTATATATGTATCTAAATATTCGATGTGACAGAAATTTTAGTATCTAAATATTCGATGTGACAGAAATTTTAGAATGACACGTACAAAACACTCTGAATCTTTTCTCTCTTTCCTCTTACTTCGCGCTGGCATCGGTCCAATCAACTTTTCCTTTTTGTATTCCTTGCAGGATATGTATATAGCATACTCTTCTTTTTCTTCTTCTTCTTCTTCTTCTCAATGCCAAGGTATCAGTATACGATCTGATTCTTTTGATTTCGCGGCACTGATGTGTTCTTTTGTTCCAGCGATTTAGAGCTACGTAGCGTCGGAATCGATTTCATTTTCTGTGGAATGAATACGGGTTAGTGTCAATCAAAGCAGGATCGTATCGGAGTCAAGTTGTGTTGTCCCGATCGAAAGCTAGTGTCCAAATTCTCTCGTGTTAGCACATCCAATTTCAGCATCTTCGTTCCAAAACTGAGCCATGGGGTGTATCGTGTACGTAACTCGTAGCAAGTAGCAACATGCAGTATATGGCCTTTATGCAGTGTCTGGCCTTACGTAACGCCTATCACTATAGGCCTAGAGATATCGTCTGGTTATTCGTACCCGTTCCAACACAGAAGACTTGGGTTCAAGATAGGCTGCTGCAGTGCTTGGTGACGCCACCTGGGCATCGGAAAATCATGGGTTCGATCAGGTCAGGTGAGGTGATCCAAAGACCATAGGGCATACTAGTAGACCACGATTGAGACGAAGAAATTTCTTGAGAATTGATTTTCCCCCCCTTGGAACAAAAGACATGTAAATACTAGAAAATAGAAATTTCTTGAGAATTAATACTTGAAACGAAGTACTAATAGCATATCCTTTTTTTCTAGGAAATAGAAGCATATCCAGGCGACAGGAAAAGTATTGCTTGTTTAGCATGCAGCATCCGTGGCGCTTTCTGCCTCGCCTCCCTTGCGTCTGTCTTCACAGCACACCAAACGGCAACCACCAGCGCCGTGGACCGCGTCCACACACACTATGACCTTGTTTAGATTGCAAATTTTTACAATCTAGACACTGTAGCATGTTTCGTTTGTATTTGATAAACTTTATACGATCATGGATAAACTAGGCTCAAAAGATTCGTCTCGTGATTTATAACCAAACTGTACAATTAGTTATTTTTTTACCTACATTTAATGCTCCATATATACATCTAAAAATTAATGTGACAAAGAGAAAGTAAAAAAACTTAGAATTTGGAGATCATCTAAACAAGGCGCATGCCAGAACAAGCTTCGTAAGTTCCCTGGCAGCGTGACAACTGACAACACCCTGCTGCCCCTGCCATCAGTCTATCTCCAACAACGAGGACACCTAAAATACAAATTCATCTTTTAAGTACCGCTACAGATAAAAAAATTTAATATTTATTTGGTATTTTCTCCAATGACAAGACTCAAAAGAGAATACTTTTGGTAAATAGATTTTTAGAAAAGAGGATACCCATATTTAGGTTCGGCCTCTCAAACAATCTAAAATAGGTCTTCCGTATATATACTCTATTAAAGACTAATTTTAGATATCTTGTTACCTATTCTGAATTTGGACGTCCATATTGCCAACTCAAATGTAACCTCACCCGTACCGGTCAACACTGGCACCCGTACCACACACCCCTACGACTACGACGGACGGCATCACGTCACAGGTTTCCCTAGCCCGTGCCAACCCCAACCAGAAGGGAGGAAAGCGCGGGGTCCACCCAACCAGAAAGCCACCACGACAAACGACCAGCCGCCTACCAAGGACCGCGTCCATGCGCGTCGCGATCCCGACGACGCCTACCCCCCCGCAGCCGCAGCCCCACCGCCGCGCTCCCTCCCCGCTCGTGTGGTGGTGTGGGAAGCCAAAGGGAAGCCGAACTTGCGAAAGCCAGAGCACGACACGGAGGCGCGCCGCACCGCAGCCAGCCCACGCCACCACCTCATTCTCTCCCACCACCACCGCCCCCCACCTCCACCACAAAGTTCGCGTTGCGCCGCGCCTCGCCCCGCCGCGCCAAGCCGCGCGGCTCGTCCCGTCCCGTCCCTCTTGGAAATCCTCCCACGCAACCAATCGCCTCCCCGCCCCGCACCCGCGTGCGTGCGTGCGTGACGCCGCCTCGCACTGCCACCGCCCTCTCCATCCACCACCCCGGTGACCCCCGGGGCGCCGATCTCGCGTCGCGTCGCCCGGGCGAGGAGGAGGTGAGTGGGTGGGAGGGATGGGGGCGTGCGTGTCGCGGCCCAGCGCTTGCGTGGGCAAGCCCCACACGCCGCGGTCCGGCGACGCCAGCGGCCGCTCGGGCGGCGGGGGCGGGGCGCGGCGGAGGCGCAGCCGCCGCGTAGGGAAGGGGCGGAGGACGGCGCCGTCGCGCGCCGCGTCCATGGAGACCATCCAGGAGGCCGACGTGCCCGGCTCGCCGTCCGCCGCCGCCGCCGCTGCCGCCGATCACCGGACGTACAGCAACCCCGCGTTCCAAGGTGGGTCGGTGGGTGGACCGACGGGCTGCTTTCTCCTCTCTCCCTCCCCCGTGCGCCTTCCACCCGCTGCTTGTTTCGGGGTCTGGATTCTGATCTCCGGGGGACCATGGGCGCGAGATTGCGCGCTCTTCGGTTCGGGGTTAAATTAAATTACTGCATCTGGGGATCGTGTGCGTCCAGCGATAGCTACTCACTTTTTTAATTCGTAGCTCCGGAGGCTTTGCAACCCTGTTCTGCAGAGTGGGGTTGCAGCTAGTATCTGGGGCAGTACGCATCGCAGTTCGTTGCGTCAATTCGTACTCGATACTCCAATATGACCTGACGTGATTTCGGGGGCATCTCGTGCTGCAGTGCCCGGGAGCATTGAGGAGGCCTGGTACGATTCCTTGGCGATGAGCGAGTCGGATGCCGAAGACGATTTCCACAGCGTGCAAGATGGTAAGAGTGCTGTCGTAGTAGCCTTGTAGCTAGGTCCCCCGCACACCATAATTTTCAATGATTAGTTGAACCTGCTGAATTTTCTCCCCCATTTTAACATGCCTTTCCGTTTGACTGATTGAGCTTCTTTGTTGTCGTGCAGATGCTTTCTCATTGAATGGCTTCGAGAACGAAGCTGCATTGAGCATGAGAGACGGCAACGGTGGGAGCTTCAATGGAGCTGCACAATCAGGCGAGCAGCACCATAAGAAGCCAAAGTCCAGCGAACTGTCAAAGGGAAGCTCGGAGAATGGTGTGAGGACGTCCATGAGCCATGATGATGCGGTGGGTGTTTCTGGTGCTGATAGCACGCACGGTGGAGGTAGGATACTGGACGATTGCGGGCTTCTGCCAAATAATTGTCTCCCATGCATTGCCTCTGCTGTTGGGGTAAACGAGAAGAAGAGAACTCTTTCCTCGAGTCCTACACATTCAATGAAGATGCCTTCTTTGAAGCTTTCCTTCAAGAAGAAGTCAGGGGAAGCTCATCCATCTTCCACACTACGTAAGCATTTCTTCTTAAGTCATTTGGTTAAGAGTTAATAAGAGTTAAGACGCCCTTCTCAAAAGCTGAACTGCAGTTTGTACCGATTTTCCCAAACATTTATACTTTCCATAATTCTCTGTTTGATGAGTTGAAACCTTGCCAGCAACTTGCTTGCTCTCTTTTATGACATAGGACTATTGGTGTCCATAGGGTAGTTCATTAAGCAACAAAGAAAAAGGCAAAAGGTGGCGCAGAGAACTGATGCTTTCGAGTAGTGACAATACTCCTATCTTCATTGCTTGCATGGTTCACCAGTCATGTCAATAATCTTTCATTTAATGGTACGGAGTAGCATTGTATTGATAAAACTGTTGCATTGGTACACTCTGGAAAGTTAAGATTCCATAGCTGTACTCATTGGCCGTCTGCAGAGGTCTGGAGAAACATGACACGAACGTATGGGAGAGGGAGATGTCTTAAAAGTTACTAAAACTAAGCTGTACACTCTATCTGAATAAGATGAGGTCTTTACAGCTTTGTGAGAATAGCACTTGATTTTGCTGGTGGTACTACTCACAGTGCAGATGCCTTTTATGACACTTAGATATACTTTTTATTTTCTGTCACTACCTGAGTACCGCTTTTGTCTGTGAACTAATTTCCAAAATATATAACAAAATAGTTCTAGCTAATCTCTGTTACAAGATTTACCGTAATGCACTAGTAACTTGATTTGCTATAAGTTTTTTAGCTGCGTTAAATTTTATACCATCTGTCAAGGTTAGCATGTTAAGTTTTTTAGCTCCAAAAAATATTATCAGTATTCATTTTTTTCATTTTTCCTTTATTATCAGTATAACTTTATTTTGTTTCAGTATCTGCGAAGGATTTCCTGGAAAGGCCTCTAGCAGGTTCTCAAGTACAGTTGTGCTTGCTGGAAACAAATATGCTCAACAGTTGGTCTCATATTGATCCCGGTACATTCCGAGTCCGTGGAGCAAACTATTTTAGGTAAATATCGTTCTTGTAGTATCAGTTCATATCCATCACCAATTTATTTGAAACTCCTGGATGCTTTTATGGGAGTGATCTAAGTTTCTAATGCACTTTCTCCAGGGATAAGAAGAAAGAGCTTGCTCCAAATTATGCTGCATATTATCCATTTGGAGTTGATGTGTACTTATCACCACAAAAACTCAATCATATATCTCGATTTGTCCAACTTCCTGATATTCAACTATCCAGCAAGCTCCCACCTCTTTTGGTGGTCAATGTACAGGTAAGTCATAAGTACACCAAGGACAATGCACTGTTTCATGGTGAAAGTTTTGTATACAGCCCTTTTGTTCATAGACTTTCTAACTCGTCAAAGATATGGAGCATTTGTCTGTTTATTCATGCCACTCCTTTTTTTCTCATTGGTGCTCAATTTGTCCAATTGTTACACTTGCAGACACTTGTCACTTAGTGGTGAAGTGAACATGTCAACTTGCTTTAAACATATTCAGATGTGTACTTGCTGTAGTCGATGCCTATTTTTAGTACCAAATAAGTTCAACTTAGTGAACTAGTACAAAGGACTGGACTGAAGCAATCGGTGAGCTCTGTGTAGCATGTTATTTATGTTTGCCTGCCTGAAGTAAGCCTCAACAGTGTGCCACCGTAGCAACGTCTGTTTTAAGAAATAGTTACTGTAACATGGATTTCAGTATTTTTCTGTGAGTTTTATGCTCTTGCCATTATTCAGTTAGTGTATTGACATTTTGTATACTTTTCTCAGGTCCCATTATATCCAGCTTCATTATTTCAGAATGAAACTGACGGGGAAGGGACGAGCTTTGTTTTGTACTTTAGGCTTTCTGATGGTTACTCCAAAGAGCTTCCACCTTCATTCATTGATAGTATTAGAGTAAGGGCTTCACTGGTCTTTAATATATTTTTTTCAGTAATATCTGTTACTATTTTTTGTACTTTTTATATATATACAGGTATGTACTTTTAGTCAATGAGTATTTGAATCATTTTTCTTTTTATTTTGGAAGCAGTGAAGGCCTTGGAACAAAAAATGTCTAGCTAGATGAAATAAATAATAGTAGTCCATTTATAGACTTTATATCAATTCATGCAGGTGATGCTTAACCATAGTGGAGAATATTTATTGCAGGGTTCGATGATTGATTTGTTATAGGTTATGTAGAATCTTGAACTTTCCCCCTGCATCTGAGCTCTGAACTATTAGTTCAGAGACATACATTTTCAGGGTCGTAACTTTAGGGTGGACTGCAGCTGAAGTCCCCTTTGGGCTCCTGCAATTCTTTGAAGTAAAGAGTCCTAGCCTCCTAAGGTTGAACTCCTTAGGCATATAGTTGATCAAAGAAATGATGCCTAGCACTTCTGTAGCATTGACTGTTTCACAAGAGAAAAGATAAGGCATTTTTTGCATGTAAAAATGCAGTTTCAGTTATTGAAATCGGTTTAGGATATGTAGACTGGTTCTTTTATATTGTCAAGTTAATTTATATGGTTATGTGATTGATGATAACGTTAATTGTCAGCTTTGGCAATTCCCATAGATATGGAGTAGAAAGGTAGTTATATTTCAGTTCTATTTATTATCAGTCAATAATACTTCTTTTCCTCCCCAACAGAGGCTGGTTGATGATCATGTAGAGAAGATAAAAGGATTTCCAATGGAAACCACTATACCATTCCGAGAGCGGCTGAAGATACTTGGCCGGGTGGCTAATCTGGAGGATCTTCCTTTGAGTGCAGCGGAGAGGAAGTTAATGCATGCGTATAACGAGAAGCCTGTCCTTTCTAGACCACAGCATGAATTTTACCTGGTTAGTTGTGTTTATTTCTAGAAATTGTTGTAGTTATGTAGTATTCATCTACATTATTGAGCCCACCATCTCATAAATAAATGCAATAATAGAAATATCTTGTTCTAGACATACTTTGAACTTTGATTACTGCTTGAGGGATTATTGAAACATCCTTGCTTCTGTGCAGGGTGATAACTACTTTGAGATCGACATTGACATGCACAGATTTAGCTACATATCAAGGAAAGGTTTTGAAACGTTTTTGGACAGGCTAAAAGCATGCGTTCTAGATGTTGGGCTGACTATTCAGGTATCCCAATTGTAAACAATAATTTCATTACTATGAGATTGTACTTTCCCAGAAAATTGTTCGAGAAAAAGTAGGTCAGGTCACTTACTGTGCTCGCTTCTAACTGCAGGGAAATAAAGCTGAAGAGCTGCCGGAACAGATCTTATGTTGTGTTAGGTTGAATGGGATAGATTACACCAAATATCAGCCTCTTTTGACTCAGGGTGCCTGAAATCAACGCTTACAAGAACCAGCTAACCGTCATTTGGATGCTGAGAGGTAACCATATCAGGACCAGACTCCTGGAGATTTCAGACCAGAGCCGCTGTCAATTATCACAGCTTCTGCCGAAAGCCCGAAACTTCATTGGCCCTGTTCGCTTGTCTTATGAGCCGTACTATTTCAGCGAACGAACAGTGTTTTACTCTCACAACAAATCAGCGAACATTACTTTCAGCCATGGCTTTTCAGTAAAGCAAACAGGACCATTGTCCGAGCTTAGTTCGTACAAGTAACATTAACAGAGGAGCAAGTGACTCAGTGCCCACTGGTTGGTCCCGTTCGATCCATGGTGCTAATACAGCCGATTCTTTCTGGGGGGGGGGGGGGGGGGGGGTGTTTAAGGCGGAGACTGCGGTCCATGTAAATCTGTAAATCATTGCTGGATAGCTCCGGTTGCCTCCCTTGTGGCTACCCAACATTCTAGATTTAGTAAATATCACTAATTTTGTCTATGATCGAGTAGGTTTAGGCGCACTGAAACTTGTAGAGGTTCCATTTTAGTTCGTGAATACAAGCTGTTTGACTTATAGAGCAGTGTTGTAGGATATGAACCTCCAGCCTGTTCGGCTGGGATTATTCTCTCGTAAACGATCGTAAATTTTCAGCTGGAACAGTATTTCTCTCTCACACCAAACCAGCAAGCAGTATTTCTTCACGATCCAGCCACGAACAAGCCCAGCCAAATGAACAGGCTGCTCATAGGACTATGGCACCTCTAGCCCGAAACCTGACAGCCAGCCGGCTTGCATTAAAGATCCCTTCGGAATGCAGGAATTTTACAAGATTCCACAGGAACAAGATGTGGTCTCGGCCCAAAATATCGTGTACAACTTGCATGATGCTGAGTTGGTAACTTTGGAAGCTTCGTATGGCCTAGGGCTCTCGGCCCCAATTATCGTGTGCAATTTGCGTGATCCTTAGTTGGCAACTTCAAAAGATTCTCGGAATTTTGGTAAAGGGGGGCTTAGGAATAGAGAGTTTGGTGCAAAACCCTCCTCCAACAGCTTCATTCAAATGGCTCTTCATATGATAATTTGGAAATTCAAATGGCTCTTCATATGACAATTTGGAAGTTTCTCGGAATGGTGATAGAGGTTTTTGAATATGACAATTTGGAAGTTTATCGGAATGGTGGTAGAGAGGTTTTTGAATGCGCAGAGGCTGATCCCATTACAAATTGAACACATTTATGCCTTCGGCCCCGTTCGCTGGTCTGAAACTTGGCTGAAACTGGCTGAAAAACACTGTTCCGGCTGAATTGTTGTGAGAGAAAAACACTGTTTCAGCTGAAAAAAGAAGCCGAACAAGCCATTTTTAAGACATCAGGGAACCCATGCCCTATTGTGGAGTTATTAAGGTTCTGTGGTTGACAGAACACCTAACGTGTGCTCTGTGGGAGTTAATTGCAAATGAGTTAGCCACAACGAGAATGACCACATGACCTTGGCCTCAAGGTTTGGTGTCTATTATGTATGGCATAAGAGAGACACGAAGGTAGGTTGTGTTTTAGCTACATTCCCTTGTTAGTGTGTAACAAGACTTTGTTTTTCTTTGGTTGTACTAATAGAGTGATTATAAGAGTCTCTTTATATCCTTACTAATTGATGAGAATAGAGATTTTGGTAAAAAAAAAATCCCCAACAACTTCTTTAATAGATGTTCAGATATAGCCATCTTTATTCTAGATTTTTCGGCGGCCAGAGATGAGCAGAGCTGGTTCTTTAGAGTGTGCATAAGATGTGGAGAAATTGTTACAGGATGAAAAGATATAGACAACGATTTTTATTCAAATGTCTCTCGAAATGATGACTTATAGAGTCATTTTAAGAAAGGATCTTGGAGATGCTCTTGAGAGGGTCAAAGTCATTCAACTTAAGAGAGAAAGCATGGAGATACATGAAGTGACTAAATATAAGTCGAGTTGATGGTGCGAATGGCCCCTTTGAATTGATTTGAAGTCATGGATTTCAAAGGTGTTAATTGATCGAGATCGGACTTGAAACAAGTAAAAATTCACACCATAGCATGTACGGGGCGACAGGGTTGATCTCTGGCGAATTGTCCAGCGATGCATCTCAACGACTCAACTAGTAAAATTATCCGGTGGGTGACTTGTTGGCCAGCTTACTAACGTGTTCGTATGATCCGGTGGAGGAATATGTGACCTCGGTGGATCGTTCGTTGGGAATCCAACTTGACATAGTAACATACGACAAAGAACTGTGTGTCGTGTTTGCCCTAATAATACATCCATGTCTCGAAATAAATCAATTTCTAGAATTATCTTAAGTTAAATTATTTTAAGTTTGACAAACTTTTTTTTTATCCAGTGGGACGTTACCCACCAGAGTTCAAATCCAGGTGTCGCACCTTTTTTTGAAATTTTTCCAGAAAAATTTAGGGTACGCACACGTGCGTGTTTGGTGGTACTACGTGTCTCCCGCACCACCGGAGGCCAGAGAGCCTCCCAATCTCTTCTTTGCATGTGTACAAACGCGCACGCGTGTGTGTACGTGTGGTGTGAGTGTGGAGTATGTGAGTTTGTGCGTCTAAGTTGTACCGATGAAAAAAATAACATCCATGACACCAAATATTTGTATATTATGAAAATATATTTAATGGTGTATCCGTAATACTAATTTGGTATCATAGATATAGTGTTCTTTTCTATAAAATTAGTTAAATTTAAAATAGCTTGACGTAGGACTAAATTTAAAAGTTGATTTAATTTAGGACCGAGAAGGTATAGAAATCAATAATAAAATAATAAAATAATAAAATTAGGACTCAACCAAGTAGCCTCCATGCGTAAATTTCAAGAGCTAATGATGACTGGCTCAAAAATTTATTGGAGCGAGTTTGCCAAGAGAGCCATGTGCTGATAAAAGGGTTAATTGGATTGGTGCCATTATAATTCTCGCGTTTCTTAGAAATACCATTACTATTAAACTTATTGTAAGAGTGCCATTATAATTACACTGGAGTCTGAAAAATGCCATTATATACACTTGCCGCGACGTTTGGCCCACGTGCAGGTGTATACTGGGGTTACGTATATGCGTATGGACCGTGTTGCCCCTAGTACATGTGCCCTAGGGTTTGACTCAATCGACTGAATCCATCCAGTCCCCACCGCATCCTCTCTCTCTCTCGTGCGAACCCTAGGCAGTCCGCCTCGAAGGCGACTGTGACCGGCGGTGGCGGCGACGACTGCTTGAGGTGGCGGCAACCGCGACTACCGAGGGCCGCGGCGTGGACCGCGACTACTGCTGCTCCTCCCCTGCCCCATCTGCTGAGCGGAGGCGACTGCGACCGGCGGCGGCGGCGACTACTACTCGCGGCGCGGCGACCGCGACTACCGAGGGCGCCTGCGTCGACCGCGACTATTGCTGCTCCTTCCCCGCCCCATCTGCTGACCGGAGATGGCATCCACAGCTGCCAGTTCAAGTGCTAGCTAGGTTGGTGGTCTCCCACGGATCGATTGCCCCAAATGCAAGATCCAAGTCATTAGGCGAAAGAGCAAGGCTGGCAATATGTATTACACTTGCCCCAACAATTTTTCGGTAATTTGTCTTGCTTTTCCTTTGATGTTGGGTTCCATGTTTGTCCAACTACAAATAGTGTTAAGTGGGTTGGGATTTTGATTGTCAATTGCAGAACGATGACACGTGTACGAACTATTGGTTTGAGGATCAATACCTAGCCTATCTGCGCGCCAATCATCCAGACAAGCTCAGGGATGTGGAAGTGGAAGGTGTACATGGCCCTTTTGTTGATCCCGCGGTTCAAGGAATGTCACAAGAAGTGCCCAAGATTGGGATGATGGACTTGAAGGTTCAGATCATTGACTTGAAGGTTGACATTTTAAAGTTGGAGCAGAGATGAAAGAATTGAAGAATGGAGGATTGAAGAAGGCTTTTAGCTTAGGCAATGCATTAGTTGCTGTGGTGATGCTAAATCTGTTTGTAAGTCTCTTAGTTGTAGTAGTTTGGAAATGAAGTAGTATGCACCTTGGTTCCAGTAGTTTGGAGTTTAGTGATCTTAGCCTGTAGGTTGTCAAGTGCTACTACTAATTTCTATTTATGGAACTGTGTATCTGTGATCAAGGAATGTATGTTTATGTAGGTTCTGTGAATTTGTGAATCTATGAATTTGTGAAACAAACAAGTGGATTTGTATGTGAAATTGTGATGAATGTGTCAATGTGAATCTGTGAATTTTGTAATGATTCAATTGTTGGCAACATATAAGTGAAGCCAATTTTTGAGCATTGGCTGGGGATTTTTGCAAAGGAATCTTGGAGTTGCTCAAGTTGTGTGACAACAGTCTGAATGGAACCATTCAAAGTAGTTTTGGAGGCCTTTCAAGGCTCATAGAACTAGAGATGGGAGGCAACCATCTGTCTAGTCAGGTCCCGGTTGAGCTTGGTCAGCTTGCTGCCCTTCAGATTGCTCTAAATGTCAGTCACAACATGATGTCTGGTGAGATACCGACGCAGTAGGGAATTTGCACATGCTGCAGTACCTGTACTTGGATAGCAATGAGCTTGAAGGTCAAGTTCCTTCCTCATTTAGTGACCTTTCGAGCCTGTTGGAGTGCAACCTGTCTTACAACAATCTTGTCTAGGTTCATCAGCATCATCTTATTCAAGCAAGAAAGCAGCAGCACAGAAGAAGCGCTTTCTTAGGGAGAAGATAATCAACATCGCCTCCATTGTCATTGCTTTGGTTTCATTGGTGCTAACTAATCAACTGGCACACAACAATCTAAGCAGCACAAATGTCATCATTGACAAGTGGTGCACCTTCCAGATAAACACAGAGAAGCAGCTCAAAAGCAACTAGCAATGGTGCTGCATAGTTGAATGATCAAATTAACCTGCTTTGAAAGCAAAAGTAGAAAACACACTTGACAAGTGGACTGAGGTTCTAGATCTTGGCATTCATCAAGTATTCAGTGCTGACCATAACAGACATCGAGTTTAGGCCCTAGCATACATCAAGTTCAGGGCTTACAATACATCAAGTTTAAGGCCTACAATACATAACATTCAGGAGACAAAAGAAACTGTCACATGGTGTTTAAGGCCTATAAGACATCAAGTTCAAGGCCTACAATACATCAAGTTCAAGGCCTATAGTACATAAAGTTCAAGGCCTACAATACATAACCTTCATTCTTGTGATCACAACAAATCACATGGTGTTTAAGAAGTCCTTCAGGCTTCTCACAACACTAGCTGCCGGAGCAGCAGCTTTCTTTTGCTGCTTCTTTTTTTTAGGTGTCTTCTTCTCCTTAGGAGTTTTCTTCTTCTTCTTGGGTGCACCCTTCTTCTTAGGTGTTGTCTTCTTCTTCTTCATTTGTGAAGGTCCAGCACTGTCATCATCTTCCAACTGTTGCCTTTTCCTACAGATGCACACTATGATTACCAAAAACTAGGGAATGTCACAAGAATTGGAAAGAGACATACAAATCATTTTACCTTTTTTCCTTTGAATTCAGTCCAACTTCACCATCTTCTCCTAGCTCTGGTTGTTTGCAAGTCTTAGAGAAGTGCCCAAAATCTCCACACCTTTTACACCTAACCTTCTTCTTGGTAGCATTTTTCTCAAGGTGTTGGGTACCATAAAACGGGGTCCCCTAAGCGTATACCAAAAAAATCTCTTAGACCCTATCAAAATCAAAGCCAAAAGACAAACCATCGGCTAAACCCTGGCCTTGTCTGAGGCCACCGAATCTCTGCCTCACCCGAGGCCTCGCACGAAAGGCCTTGGAAGGCCTACCGATTCTCCGTCTCGCCCAAGGCCCCACGCGTAAAGCCTCGGGCGAGATGTCGGGCGAGATGTCGATTCTCCGTCTCACTTGAGGCTGGCTCAGCAACAACCCATTGCCTCTACCTCGACCGATCTCCCTGACAGAGCGTCGCATCCCATTAATGCGCCAACCACTCCCGCGATATCAGCTGGACGATGGCTCGACATAGCGGAGCGGCCGACAAGACGGGAAGTCGCGTCAACGCCATACCATCAAGGACGGGGCAGGGGTTACTGGCCACTATGCTCTAGTGCTGTACCCACGACCGGCGCCCGCACTACACTGTGCTACCTAACCCCTGCTCCAGGAACAACATGGCATGGGGGGTCAGGTCTGGGTCACAATAGCCTCGGAATCAGTGTACGGGACCAACTGCTCCCTCCAAGCCTCGGCAATCTACTTTAGGGTCTCGGCCATCTCGGGATTCGCGCCTGCCGAGCCCCCACGATGGCTCGGCCTCGACACTAACTGAGCCTCGGCTCTTCGCGCGGTCGACACGCAGTGACCGGCATGTCGCCCGCTAGGCCCTGTGTCAAGCTATCACTAGAGCCCCCACGTCACACATGATCGGATATGATCGGCGCGTTGCTCTAGCATTTCAAGGATGGGACCACTCCATCGACCACGCCGCCACCTCCTGAGGAGCCAACTCCGGCGGAACAGAACCCAGCGATGGCACCATCCTCGTACCCCTTTAGGTTGAAAAATGCCACCGCCTCCTACGCTTTCGCTCATGCGGAGCCCTCGGGACACCACCAGCGCTTTGCCCTTGGCCTCGACACCACAACCCTGACCCACACCCATGCTGACTCCTCGGAGGAGGACAAGGCATGGGCTGGAGTGGACTTCTCCAGACTTCGTGACCCTAAAGCCATTTGCCGCTTCCTGGCCGCGAGCGACTACTGCTTCAGCTACCCCGACTCCAACGGTGAAGACACTTACGACCCCACTCGCGAGTGTTTCCACATCGGGCTTGGGATGCCAAGGGCGAGCAATGAGGACGCAGGGACAAGCAGCCGTTCCCTACTCCGCCAGGGAGCAGGCGACGCCACACCTCCACGCATTATACCACCGACAGCGTGAAACAAGAACCTTGCCCCTAGAAAACTTTGATGTTCGGACCTAGAATAGCTCCAAGAGCTTCAGGCCAAGGTCGAACAAGACCGACTCCTCCTGTAGTAGCTTTGAGACACTCTTGAGCAGGAGCAGTAAGGTCGCGGTGATGGCGGATGGGCTCGACAGAGGGCCCACGACGTCCACCACCACATCAACGATGACGAGGGGGGTGAGCAACCCCTAATGTTCAATCACGCCAGCCAGAACATTGTGGCTACGGTGATGCTAGTCCACACGATGCTCGAGCCCTCTACCACAGAGGGGCGACGGTCCGCGGTGAGCTCCGAGATCTCCTCGAGACCGCCACAGTGCAGCAGGCCGAGAGTTTCGCCTCCCGACAGTGCGGGGCGCTTTGAACCTTCCCACGGCATTGCCTCGGCAAGATAGGGAGGCCTCGGTTTGTCCTGAGCCTGCTCGAGCACCGACAATCAATAGGGTCCCCTTGCTGCATGACCGCCTCGGCAACTGACGCGAGGCGTAGGGTGACCACGAGGCGGTCAGCAGGCGACGGCGCCATGACAATGAGGGGCCCACCTAGGGCTACCATCCGCACTGAGGTGGCTGCTACAATAGTGGGGAAGACCATAGTCCTTCTCCTGAACCGCCTGGCCCTCGAGTCTTTAGTAGGGCCATCCACGGCGCTTAGTTCCAGGCTCGGTTTCGCCAATCGGCCAACCTCATGAAATACAGCGGCGAAACCAATACTGAGCTTTGGCTGGCCGATTACTGCCTGGCTTGTCAGCTAGGCGGCATGGACGATGACCTGCTCATCATCCGTAACCTCCCCTTGCTCTTATCAGACTCAGCGCAAGCCTAGCTCGAACACCTTCCTCCCTCACATATCCACGACTAGCGCGACTTGGTCAGGGTCTTCGTCAGGAATTTCTAGGGCACATACATGCACCCCGAAAACTCCTAGGACCTTAAGAGCTGTCACTAGAAGCCAGACGAGTCTCTCCGAAACTTCATCCGGTGCTTCTCCAAATAGTGCACCGAGTTGCCTAGCGTCGGTGACTTGGAAATCGTCTAGGCTTTCCTCTCCGGCAACACCTACCGAGACTTGGTCCAAGAGTTAGGCCAAAACATGCCGACCTCAGCTACCGTACTCCTCGACATCACCACCAACTTTGCCTCGAGCGAAGAGGCTGTTGGGGCCATCTTCCTCGACAACGACGCCAAGGGGAAGCGGAGGGATGAGGCCCCTGAGGCTTTGGCTCCCCACCTCCCCAAGAAAAAGAAAAAGGGTCGCCAAGGGAAGCAAGAGGTCCTCAAGGCCGATCTAGTCGTGGCCGTAGGGCGCAAGAATCCCTGAGGCCCTAGAGGCCTCGGGCTCTTTGACGACATGCTAAAGAAGCCCTGCCCTTACCACCAGGGCCCGGTGAGGCACGCCCTCGAGGATTGTACCATGCTCCAGTGTTACTACGCCAAGCTCAGGCTCCCCAACGACGATGCCAAGAAGAGGGGCACCAGCGACCGGGACGACGACAAGGACGACGGGTTCCCCGAGGTGCACAACGCCTTCATGATCTTCGGTGGGCCCTCAGCGTGCCTCATGGCACGCCAGCAGAAGAGGGAACATCGAGAGGTCTTCTCGGTTAAGGTGGCCACTCCCCGATACCTTGACTGGTCTCAGGAGGCGATCACCTTTGATTGGGATGACCACCCCGATCATGTCCTGAATCCCGGGTAGTACCTACTCGTTGTTGACCCGATCATCGGCAACACCCGACTCACCAAGGTATTGATGGACGGAGGCAGCGGCCTCAACATCCTCTACGCCAACACCCTGGAGCTCCTGGAGCTTGAGCGGTCACAGCTCTGGGGTGATGCCACGCCTTTCCATGGCATCATGCTGGGGAAACACACGCGACCCCTTGGGCACATCGACTTGCCCATTTGCTTCGGCACCCCCTCCAACTACCGCAAGGAGGTCCTTACCTTTGAGGTGGTTGGATTCAAGGGAACCTACCATGCCATCCTAGGGTGGCCGTGCTACGCCAAGTTCATGGCGGTCCCCAACTACACCTACCTCAAGCTCAAGATGCCGGGTCCCAATGGCATCATCACGATCGAGTCCACGTACGAGCATGCATACGACTGCGATGTCGAATGCATCGAGTACGCCGAGGCTCTTGTGGAGGCCAAGACCCTCATCGCCAACCTTGACCGAGTTGGCAGCGAGCTGCCCGAGCCCAAGCGTCGTGCTAGGACTTTCAAGCCCATGGTGGCCGTCAAGCTCATCCCAGTCGACCCTACCTGCCCCGATGACCGGGCGCTGAGGATCAGCGCCACCCTCAACATCAAATAGGAAGTCATGCTCGTCGACTTTCTCCACACGAATGCCGACGTATTTGCGTGGAGTCCCTCGAACATGCTGGGCATACCGAGGGAGGTCGCCGAGCATGCCTTGGACATCCGGGCCAGCTCCAGATCGATGAAGCAGCGCCTACGCTGATTTGACGAGGAAAACTACAGGACCATCGGCGAGGAGGTGCAGAAACTTTTGGCAGCTGGATTCATCAAGGAAGCATCCTACCCAGAGTGGTTAGCTAACCCTGTGTTAGTCAAGAAGAAAAATGGGAAGTGGAGGATGTGTATAGACTACATCGGTTTGAATAAAGCCTATCCAAAAGTCCCTTTCCCGTTATCTCGAATCGACCAAATCGTTGACTCCACTGCAGGATGCGAAATCCTATCTTTCCTTGATGCATATTCCGGTTACCATCAAATCAAGATGAAAGAGTCCGACCAGCTCGCGACTTCTTTTATCACACCATTTAGCATGTACTACTATGTGACTATGCCTTTTAGCCTCAAAAATGCTGGGGCCACATACCAGCGGTGCAAGACCCAGGTCTTTGGTGAGCACATCGGGCAAACCATCAAGGCCTATGTGGACAACATCATTGTCAAGTCTAGAAAGGCCGATGAACTCATCGACGACCTGGAGATAGCCTTCAAATGCCTCAGAGAGAAGGGCATCAAGCTCAACCTCGAGAAGTGTGTGTTCGGGGTTCCCCGAGGCATGCTCTTGGGATTCATAGTCTCAGAACGCGGCATCGAGGCCAACCCAGAGAAGGTCTTGGCCGTGACCAACATGGGACCAATCTAAGACCTCAAGGGAGTACAGAGGGTTATGGGATGCCTTGTGGCCCTGAGCCGCTTCATCTCGCGCCTTGGTGAAAAAGGCTTGCCTTTGTACCACCTCTTGAGGAAATCCAAACACTTTTCTTGGACCCCCGAGGCCAAAGAAGCCCTCGCCAAGCTCAAGGCACTACTCACTAATCCTCCCGTCCTGATACTGCCAGCTGAAGGCGAAGCCCTCTTACTCTACATCACCACAACGACCCAAGTGGTCAGCCCGGCCATAGTAGTGGAGAGGCAGGAAGAGGGGCAGGCTCTACCCATCCAATGACCTGTTTACTTCATCAGCGAAGTGCTCTCTGAGACCAAAACACGCTACCCCCACATCTAGAAGCTGGTCTACGCCATAGTCTTAGCTCGACGCAAGCTGCGACACTACTTCGAGTCCCACCCGGTGACTGTGGTGTCATCTTTCCCCCTGGGAAAGATAGTCCATAACTGGGAGGCCTTAGGTAGGATAGCCAAGTGGGCCGTCGAACTCATGGGGGAAGCCCTGGCTTTTGCACCTCAGAAAGCAATCAAGTCTCAGGTCTTGGCCGATTTTGTGGCCGAATGGACCAACACCCAATTGCCACCTGCTCAAGTCCAGATGGAGTGCTAGACCATGTACTTCGATGGGTCCCTAATGAAGACCGGAGTGGGCGCAGGTCTGCTCTTCATCTTGCCCCATGGAGTGCACATGCGCTACATAATTCGGCTCCACTTCGCCGCCTCCAACAACGCAGCCGAGTACGAGGCCCTCATCAACGGCTTGCAGATCGCCATTGAACTTGGAGTACGGTGTCTCAACGTCTGGGGCGACTCGTAGCTCATCGTCGATCAAGTAATGAAGGAGTCGAACTGTCTCGACCCCAAAATAGAGGCGTACTGCAAGTTGGTACGTCGCCTAGAAGATAAGTTCGACTGTCTCGAACTCAACCACATCGCATGGAAATTCAATGAGGCCGCGGACAAACTGGCAAAGATAGCATCGGCATAGGCCCTGGTCCCTCTGAATGTATTCACCAGAGACCTCCATAAGCCTTCCATCGACTACATCTCGGCGATGGAAGAGGGCCCACTGGTCGGGCCCACCGCAGCGCCTGAGTCCCCCTCTGTCACCGAGACCCCTTTGGCCAAGCCTGAGGTCATGGAAGTCAACACAAAACCTCCCGAGGCTAACCAGGACATGGACTGGCGAGTCTCGTTCCTTGATTGCCTCATTCGAGGAGAGCTTCCCGCAGACAGGACCAAAGCTCAACGACTTGCGTGATGAGCCAAAACTTACGTCCTTAGCAACGGCGAGTTATACAGGCGAAGCCCATCTGACGTCCTCTAACGATGCATCACCACCGAGGCATGCCAAGCCCTACTTTGGAACTTGCACGTGAGAGCCTACGGGCACCATGCGGTGCCTCGGACGCTCGTCGGAAATGCCTTCCGCCAAGGGTTCTACTAGCCGACGGCGGTGGCTGATGCCACCAAGCTAGTACGCTCCTACGAGGGATGCCAGTACTATGCGTGGCAGACACACCTCTTGGCCCAAGCCCTCCAAACCATCCCCATTACATGGTCGCTCGCCATATGGGGGCTTGACATGGTTGGGCCTCTACAGAAGGCCCTCAGGAGCTACACCCATCTACTGGTAGCAATCGATAAGTTCTCCAAATGGATCGAGGCTCGTCCGATCAATTGAATCAAATCCGAGCAAGCGGTGCTGTTCTTCACTAACATCATCCATAGGTTCAGGGTTCTGAACACCATCATCACTGACAACAGGACATAGTTCATCGGCCAAAAATTCCTAACGTTCTGCGACAACCACCACATCCATGTGGCCTGGTCGGCCGTAGGACACCCTAGGACAAACGGCCAAGTAGAATGTGCCAACGACATGATCCTACAAGGCCTCAAGCCAAGAATTTACAATCGGTTGAAGAAGTTTGGCAAGAAATGGCTTGCCGAACTCCCGTCAGTCATCTGGAGCCTGAGGAACACCCCAAGCCAAGCCACAGGGTTCACACTGTTCTTCCTAGTCTATGGAGCCGAGGCCGTCCTCCCCACTGACTTGGAATATGGTTCCCCGAGGCTACAGGCCTACAATGAGCAAAACAACCGCACCGCCTGCGAGGATGCCCTCGACCAACTAGAGGAAGCCTGAGATGTTGCGCTACTACATTTGGCTAAGTACCAGCAAGCTCTACGATGCTATCAAGCCCAGCGCATTCGAAGCCAAGACCTGAAGGTGGGCGACCTAGTGCTGAGGCTGAGGCAGAGCAACAAGGGTCGCCACAAGCTGACCGCCATGGGAAGGACCGTACATCGTCGCCCAAGTGCTGAAGCCCAGGACCTACAAGCTAGCCAACAAGAAGAGCGAAATCCTCACCAACGCCTGGAACATAGAACAACTACGTCGCTTTTACCCTTAAAATTCCAAGCATTGTATACATTGTTTCTCAAAATACAATTAAGAAGCGTTCTTTTGTTATGCTAATTTTTTGAGAAACCCCCCAAGCCCATCGCGGGCCTTGGCATTACGATAACACCATAAGGGAGACTCAGCTCTGCTTCTGCAGAGGTGCCCACTGCGGGGCTCGAACAAGACACGACTCTACCTCTGCAGAACCGAGCCTCCCTTAGGGGCTAGAAGGGGGGACTCCCCCCTATGTCCCACGCACTATTTTTTAGTCGTTTTTCGAAAAAATTTCTATGCCAAACTCTCTAGCACGCTCTGACATATCGATTGTAAAAAAACTAAGGACTGGAAGACTGTCTCAAGGCCAAAAGGCTAGCTGAGTCAAGAGATGGCCTACGCCTCTAGGCTATGGCACTCCCTCACCACCTTTTGCCCGAGGGGCAGCTTAGGCTCTGAGGAAGTTTGTTGCAAGAGATTTGTTCAAGAAATGAGACAGAGGCCAGAGGATCGGAAATACAATAAAAAACAATTAAGAAACGGAGACGCACGAGTACTTTAAAAAGGCCTCGACGGCCACCAACATTATGAAAGGGTAACATAATCCCTAATCTATTTACATGGCCTCTTAGGCCCAAGTCATGGCTCAGGGTCTCCAGCATCGACGGATGGCGTGGAGGGGACCACCTCCTCTTCGAACAGCTTGACCAGTGCTGTGCTGGGGCCCTCTGCCACCTCCATCAGCTTTGCGACCTCCTTGTCGACCTCCTCATCATCATCGGGCAGGACATAGCCATCGCTGATGGCCTTGAGGTCAACGCCGATGTAGTGCGAGGCGATGACGGCCAGGGCACGCTTGACGCCCATGTGCAGCGCCCCTTAGAGCCGCTCACGCACTTAGCCGCTCAACGTAATCAAGTGGCTCCCAAGGGAGCTGCCTGACTAGACCCCCTCGACCTCCAGGGCCTCGCAGGCGGTACGGGTGGCGCTCTGCAGCGTGTTGTGCTCCCTGATCTCGGCATCGAGCACCGCCTGCACCACGACGGAAGCCTCGGCAACCCGGGAAACCTCCTTCTCCAACCCTGCGCCAAGACAAGTAGGATGGGGTTAAGCATAAAAGGAAATAAGCCAAACAGGGGCTGGGGCCTACGGGACTCACCATCGTCTTTCTCCTCCCAGCGCTGGGCCTCGACCCGAGAGGCCTCGGCTTTCTCCTTCCAACACTAGGTCTCGACTCAAGAGGCCTCGGCTTTCTCCTTCAGGCGCTGGACCTCGACCCAAGAGGCCTCGGCCGCCCAGGAGACCTCCTTCTCCAGCGCTGCATCACATCGAGGAGTTAGGGGACGAGCGTAAGAAAAGCAAATAAATCAAGGGGAACATGACTCACCCTCGACCTTTCCCTTCCAGACCACAGCCTTGGTCTAGGACACCTTGGCCACCGTGAAGGCCTCAGCCAGGGTGCCTTTCGTCAGCTGGTGCGCACCTTGCTCCACCCCCTAGCTGCCCAGCAAGGACCTTGCCCAAGGTCGTCGCTTCTTCAGCCCGGGACCTGAAGACGTCCCGATCGCCAGCCACTCGGGCCAGCTCCTCCTCCAACTCCTTGACCCGCACCGCCAAAGGGGTGACCTGCTCCTAAGCTGTGGCTGCCTCGACCTTCATATCGACACAACGAAGGCGGAGGTCCTCCACCTCCGTGCTCTGCGCCGATAGAAGCTCGTTGGTGCCAGCAAGCAGGTCCTTCTGCCACTGGAGCTCGTCCTAGATGTCCCTCTCCCACTAGAGAAAGACCGACTTCCTGAGGGACCGGGTCTCGAGCTCCTAGATAAGTAGAACAGGGGTCATGCACCGCAAGAAAACTTGGAAAAAGACGACGCCGCACGAGAAAGGAAGGCGCGTACCTAGGCGACGCCAGGCAGATTATCAGCCATGACGGACAGCGCTGTCTGCAGTGACCGCTCCGCCAGCTGGCGGTATTTCTTGAAGGTGTCCCAACGCCCCCCCTCAGCCGTGTCCTCAAGGGCGAACAGAGGCTCCCCCTCAGGGTCATCTCGGCTTCGCCATAGGACACGTGGGTGATCCCACCCATGGGGCTTGGGTCATACCCGCATGCTGGCCGCCTCGGCATCCACCCCCTCCTTCCCCTAGGAAGTATCATCAGAGGAGGTCGAATGGACCTCCACTTCCTGGGTGCTCTCCTGCAACGGCGGTGGGCCTTGGACCGGGGGTGGTACTGAGGCTTCTACCGCCTTCATCTCCACTTCCTAGGCTGTTGGCTTCGCTATGCTCATGCTGGCCTCTGCCACCCCGGCCTCGGTAGTCCCAGGGGCTCCGGCCTCTGCCACTGTGGCCTCGGTGGTCCCGGGCACCCCGGCCTCCGTCGCCTCGGCCTCAGAGGTCCGAGGGGCCTCGGCCTCGGTGGCCTCAGTGACCAAGAGCGCCTCGGCCCCATCTGACCCACCGGCCTCGGCCTCACGGGGCATAGGTGCTCCCTCCTCTGCCTATGTTGGGGCCACCTCGGCAGCCTCTCCTTGGGCAACCGACTCCTTCGGGTCAGCCCTCGCCGACGCCGCGCCACGTTGTATGGTGGCTTGCGCCTCTACCACCTAGTGGGCGATGGAGCTGGGGCTCACCTTGAGCGCCTTAAGGGGCGCCAAGGCGGGCACCTCCGTAGGTCGCTTCCGACCAAAGACAAAATACTTACGGGGTCAGCATACGACCGAAGAACGAACGGGAAATGCTGCAACATTGCCGAAAAACGCTTACCTCGAGCGGGGCTGCAACCGCTTCGGCACTGTGGCCCTCCTCTGTAACGGCGGTGGCGGCGGTGGTAGCAATGCTCCCTTAGTCCCCTACAGGGGCAGTTGCGTCACCCTCGCCGCCACTTGCTCTACCTCTGCCATCGAGCCCACCGGGCTGACGGCGCGTTTTCCCAACGCCTGCGCCTCGGGCGTGTTGGCCTTGGCCCTAGGGCGGGCGATCGCTGGCCCCGAGGCACCCTCTCCTCCTTCTCCTAGGAGCGCCGGGCTGCTCGCCGATGCCCTAGGTGTTGTCTCCCCGATGTCAGGGAGATGGTCCAGAGGACCTCGCCCCCTCTCGCTCTCATCGTCTTCGCCCATAGAGTCCATCGACAGTGACGGCGACAGAGACGACTCCATCGGGAGACCGTCCTGCCTCTACTGCCGGTGGTGCTTCTCCAGATCCTTGCGCTTAAGGATCTTCCTCGTGCACTTCGCCACTGTGGCGTCCTTCTGCCTCTTCTGTGCCTCAGCATGCGCCCGGTTGACCGCCCGTCGCCTTACGTCCTCAGGAATGGGCGGTGGGGAGTCTCGCACATCCCTCATCCCCTATAGGAACAATGAACATGGGTAAGGGAACAGGAAAATGGTGAGGAACGGGGAGGCCTCAGGGGCTGTAGCGGCGCGTGACTTACCAGTGAGAGGAACCCCCACGACGGGCGCATCGCGATGGGGGTCAGGCCACCACTCCTCAGCTTCGCCTCCACCATCTCCCTCACCCGACGAAGAATCTCCTCATCAGAGAGGGCAGAGGTGGACATCCGGATGCCCTCGATCGGCTCATCCGGTCTTATCTCGAACAGGCACCGCCGCTGAGCCATCAGCGGTAGCACCCTCTGGTGGTGGAAGGCAGCCACGACCACAGCCGCCGTAAGGCAGCGGCTCCACAGCCTCTCCAGCCCCTCCAGGAGCGGCTGTAGCTTGGGCTGATCCTCCCTTGGGATGCCATACTTCCACTTCTCCGGACAGCTCTCCACGATCCACCCAGTGTAAGGGGGAAGTCTGCCGTCATCATTATGGAGATAGATCCAGTTGGTGTACCAGCGGCGATTGGTTGATGCGAGCTGGACTAGGATGTAAAGGTGCTGACGGTCCTGGTGCACTTGGAGAGTGCAGCCACCGGCCCTCACCGCCTTCCTCATGCCCGATGTGCCCGTCGGCTTGGTGGTATGTCCCACCTGGAAGAGGTGGAGCCATAGCTCCCAATGGGGAGCAATCCTCAGATACCCCTCATAGACGACAATGAAGATGGCCACCTGCGTGATGGAGTTGGGGTTGAAGTTGTGAAGCTCCACGCCATAGTAGTGCGAGAGCGCCCATATGAACCGGTCCGCCGGCAGGCTGAGACCGCGCTCGTGGAAGGACACGAAGCTCACAACATAGCCATCGTGGGGCCTCGGCTTCGGCTCGCCCAACAGAGCAATCCACTCTAGCCTATGGGGGTCGGTAACCGGACAGAGAAGACCATTGTCGACGAGCGACTAGAGCATCTCCATAGATACATCGGACTGACCCTAAGGGTCTTCCTCGATGACAACAGCTCCGGCCATGAGTGCGATGGAGAATGCGGCTACAGCGGTAAGCCTCTCTCGCTCTCTCTCTCTGCCTCGCCCTTCTCCCTTCTTCTCCCTGGTGCTCTCTATTCTAGCGACGGCTCAAGGGCGGCAAAGGCGAATCCAGGCAAGGTAAGGAGGGGAGGGGCGAGGCTCGTTGCGTATTTATGTAGGAAGGAGGCGAAATGGGCGGACGATGAAATTGGGAAAGTTTCTCTCAGATCTAGCACAGTTAATCCAGATCCGATTTTACCACCCACGTACCCACCTTTTCCTCATTAATCGCGTGAACAGTTATGTTCCATCCACTGACACAGCGTCACATCCGACCGCTGCAGCAGCAGGCGTCGTTCCGCCTCCCTGAGAAAATCACCTCAAAAGGCGTGCCTGTCGTTGTCAAGCCAATGGGGGGATATCCCCCACCTGATTCCTTTCAAACGAAGGAACTAGGCACTGAGCCCATTACGGTTCAGGGGTTCAAAGGCTGGGCCCCCGAGGGTTTCGACAGCCACCTCGGGGCAACAGAGTTAGGGATGACTACGGGCGAGCCCGTACGGGGCCGAGGCCCAAGCAAGCGAAATGCTTAGGACGCCCTAAGTCATGTCCGAGACCGGTAGGGAGGTCTCTGAATGGGATCCCACTGTAGGGAGGCATCGAGCCACCGGGGCCCATCGAACAGCCCCGACACCCACTAGAGAAGCCCTCTGGTACTTTTGGAGTGCGTCTTTGGACCGCTAGCCGACCCCTATCAAATGGGGCACGGGCCTCCACTCGGACTTACCCGATAATAGCTCACCGGAAGTGTCACTGCTCGCGCCCACCGAGGGTAGCCTAGCATATTCCACCTCTCCTTCTGAGCGAAAAGGAAGCACGAGGGTCGCACAAAAAGCCAGGGGAACTCCTGATCGCCCTCTCGCTCCGTGCAGATGCTTGGGGGCTCTTCCTGCAATCTTGCCGAGACCTAGCGACCTAGGCTCATACTCAAGGGGGCTCAGCAAACAACCCCTCCTTCCAAGTGAAAAGGAAGTGCGAGGGTCGCACAAAAAGCCAGGGGAACTCCTGACTGCCCTCTCGCTCCATGCAGAGGCTAGGGGGTTCTTCCTACAAATAAGCCGAGACCCCGCGACCTAGGCTCGCACCCGAGGGGGGCTCGGCAAACAAACCCTCATGTGCGAGGGGCGCCCAAAAAGCTAGGGGAACTCCCGATTGCCCTCTCGCTCCATGCAGAGGCTCAGGGGCTCTTCCTACAACCTTGCCGAGACCCAACGACCTAGGCAACCCCTTTGTCCAAACGAAAAGGATGCGCGAGGGTCGCACAAAAAGCCAGGGGAACTCCTGACCGCCCTCTCACTCCGTGCGGAGGCTCGAGGGCTCTTCCTGCACCTAGGATGAAGACAACCAACCCAAGCCCGCACTTGAAGACTCAGAAAAACACGATAAAGGGCATCGAGCCTGTTACGATCTAGGGGTTCAAAGGCTGGGCCCCCGAGAGTTTCGATAGCCGCCCTAGGGCAACAGAGTTGGGGACAACTATGGGCGAGCCCGTGCATGGCCAAGGCCCGAGTAAATGATCGCTCGGGACACCCTAAGTCATGTCCAAGACCAGCAGGGAGGTCTTCGAATGGGATCCCACCATAGGGAGGCATCGAGCCACCAGGGCCCATCGAACGGCCCTGGCACCTACTAGAGAAGCCCTCTGGTACTTTTGGAGTGCATCTTTGGACCGCTAGCCGACCCCTATCGAATGGGGCACGGGCCTCCACTCGGACTTACCCAATAACAGCTCACCGGAAGTGTCACCGCTCACGCCCACCATTGTGAGAGGCCTCCCTTGATGACTAGGGTCCAAGGGAGTTGCCCGGCGGGCCCTCAAGCCTAAGGCGGCTGAGGTTGATGGAAGGAAGAGATGGGGCGGATGTGTGAGTCAGCGCCAACTCTCCTCCTAGTGTGATGATGAAATCTAGGTCGTCAAAATGCACGTGTGCGCCTGGGGCCTAGCTAATTGCATGGGTGGCCATTCGAGGCCTGATTTGGAACGCGCAAGCTCCCCTACCTAGCGCGCCAACTGTCGATGTTTTGTACAAGCACTGGCAAGTAAATTTATAGTAATGCGCGTTAGGCTCGGATGGTGCGCTAAAGGACACAAGATTTATACTGGTTCGGGCCAAATGTCTCTACGTTTAGTTTATTGCTGCTCGTGTTATTAGCACCATGAACGGTTTGTAGTAGGGGGTACAATCGATCGAGAGAGGGACGGGTCCCAAGTCTCTGATGAAAGGGTTGAAAGGAGGTCAAGAGCTTCATAGCAGCTTGACTGTGTGTGTGTGTTGTCTTGTTTGGTCCAAGGTCCGTCCCTTTGATGGGAGAAGCGCATCCCCTTTTATAGATGAAGGGGCTGGCTTTACAAGGATGAGGGCTTTACCTAATCTTGTGGCTCATGTCTACCCGGCCTGGTCCTTCATTCTAATGAGTGCGAAGAAAGATAAGTTCCTACAATACTGTCGATGTCTCTATAGAATGTCAGGTTGATTATAGAATACTGCCCTACGCAGGGTATGGGCTGTAGTATAGTGGTTTTAACTTATTAGCCTTTCCCAACCTTGCTCCGCACGCCTTCTGGTTGCTGTGAGCCTTCGTCGGAGGGACGAGGGGTTGGGGTCCAGAGTAACGTCATGGTCAAGGCCTTCTGACTTGGCGGACCTGAGGGGTCGGGAAGCGGGCGCCGCTCCCTCGGGTCCATAGCGTGGTGACGGAATACCTATCGTTCGTGGAGATAGCAAATCCTTTTCTGGAGCGTAGCGGTTGTCATATATCTTCGTCAGGTTCCATGTCCCAGGGCTGAAGGCGGCGCCTACAATTCTACAGGGCGAGGAGCACGCACCTATACAACCTTTTGGGCCCTGCGGTGCCTAGAAGGGTCTAAAGCACCCGTCCTGTCATCCCCTGGCAGTACTTTTCCTGCCAGGGCGCAGGGTATGGTTCTTGGAGCTATGGTTGACCTAAACATCTTGTCTTGCCCTGTCCCTATCATCTTGAGGGAACGGGGAGAAGTTGTCAGGTAAGATGAATCTAGTCTTCAGATATGGAGCAGGGTGAGGCTCGTTCCTTGCCGTCGGGCAAAACGGAGACTAATCCCTATCTCTTGGGTGAGACCGACCCTGCCCCTCCAGGGTCGGGCAAGGCGAAATCTATCCCTTAGCCCTCGGATGAGACCGAGCCCGCCCTAAAGGCGTCGGGCGAGACAGAGACTAGCCCTAAGCCCTCGGGCGAGGCAAAGCCACCTCAAAGGCGTCGGGCGAGTCAGAGTCTATCCCTCGGCCCTCGGGCGAGACCAAGCCCGTCCCAAAGGCGTCGGGCGAGATGGAGACTAACCCTGAGCCCTTGGGCGAGGCAGAGCTATCTCAAAAGGCGTCGGGCGAGGCAGAACCAAACTCCTGTCATTCGAACAAGGGATGAAACGATGCTCTTATGCGTCCAGAAGTTTTTAACGTTCGGTGGTTATTGGTTTCACCTTCTAGGGTACCCCGGTATTAGGTCCCCGACACTTGGGCATTTGGAATTACAGCAGTAGAAGCATTAGTTGCATTTGGAATGGCAGAAGCACAAGCATTTGCATCAAGATTGAAATTAGAAGGGTTGACTGCTCCATCATCAGGTGGAATAACACATAAAGGCTCTATCAACTCATACTCAAATGCATCAGCAACAGCATTTTCAAAGACTCCTACCAACAAATAGCAACACATTTTAGACTTATACATGTCAAACAAATCTATCATCTGAATGTCACTGACTAATCTAACATCTTCTTGCGCATTCTTGTCAAAGAACCACACAGATGTAGACTGGTTAGAGGCCCATTTAACTTCATTCCGCAAGCTTTCCATCAACAAGTCTAAAGAAAACGACCCTATCTCGACATTCCACTTAATCACTGAACCTTTGGTGTAAACTTTTCTACCCAACGCATCTGTTGTATTGAAACCTTCAACTTTAATCTCTAGCGAGAAGAGGTCGGTCCTAGCAGAAAGTAAGCAGATCAAGTCAACGAGTTCTACAACAAATTACAGTAACAACTAGGGTAACCTAACAACTAGCCTATTCGTCGAGGGAAAGTCATGTCAGATCAAAAATACCTCAGTATGCTATCGTCCATTGCTGCAGCACTTGAACTGGTGGCTGTGGATGCCATCTTCGGTCAACAGATGGGGCGGGGAAGGAGCAGCAGTTGTCGCTGTCGACGCCGACGCCGACGCCCTCGGTAGTCACGGTCGCTGCGCCTCGAGCAGTAGTCGCTGCCACCGCCGGTCGTAGTCGCCTCTGCTTAGCAGATGGGGTGGGGGAGGAGTAGCAGTAGTCGTGGTCCACACCATGGCCCTCGGTAGTTGCGGTCGCCGCCGCCTCAAGCAGTCATCGCCGCCGCCGCCGGTCGTAGTCACCTTCGAGGCGAACTGCCTAGGGTTCGCGCGAGAGAGAGAGGAGGCGGTGGGGACTGGATGGATTCAGTCGATTGAGTCAAACCCTAGGGCACATGTACTGTGGGCAACACGGTCCATACGCATGTACTTAACCCCTGTATACACCTGCACGTGGGCCAAACATCGCGGCAAGTGTACATAATGGCATTTTTCAGACTCCAGTGTAATTATAATGGCACTCTTACAATAAGCTGAATAGTAATGGTATTTCTAAGAAATGTGAGAATTATAATGGCACCAATCCAATTAACCCATGATAAAAAGAGAGAGAGAGAGAGAAAGCCCTATGACCTATAGCATCCAATTGGGCTTTGGCTCCCATGATCCCATCCCATCGAAAGGGGCCCGAGTGCTGGGCTGTGGGTGGCCCCAGAACCCAACACTAGGGTTTATACGAGCCTGCTCGACCTCGCCCAATTTTTTATATTTTAGCTTTTTTTTGAAATTTTCTCACAAATAGACTCCTGGAGGAAAGATTTTAGAATATGGACCCTCAGCTCGGCGCTATTGATGCTGGTGCTGAGCTAACATGTCTCGGCGCCAGCGTTCCTAGCGCCGAGCTCCTAGGCTCGACGCAAACATGGAAGGTGACATGGTAGGGAGCTCGGTGCCGTCGAGCTCGGCGCCAGAGTGACTGATGCTAAGCCTTTATTATCTATGGGCCCCGCCCCTCTCTTCCTCTCCCTCCCTCGCCCTAGCAGAGCAGAGCCGAGCTTCGTCGCCGCCGCCCGTGCCACCGCACCCCGAGCCCACCGAGCGCCACCGTGGTCGCCCTGAGGCCGCCCCGCGGCGGTGCCACCCCCCACGGCCGCTGCGCCTTGGCGTGCAGGAGCGCCGTGCCCCGCGGCTGGCCGCCCGCGTCGCGGCCAGCGCCCCTCCGCCCGCGCTCCGGTCCCCTCACCGGTTCTTGCGCCCGCGCCGCGCCCTCTCCTTGCCTTGGCCTCACCCCGCCTTGCTGCCCTCCACCGCCGGCCTCGGTCGCGACCGTCGTGCCTCCCGCACCCGTCGAGCCGGACTCACCGCGCGGAGCCCCGTGCATCCCGCGCCCACCACGCACCACCGCTGTCGTTGGCCACGCCACTGCCGACCCTGCCACCTGCAGCGACCGGCCGTGCCACCGCCGACCCGAATCGTTGGCCTGACCCACGCCCATCATCCGCTGCGACTTCGTCGACGTCCGCGGATCAGTCGGAAAGGTAAAAATTATGAATATGCAATGTACCTACTTAGTTGACATTTGTTATTTACTAGTTAATGTGATGACTCAGGTAGATGATTTAGTTAGTGATCTAGTAAGATATATAGGTAGATAGATAGAAACATACATACATAGGTACATAGATATAGTTAGATAGCTACTTAGATATGTAGTTACATATTTAGTTAACTAAATATGATCTAGCTATTTAGTGAGTACACTGTATATATATACGTAGTTATTATCTTATTTACTTAGTTTGTAGTTAGAATGTACTTGTTAGGTACTATCTATCGTCTAATTTGGACTAAAGGACATGTGTTTCATTATATGTTTGAACTAGATGGACAACCTAGTGACCATATATCATGGAGACATCGTTGAAAGCGATCGCTATGGATATATTGAGTTTGTTGACATACAAAGCGTGCCTGTGCTATTCAATGATATGGCTTTATTTAGTGAGATGGTTACAAGGGCTCGGGAGGAGCTGCGTTGCCTTGGAGATGATGGCATTGCAGTTGATGGTGTACTGCACCTAGGTTCTCCTCCCAACATCTTTAGGCGAATGATCTCAATTGGTTGTGTGGATCAGTGGGAGAACTATGTGAGATCGGCTATGAAGGGCTAGCTGCAATGTTTGGACGTGGTTGTGCATCGGGTGTTAGTTGATCCCATCCATCATGGGTTTTCCCCAGCAATGGATCAGCAGGCACACATCGACCCTCCAGTTCTGGAACCTTATATGCATGTGGAGATTGCACCTACGGTTCCCGATGCTCAATCTGCCCCCAATGTGGTAGTTGGAGATGGTTGTCAGACTTATGTTTCCGTGGCAGATCCTCCTCATGAGATCCCTTTGACACAGAATCATCCGAGTAAGTATCTTAATGCAAGGTTTTTTGGAGCTTACCCTGTTTCTTACATCTATTTCTTTCATTCTTTCCTTATTTCTCTACTTATGTTGCAGGAGACATTCCTAAGAATGTGGATGTGCCCCCTGTTGCTACGTAAGTGCACTTTGGAGATGGATTCCGTGGCTCCAATAGTGTTGAAATTATGCATGATTCGGAGCCATACGAGATGGCTAGGGCTCTTGATTCTGATGATGATCGCCCTGTTGGAGAGCTGACGAAATGTGATGTTGAGATGATGAGGCGCCGAGCTCCCTGCCATTTAACCCGGCCCAAGCTTCGTGCCCAAGCGTTCTTCCTCTTCTTTCTCCTCTCTCTCGGGTTTTTTCTCTCCCCACTTCACCCTACCTCACGAATCGGTATATTGAACCTTGGAAATTTTGATTTGATCCGTAGATCTTCGAGAGCAAGGTATCATCGCTCTCCTCCTAGTTTTTTTTCACATTGATTCGGTATATATTAGTTGGATTTTTGAACGTAATAATCGTCATCACTTAGGGTTTCATTCTATCTCTCAATACATGTATTATACAAACGTAGGATGATGCTAAGGCGTGGAAAAACTAGCAAATCTAGACGTATGTAGTTATGTTATGGCGCCAAGATCTACGGCGCCGAGCTCGGCGCCAATATCTACGACGTCGAGCTCGGCGCCAGTCACCGCGCCAGAGTGACTGGCGCCGAGCTCCCTGCCATGTCACCTTCCACGTTCGCGTCGAGCCCAGGAGCTCGGCGCCAGCATCAATGGCGCCGAGCTAAGGATCCATATTCTAAAATCTTTTCTTTAGAGGCCTGTTTGTGAGAAACTTTTAAAAATAAGCTAAAATGTAAAAATTCAGTCAGCCTCGCCCTCTCCTTATCCACCTCTCGTGAACCGTCACGCCGCCGCCGCAGCTGTCTTCGTTCTCCTGCGTCGCCCTCCGCTGCCGCTGGTCGACGAAGAGATCTTGAAGGTGAGTAGTATCACCAAAGGTGAGATCAGGCAGTAGTAGGCCTTGTTTGCTTACCTAGAATTGGCTCTGACGATTTTGGTGTTTTCTAGGTAATGTTTTGATTTCTGTATTGGGCCTTGTTTAGTTCCTAATTTTTTTTAAAAAGTGCTATAGTAACCATCACATCGAATCTTGCGATACGTGCATGAAGCATTAAATATAGACGAAAAAAACTAATTGCACAGTTTAGTTGAAAATCGCGAGACGAACGTTTTGAGCCTAATTAGTCCATGATTGAACACTAATTGCTAAATAAAAACGAAAGTGCTACAGTTGCTAAATTCTCAAATTTCATCCAACTAAACACAGCCTTGGACAAGTTTGGATGAAATGCGGTGAGTTCAGCTGGTACCTCTAAACCAAAGAATTATCCTAAGCTCTATCCCTTTCGAGCCTTTTTAAGCTAAACATTATAGCAAAGGACCGGACAAATAGTCTGATGAGTGGTTGCTTGACGAATTTTTAGAAAACGAAAACATCATTTCAGCGTGTAGTTCTGAATCTATCCAGCTTCCACAAAATCGCATGGGAAGTGGTAGCGCCAGAGCCTGTTCATCTTACCTTAACCTCATAGTCTATTTGTCATTTGTGTTGGCAATGCGAAATGGAACACGTTTTGGGTGCGTCAGCGATGATAGTAGCACTTCATAATAAAAAAAAAGCTAAGAATTTGAGGTTTGATTAGTTATGCCAAACCTGATTAAAAATGATACGGGTTTGTCCGGTGTTTCTCCAGTCCTATATCATATCAATCTAGAGCATATATACCTCTAAGTCAAACAGAAAATGGTGGTTGTGGCAGTCTGATCGTGCGTTAACGTCAAAGTATTTGTTTTGTTTACACGTTGATTGGGAGCATGTTTTCTTGCTGCTTACTCTATAGCGTCGGTTGTTAACTGTCGGCGATGAGATCAGCATTCGCAGACTGAGTGAAATCGTATTGTTGATCGCATGCGAAGAAATTATCGTAATACTGAAATGTTCGTTTTGCAGGTAGCGCCAGTATTATCATCTTTTGAATACTTTTTCGACGTGTCTGCTAATATCCGAGCCTCAATAACATTTAAAACCCTGGAGAAGTTTTATCGATTGCCTCTTCCACCTGTTTAATAATTGTTACATTTTGGAAGCATGATCAGGACTATAATAATTCATGGTCAGCATAACGATGCTTCGGAAGGAAGCAAGGGACCAAACCGTGCACTGAAAAAGGGAAAATGTGTGGTGGGTGGGTCGGCGTATTGACTGAGAGGCTCGCATGACGACATGAATTTCCCATCCATGGACTCGTTTTTTCTTTCATTCACAGGGAACCTCAAACCAGTGTTAATGCAACTGCGAACAAGACATGAATTTCTTTTGGGGTGAACAAGGAATGTCGCTAAATCTTGGTCAGCCAGATCAACAGAGTTTTAACGTCCCATGGAAAATCGTAACATGTCTCCAGATTTTTTGATTATCTGTTATATACAACTCCTACAAATCTAGAAGTACAAGAGGGAAAATAATGATAACATGGCAGTACACGTGTACAACGACCTTATGATTTTGCTTGATATACAGCTTGTTCGTTTCGACTTATAAAATCATGGATTATAAGCTGTAATATTATTTTTCTCTTACACCAAACCAGCCAGCGACACGATCGTTTCAGCCGGAACAAACGGGCTCATAATCACGATGTGGTGTGTGAACATATTTTGAGAGATCGTCATCGTTGTATCTAATCCTAACTACTTCCTTTAATAATATAAACAAACTGTACTGGCCCAAAATCCAAATAGCTTGTCTCTAAAGATAAAAAAAAAATCCCCTAAAATCCACAAGTCAAGAAGCACTTTAAAGCCATAGTCAGTCCTTCCACATCCCAAAACGCAAGACACAAGCGAGAACAAGGAAAACACAAAAAATTCCCAAACCCGCAACGGCATGTCTCCGCTGCCCCGCCTCATCCTCCTCTTCTTCTTCGCCGCCGCCGCGGCGGCGGTCACGGCGTCCGACGCATCGCTCAACGGCGAGGCGAACGACCTGCTCCCCAAGTACGGCCTGCCGAAGGGGCTCATCCCGGACTCCGTGGCCTCCTACAGCTTCGACGAGGCCACGGGCGCCTTCGAGATCCACCTCGCCAGCACCTGCTACGTCCACTTCGGCTCCCACCTCGTCTACTACGAGAGGACCGTAACCGGCAAGCTCTCCGAGGGCGCCATCTCGGACCTCTCCGGCGTCCAGGCCAAGAAGCTCTTTCTCTGGGTCTACGTCACGGGGATGGTCGCGCACCCCGACCAGGGCACCATCGAGTTCCAGGCCGGCTTCATCTCGGAGTCGCTATCGGCCTCGATGTTCGACGAGGTGCCCACCTGCGGTTCCAGCGTCGGCGCGCAGCTGCGCGGCGCGGCTGGGGTGATCGGAGAGCTTGGCCTGCTCCCCGTTGCGCAGGTATTTTTACGTCTTAATTAACTCTTATTTAAGTTGCTCGTCTGGTATCGAATCAGTTTGGCGATGGATGGGAATTAGTCCCACTTTTTGTTTACTTGACTTGATTGATGAAATCGTAAGATAGAAATTTTAGCTGAATTTTGATCTCTGCCAGTCATGTTCTTTCATGTTTAAGTAGTTCTGCGGTTCTGATACATAGAGATTTGCCTTAGGAGTTTGATCAGTTAGTTCTTGGTGCTTGGATTTCACACTGAGACTTGCAGATCTAGTTCGACCTTCACATCCTGAACACTTGAAATTGGAGGTCTAGTTTTAGCTTGAGCACTCTTTTAGCTTTACCTACAGTTGTTGACTTGCTGTGAGCATTCTCACAAGTCCAATGATGCATATAAATTTTTATGTGATGTTGTTCGCTTTTTTTTTTGGCTTGGTTATGTGGTTCCAGAGGGCCTGCTTGAGAGTTTAAATGCGACAGAACTTATCATTTGTTGTTTATGGAAGGTTGTGAAGATCTCTCCTGCGTATTCGAGGGGGGGGGGGGGGGGGGGGGGGTTGGGTGTGAAAATAGATTGTGGATGTATTTGGGCTTATAAATGTTGACATTCTTTTCCATCTTAGGTATCCTACAAAATAACTTGTCTACTTAGTTCGCATGAGTCACATCATTTAATAACAGAAAGATCAATCCTTGCTTGTGTTTCTAGTCCTTTTCCACTGACTTAATTACTTCTGATCAAGCCATTAGTTCTTCTTTACCAATCAATTAAATTACCCTTAGGCAATTACCACAGAGTTCCAAAGCTTAGTCTTTGGGTTTCCTATAATCAGTCGCATCATTTACAAGGATGACACATATGGTAGCTCTAATGCAGTAAATCTTATACTAAACTTGGTTTCTAAGAATCTAATATGGAGGAGTATTAACTAAAGAGACCAAGGGATGCCCATTTCAAGTTTAAAAATTCAGAATTCTTGAAGGTGTTCTTTTTTAATGAGTTTTGTGTAAATATTTGTTGAGCTAAATGGTTCTTTTGATTATCAATGCATTTGACTGTATATTTGGCTATGATAAAACTGCTATTGGGAGGCTATTACGGTCCATGGATCAAACACTTTATTATTCTTATTCCATCTGTTGGCATTGGCTTATGCATCAGCAGTTCATCATCTGCCTCTCATGGCCTCATTTTGTTAGCTTCAACATGAAAGGAGACAAGTACTGACCTTATAAAATTTATAAAAAAGGGTCTCTCAGGAACTAAAACCCTTTTTCATTGTTTGCTACTCAACTGTTAAGTTCAGACATTGGAAACAGTGCAACTTAACTTGGCGCAGATATGGTGGATGCATCAGTATTTTCATGGTGAATGGCATTGCAATCTGAAATTAGCTCCTAGATTTAAAAGGACTACAGATGAAGATGCATAGGAATTGGCGTTAGATCCATATATGACATGTGGGCCTATTACTAACGGTGACAACTGATTTGTTATCCATCCATCCTATCCCTCCAACCTAACGCAAAAACAGAACCATTCTATCCTTCCAACCAAACACAAGAATAGAGCCATTCCATCCCTACAACTAGGGATGGAACGATTCCGTTCTCCCACGCTCTCCAACCAAACGGACCCTAGATGGCCGAGCGCGAGTGGATTTTTTTATCCACTTTCATGTTTCCATCTATTATGTTGTGGATTTAAGTTTGAAATTGAGATATTGATCTCAACCTATGTATTTATAAGCTACTTTTGTTATCTATCGGTATTAGACCTGGTGCGGGTGATATCTTGATTCGGCGCAGACAGTATGTATGCTTTGATAGTGGCCCTAGGTGTCAAAATTGACGAGCTCCGCCACTGTTCATGGGTGCTGCACAATTGAGCCAACAGGAGCCAGCCACCAGTCGTCCTTATTAACTGTACTGCCAAACGGCACGTGCCATGAATTCATGGCGTGACCTCCCATATAGGAATTTTAAATCTTACTTAAAATGTGATCTTCTCACCTAGAGCTACTTGGCAGTGGCTATATTTTGGAGATAAGGTAAGCTATGGGCCATAAGCTTAACATCCGCTAGTAGGTTCCATTGGTTGAACTTCTCTGATCATGTTCCAAGTTAGATAGGGATAAAGAGTGGATACCTTCTGTTGGTGCTGAAACCAAAGGAGAGGGAGGGACCTATAGGCTTTAGTGGTTGGCTTGGCTCTTGAGGACATTAGGTACCGAAAATATGTAGTTTCACTTGGGCTTTTGGCATCTAAAGTAACCGTTAGATAGTAGCGGAGAAAGAGGGGATACCATCTGTTGGTGCTTAAACCAAAGGAGGGGGAGGGAGGCTGTAGCGGCTGACTTGGCTCTTGCAGGGGTACTGAAAATATGTAGTTTCACTTGGGCTTTGGCATCTAACGTAACAATATTGGATGATTTGTTGTCTGTTTCAATTATATAATTTTAGATATTTTCTTATGTTTCAGTGGAAAGAATATTATATCTCAGTGACTAGGTCTGTCCCAGTCTGTTCATTTTACATTAAGACAACATAGCTTTAATGATCTCACTCATACATTGTTCTATAGTACTAGATGAAGAAGACACTCCTTTGAGTTGCAAAGTGTTGAAAATGTCCGGCTCTGTAAATGTGACCTTGATAGTTTTTTTTTGTCATTTTCACTGTTGGATTTTTTGTCATTTTTCCCAGACTCCACTCATGTGGGAGCCTCCGGCACTGGGTCTGCCCTTTTTTTTATTGCATCTTTCATTAGCGGTAGGAATGTGTTATGTGAATTTCCTTCATTTGTTGTCTGCAAACATGGGCACCGAGCTTTTAGTTTGGTAATCCAATTCATTTGGGCTGAAAACGATTCTGAGAGAAAAGGGACACCTTTAGTATCCTGTGCTTTAGTGAAACTGACAGTCAGTAGCACACACATAACTTTTAAAATATTTTGTTTAATACTTGATATTTCGTACTCACGGAAACAGTTGGTTTGCTTGTCATGTTGTATGTTTTACTGTTACCTACCAAAATTTAATATGCAACATGGTGCCTCAATTTTAGGGCTAAGTAGGAGGATAGCAACCCCCCACCCCCCGTGGCCGCGATAGGGGTAATATTTTGGAAATATCCGAATGTCCAAGCAGTCAAACCATAAGACATAACAGAATTCATCACATTTTAATTTTCTTGTTAGGAACTGTGATCTAGAGTAATTCCTCGTTGTATTTGGATTTTTATTTGCAGCAATAAAGGCACTGACTATTATTTAGTGCACTTTAGTATTCCTTGAGCTATTGATCTGCCAAGAATAGGAAATCCTTGAGCTGAATACTAGATGAAAACCACCTAGACCTAACAAAGTTAAGTGAATACCCAAAACCCCAAAACCTTAGTAATTTTGTTTCTACTGTAGTACTGTGCCCGAACAGCAACTCCTACTGACTTTCCTAGTCCACTATGCATCCTGCTCCAGAGTCCAAATCACTGTTGTTGCGTTCATAAAAAATGTCGGCTGAGTAGTATTGGCAATTTGGCATGGATATCTGGTCCCATTTCCCTATCGTGGGATCTTGGAACAACAGATATTCGGCGTAGTCTTGTGAGTTGCTCTGAGGACTGGGGATGGGGATTAGCCCTATTATTGTCTGCCGTGTTGCAAATTCTGTTGCATCTCACCGAAATGTCTGTTAACATGCTAATCTTGCAGTGTTGTGTTTTGCTAATTTGTCTTGAGGATAATTTTCCCATCCTTGTTTCTTTTTATGGCCTTTAAATATTCTGATGCTTTGGATGAACTGTTTGGGAGGATATGTTAAGATGACAAGAGCGATGAAAGGGAGTTTCTTTGTGAAGACATATATCCTTGATTATAACTCATGAGTTATAGATGCCTTCTGTCATGTTTGGCCGTTTCAGCCTGTGCCATATACTTGTGGCACTGTTGTCTCCTCTCTGCCACTGAACATGCTTGTGTCAATCAAGTTGGACACAACATTTTTTCTCCGCGTGATTATTTAAAAACCCGTAATTACTTCACATGAATAAGTTTTTAGCTCAGTGCTAATAAATCTGACTATGTGTTCTTGTCCTTCCAGGCCTGAACCTCGAGTTGAGAATCCACACTCCCAGAGAACCGCAGGACCTTCCAGTTTGCTGTCGCCTGAGCCCTAGAGTGCAGGACGTTCAGCTGTGGTGTGTTCTGCTGCCTGTACCAGTATCTGGTTGTTGCTCCCGGTCTCAATGGACATCGATGGATGCAATGTAGAAATGTATATCCCTATGCTGTTACTGTTACTGAACCTGCGTAGGATGAAGTCAAGTCCTCAGTCTCTTGTAGTCCTGGATTATCATATATTCATGTCATCATGTGTGGAACCATGAGCTGCTCCAGAAGCGTAGCGGCACGAGCATAGTACGATGCCAGCGTGTAACGTATGCGTGGTTCTGCAGAGTTTGGACAATATATGTAACTGCGGTTGTTGTCAACCGGGCATGAAAAGTTTGGTTTTTTTTAGCGAAAAGAAAAAAAGAAAAAGAGGAAAGGATGAAAAAAAATGTTTGCTAAAAAAAGCATGATTTTTTTTTGTTTGGTTGGGCGGGTGATTTTCTGCCGTCCCCCGATTTGGCCCAAAAGGCCCAGGAGCCTAGCAGAAGAGTCCTCGCAAGCCGTTAGTCAAAACAGAATTACCCGGAAGCCGTGCGACGCGGGCGCGCGCGACGCGATCTCCTCGTGCCCACCGTCACTCTCGCCGTTCCGCTCCGCGCCTACCACGGTGGTACTGAGACGGAGTCGAGTCCAACAACCTGTTCGCTTGATCGAGTGTGTGTTTTATAAGTTGACTAATGCTATTTTATTTTAAAAGAAAAATACCGTATCATAACTAATAAGTATGACTGATACGATCTAAGTGAACAGAGTGTAGCGCTCCACTCTCTGCCCACAATGCCACACGCCATATTATATACGGCCTCAGCTGCCCCCAGCCCGAACGACACCAATGCAATCGAGAGTGTATAGATCCAAAAACGTTTTGTGCTCTGGGCGGCCGCCATGGCGACCTCGATCGGCGGTGGCTACTGACGAGCCGGTAACACAGGTTCGTTTCCACGCCTTACCGAACATTCCTCTCCGGAGACGATTCGTCATTTGCTATCTGATCCCTGATTGATACCGCGTTTGATCCATCGGGTTTCTGTCTTCGATCTCGATCGTTGTCTCGCAGCAGGAAGAGAACTGGAGATGATGAGCGCCGTACGTCGTCAATCAGCTGGCGACGTGCCGAGACGGGGCAATACCTAACGCGGCGCTGTGGTTCCAGATCTAGATGTACTTATGCAAGTCTGCCCCGCTCCATCGAAACAATGCAGCCACGCCGTGATCCTTCTCTCTGGCACGTTTCTACTTTTTTTTTCATGCAGGACATCCTGCGGCAACGGATGTAGTGTAGGGCTTGCAACACGATCTACACGTTCGTTGTTTCCTCAGGTATGCAACTATACACTTCACTTTCCAAAGTAGTAGACTAGTAGCACTTCATTGGTACTCAGGACTCAAGATCAAGATGATAGTCAATAAAACTTGATTTAGATGGGATGACTTGCTGATGGACCTCAGTAAACCGTATCGCGGCCGAGGCGTCGGTGACGTAGTAGCCACAGCGGGTCGGAGTAGAGGTAGCCGTGACGCGCCCGCTAGGTCGTCGTAGGTAGTAGCAGTGCAGGCACGGTGCTATGGCGACGGTGAAGGCGATGGAGCTTCCCGTCGCTTACAACGCCCCTCTCGATCGGTCTAGGGATAGGACATCGGTGAGGGGCTGGCAGCTGCGGTGAACCTTGCGTCTTATGCCACAGCTCCCACCGTCCTTTTATGGCGATGACGGGGGCCTATCAGCCAGTAGAACCGGCTGAGCGCCCCCGATCAGGGCACGGATCAAGGGCTCAATGGACCGTTGGGCCAACTGGTGGAGATCATCCTAACATTCTCCCCCTTGATCTCACCTTATGACTTAAACTCAACTTACTTTATCTTTTTTCCATTCCATCACAGATCAGTGCATAGAGCGTGCTTCATCGTCACGGTCAGTTACCACTAGATTAAACAGCTACAATGCACCCCTCTGTTTTGAAACAGATTCTCAACTAGGCCCTTAGTATCCAGAAATCATAGGCTTTTCTGTAAACCCATGTCGACTGTGTGTCCTTTGAATGCACTGGATGGTTAGCCTTTGGTAAGCGGATCCACAAGTACTTGCTTGGTACTCATATGCTCAATGCTTTCAAAATGATTCTGGATTTTCTCCTTTACAACATATAACTTAATGTCAATGTGTTTGACAACACACTTAACTTGCTGTCTTAGGAATTAACTACTTTAAATGGTTATTGCTGTTGACTACCATTGTTAAATCCGGGTACTAATTCCCTTAACCTCTTTTTGCCTGTTCCTTAAGCCTCATGTCAAGCTATACTATGGTATGCATCATTGATGACACCATAACTATTTTTTTGGAGCTTTTCCACAATAATACTCTAATTGCGAGTGTTAGCGATTACTATGGATTTCACTATACATCTCGTTGGTACCCTCAACTATTTGAGAGTACTTGTTCTTTCTTACTCAGCATGAGGCCTATGATACTTTACAAAATTGCAAGACATTCTCAACTTCATTCCAGTGATCTATATCTGGACTGGACTTCTGCCAAAATATCCCGGATACGTAAACTACGTTAGGGTAAGTTCTTACTTGTATTTGTACACTCATCAAGCTTTCAACAGCTGAAGCATATGGAACCATGTTCATTTGATCAATCTCATATCGGTTCCTGTAACACTTAAAGTTCCCAAATCTATTATCCTTGACTATAGGAGTAGGCATAGGTTTACTCGCATGCATACTTAATTTTTTTAGAATCTTTTCTAAGTATGCCTTTGCGATAGTCCTAATACCCCATTTTTTTCTATCCCGGTGAATTTCAATTTCTAGAACCAATGATGCTTCACCAAAATCATTTATATTGAAACTTGAGAATAAGAACTTCTCCAATGACAGATTAACATCACTACTAGTGAGTAGGATGTCATCTATACACAGAATGCGGAAAAAAAATTCCATTCTTGAACTTCGTATAAACGCTATTGTCATTCTCATTTTCTTTAAACCCAAACTTTCTTATCATTTCATCAACTTCAAATACTACTGTCTACAGACTTATTTTAACCCATAAATGGATTTCTACAGGCGGCATCCCATACGTTCTTTTTTCTTCCATGACAATCTTTGGGTTGTGCCATGTAAACGTTTTCATATAAATCCCCGTTGAGGAATGCCGTCTTTACATCCATATAATGTAACTCTAAATCGTAATGTGCCAATAACACCATTATAATTCTAAAAGAATCCTTATATGAGACTAGAGAGAAAACTCTCATCATAATTTATTCATTCTCTTTGCGTGAAGCCTTTTGCTACAAGTCATGCTTTATATCTTTCCAAATTTTCTTTGGAGTCATATTTTGTCTTGTAGACCCTTTCACAGCCTACTGTTTTGGCTCCATTAGAAATTTCTTCTAAGTCCCAAACATCGTTGGTATTTATCGAAATCATTTTAACTTCCATAGCTTCTTGCCATTCAAACGAGTAAACGCTTCTCATGGATTCTTCAAATGAGGTGGGATCACCCTCTATTTGAATTTGTTCACTAACATAGACTTCATAATCATCAGAAAATTGGTTTACTAATTCTTTGAGACCTTCTGGGGCCTCAACTACTAGCACTTTCATGTGGGGCTGTTATTGCTCTTCATTGCTAAGAGGCAATTGATTCTACAGGCTCCTGTATTACAAGATCCTTGTTTACATTATTCATCTTCTTCGAAGAGCCAACAATAGGTGTTGTATAAGTCATACAACATCAACAGGTTTCGAGAAATTCGTTGCTTTGAATCACTGAAGTGGACACGCAGTCCTGCTTCTCTTTAAGTCATAGGTCTCTACATACCGTGATCCCCTAGATCATCCAATCTTTTATAAAGATAGTGTATATTTCAATTTTTTATTTGGGTTCAATCTGTTAACACCTTATATGACACTTTAAGCACCGCTTTAATATCTTTGATGGTGACTACGCTATCTTTCTCTCAGAACTTTAAAAAATCTAGAAATTTAGCTGTTTCTCTGTTTAGGGGTATCATTGTTATGACTGAAGGTCACATTCATCAAAATCTTTATCTCACTCGGTTTCTTATAAAATCTATATCTCATTCTTAATGAAGAGTACATATTCATCAATATCTTTATCTCACTCTTAATAAAGAGTAGTTTCTTAATTGATCTTAATTCTTACTCTTAATTCAACTCATAATTCCCCACTCGAAATATGGCATGAACTATACTGCCATAATTTTGAGAACTATTTAGAAAAATGTGAACGAGGAGACACTTATGACTTACTTCATTCACATGACTATGCCATGTAAATAAAGTTATTTCTTGATCCGTATAGGAGTACACTTTCCTCATTCTACTTCAAGAACTCGACGAGGTCTTTTATTAACTGTACTTTTGCAAGTCGCGCTTGTATCTTTTTCTTATCCTTTGATTAGTATTGACCATGACAGCGCATTTCTATTGTGCTATGGTCAATACTAGGATAGCATAAGAGCTACCCAAACTTCTCTTGCTATGCGGGATACAAAAACATGAGTCATCACAAAACTTCTTCCGCCATGCAGAATTGACTAGCATAAGTATTATGCCAAACTTCTCCCCATACAGGATACATCCATATACAAATTACCGTAACAAAAATTTTAGTTATGATGACTAAAACATTCACTTATACTTAATTTTTTAATTAAATCTTTCCGTTTGTTCCAATTTAATCAGGAAATTAGTAAAGTAACAAAAAATTGTCCCAAACTGGCTTGACTCAAGCCTTTTTATTCACATACCCCAGCATTGCAGCCCGTTGGCATGCAGCCGAGTGATCTTGTCGGTTAAAAAATAAAACTTGCCTCTGCATCAATTCTACATCACCATTGGACAGAAAATAGAATTAATGCATAAAACTCATAAATTAACTTGAAAGACATATAACTAATCTTCAAAATTAAATTCACGCGTTGGTTCGAATTTAATTAGAAGATAATCAACATCATTGTAGCGGAAACATGAAAAAATTCTTTATCTACTTGTCAGAAGTATTTCACTGTACTCATCTACTCTCTGCAAAAATTATCCCATTGGTTTAAATTTTGACAGACATTTAAACTAGACAAAAACATCAAAATTTGCTTCTAAAAATGAATAAACATGACTCAGTATCTACTATTCATTTTGCCCAGCCCGTTGAAACACTACGCGGCCCAGCAGCGAAACACCGCCTGCGCGCCCACGGTCACAGCCCAGCGACAGCCCAACACGGCGCGCTCGCCCGCTCCCCCGCGCCTAGGGCGCAACCTGGGTCTGGGCCAGGATTTCCTCAACTCGCTTGGGCTGAAAGCCGGTCCAGCGAATACCTACCGTCGATCGCAATCGGACGGTCGTCCGTCGTTCTCGGCAGATCAAAACTCCCCGCGGTCAGCCCTCCCCTGAACTCTAATTCCATTTGGTCTTCCCCTTTCTCTCCCTACGCCGCAGCGCACCAGCCACAGAAACGATGGCGACTCAAGGCTGTCGGAGAAGAGAGTGCGCCGCCGCCACGGGCCCCCTCGCCAGAGCGCGCACTGCCCAGTGGGTGAGCGCGCCGCCGTCGAGTGGCCTCGCGTCGGAGCCCTGAGCCCACGCGCCGATGACCCAGCGTCGAGCGGTGGCTCGTCCCGTTCTACCCGCGCGACGGCGGTGGTGACGACGGCGAGAAAACCGGGTAGGTTCTCCCCTCTCTGTCCAATTTTCTTCTAGGGTTAGGGTTAGGGTTTTGATCCGATTCGAAAAACGAATCCCCTCCTTCTACTGAGTCCGCGCGCGGTGCGGCTCCCTTCCCGCGCGCCGTCGAAGCGACGACGCGATCTTCTTCCCGCGCGACGGCGGTCTTCTTCCTTAGGGTTAGGGTTTCGGTTCTAATCCTGTTTCACTTTTCTACCCCGATCTACGATCTACATGCTAGAAACCTAGAAAACCTGGCTCCGATACCATTGATATAATTTACTGGACCTCTAGGCGTAGATCAGTGGGTAAAACTTGACTTAGATGGGATGACTTGCTGATGTACCTCACTAAACCGTGTCGCGGCCGAGGCGCCGGTGACGTAGTAGCCACAGCGGGTCGGAGTCGAGGTAGCCGTGACGCGCCCGCTAGGTCGTTGTAGGTAGTAGTAGTGCAGACACGGTGCTGTGGCGGCGGTGAAGGCGATGGAGCTTCCCATCGCTTACAACGCCCCTCTCGATCGGTCTAGAGATATGACATCGGTGAGGGGCTGGTGGCTGCGGTGAACCTTGTGTCTTGTGCCCCAGCCCCCACCATATTTTTATGGCGCTGCGCGACGGGAGCCCATCAGCCAGGAGAACCGGCTAAGCGTCTCCGATCAAGACGCGGATCAATGACCCAATTAACTATTGAGCTAACTGATGGAGATCATCCTAACACAAGATGCTCTGTTACCCATCGCGAAGCTGGTTCTGATATGATATGTTGTTGCTTTCAGGGTATCGCAATGGTTCCTGTTTGGCACGTTCAGTTGCCGGCTCAACGTCAACTTCACTGTTTTCTTCGGGGGGATGATCATCAGTAAGTGAGATTTTTTTAGTGAGAATGGCACGTCTGGTGCAAACTGAAAACCCAATCATATCACCCGTAAGAAAACCAAATGCTAATGTTGTATGATCAGTTGGCCTCCTGTTAATCTAAAAATTATTTCAGTGCCGTGCCAGGTTTGATCACCCCTCTCATGCGCCTTCTATACTGAAAGAACTTTCTCCTTCCATAAATATCGTATCTGAAAATTTATTTGACATTCCAGTTTGTGTCAAACGGAACTTTAGTTTAACAGAAACCCCATTTGGCTCTCTTGTGGCCATTTTTAATCTCTCTTTAAAACTCTTCACTTGCAGCATTGCGGTTTCAACTAGAGAAGCGTTGCAGTACTCGCCCGGTCACAATGGCAGCGAAAACGAAACACAAAGGTAGAGGTGCGTCAATCCCATTCTGGTTTTTGATACAGCTCATATATGGTCTTTGCTTTACTAGTACACGAAATTCTATTTTTAGACGATATGATAGGTGACCAATTGATAAAAGCTGCTCTCTGAATAATACGGAAGAGGTGTTTGGTTCAGTTATTTGTAAGGCAAACGGATAACACCGTTAGCTGATTCCATTAAATTTTGTTTGTTTCGGTGCTTGCCGTATTCACTTCCTACATAATCAGATACCGCTACGTATAAAGTTGTTACGCCTCCCACCCTGGCGTAATTAGATCGGTGGCTCAGATCGCGACTGGATACTGCAACCGATACCGTTACATGCTCAAACCAAACAAATCTCGTTTTGACTCATTCTCTTCCCATCCGCTCCATGATATGATATCGTTAGCGCTAGCATTTGCAGAGGTGGAACCAAAGGTGGAACCAAACACTACCTGACTTTGATCGTTCAGCTTTCTTTTTTACCTTGGTTATTACACTGTTAGAGCAACTCCAATAGCTTGGTTAAAATTAGTAGCTAAATTTTATTGTTTAGCCATTTATAAAATAGAAAAGTCCTAAAAAAAAAAGAGGTTCACAACAACCTTGCTATTTTACAAAGTTAGATAGCGAGTGCTCGTGGTTGGCTTTCTATGGCCACAAAAAATCAAAGAATAGCTAGCTTTCTATTTTAGAGCATCTACAAGAGAGAAGCTATATGTGCTATTGTCACACCCGATTTTGTAGAGCCAAAATCGGGTGCACATAACATGTGTGCTATGATCACTTTCCACACATGACTTGACATCATCAGTGATAATAAAAAAATAGTGTACGAAAAAGAGTATATTATTACAAAATCATCAGAGTTTGAATTACAAAATCATCAGCGTCTTATTGAAATAAAAAGGCGAACATCAATGCCCTTCACAGGAAGGTCAACGATAGAACACGATAAAGGAAACCCAACTCAACTTTTTATTAAACTTATAAAGAGGAAAAATGTGGACAAAACGCCACATTTCCAGCAATCATTACAAAAGAAGCAAATCAAACATGATCATCATAATAAACAAACAAACATTCAAAAAGCACTGCATATCCAAAATCTAACGATCCATGTGTGCTACTAAATTCCTTATTACATTGTTTTTTCACGTCTATTCGATCCTTGTTCGGCCCAGGATAGTGCCGTATGGGGGGGGGGGGGGGGGGGGGGTCCTCATGACGGGGCGGAGAGGAGGCAGGCCATACGGACCCTGTACCTGATCCTATTCATTCAGGATAGCTTGGAGATCGTCGAGCGCATCCTAATCCTTCTCTTGCTGCAGACGCACCCACCTCACCTCCAGCAGGGAAGCATTGAGCTCCGTGTTCAGGATGGCTAGGAGTTCCGCCATTGTTGCCATCCTTAAGTTGCATGCAACCCGTGATGGGTGCAATCTGGGCCGCAATCTCCCCCCGGCGCCTGCGGGGGTAGTGGCGGTCCTCGTCCTCGCTGATGGAGTCAAAGAAGTAGTCCCGATAGGTGAAGAGCGCCCGGCGGGCAGCATCGCTGAGGGCTGCCATCTGGGTGGAGCGAGGAGATAGAACTTCGTGGGTGGACATGACCCGGAGAGCCCGGAGGTACGGGTTTGGCCTGCCGATGTGGACGCAGGCCTTCCAGTACATCTCGTGCCGGGGGTGGTAGTAGTGGGTGCACTCATATTAGATGCTAAAACATCCTGAACCCGTACTAGCGGTGCAGGAGGTCGCAGAGCATCCAGTGGAAGAAGTCGTCTCCAATGTCCCTGAAGCAGTGGGTGGCGATCCAACCCCTAGGGATGTTGGGATGGTTTCCCCCGCCCTCGAGGTCATCGCCAATGTCGTCGTCATCGTCGGGATTGTCACCCCCGTCATCACCAGGGTCCCTGCCTACAGCAGGCTGGGGCGCCCCCTGTGTGGCCGGTTCTCCCCCTTGGGGCTGTTCTTGGGGAGGCACCTCCTCCGCTGGTCCCCCGACAGGAAGGCTAGCCCCATCGTCCACACACTGGCTGCCGCGGAATTGAAAGTGAGAGGTCTCGCCCGTGAGGGGGAACTCTATCGGGCGGTTGCGGTGGTAGCGGACGGAGCTTCGGCGGCATGTCAACAGCTGGCGGGCCATCTATTGACAAGAAAACATGGCAAAGGTCAAAGGATGCTCAAGATAGATGAATATATTTAAGACTACCGTAAAGTAAAGATAAAGGTTATGTGGTAAAAAGGGGTAAGCTCCACCAAAGAGAGAAAGATGATTAGAACCCGGTAATAGTGGCAAAGCTAGAGTAAAATAGAGGGGGTGGCGACTATATTGATGTGGTAAAATAATTTATCAAGATAAAGATATTAACATGGCCAAAGAATATTAACATAGGAAAAATGCAGCATTTGACTTCGAGTAAAATATCCTACTAGATGGCCTAAAAGAAAGCAAAACCGATGGATATCATCATGTTTTTAATCTCTATTATTCTTTGGAGAAAAGTTCAAGGCCGACACACTTTGTGAGTTAGGGGACCAGCCATGAACTTTACTCTGTTCTCTGGAAAAACTCAACGTCATTTTGTAGGTTAGAGAACATATCATCTTTCACATCAGATATGTAAAGCGCCAAGGTGATGGCTAAGGTCCCCAAATCCCAAGTGTCAAAATCATGCGGACAAAGCTTTGCTACAATCATCAAGTTCTATAAATTAAAATCATAAAATGGCTCTCTATGGTATGTTTTGATGCATAGGGTTTATTGTTATCTAGCTAATTGTCGGCAACCGTATAATATGTAAAACAATAACCCGGTATGACCTTAATTTGTAGAAAAAAAAATCAGATTAATTGAGAAAGAGAAAAAAGAAGCACAACATCTGGTTCTTATATATTAATTAAATCCTTGATGCTTGTAGGGTGATGACGTCACGGCTCACTTGTGGACTGCGAATGAAGAAGCAAAAAGGGGAGGTGAATCGGCGTGAGTGGACTTGACTGCTGGTGCTGCCGCTGAGGCAGCAAAGTACAGTGGTGGTCATAGCTGTGTGCTGCGGATCCATCCTCTAGTGACGACGATTGTCAATTTTGCAAGAACCAGCTAGACGCTGTATGGGCGAGAGAGACGCAAGAGCGCCGCAGAAATGTAGAAGATAGAACGACAAGGGAGTCAAGGAAGCGGAACAACGCAGTCACGCAGCGGACGGTTACCAGAACAATCTATTCTCGTAGGACTTCCTCAGTCAAATTAAGCTTGCAGGCTGGGCCGCTGGCTGTGGGGGTGCACAACATTGGGCTTTAGGGGGTGCATGGAGTGTCAAAACATCGATGACCTCCACAGGTAGGTCGACGATAGAACACGCGCCTAACACCCGGAAATGTCCTCCGGATGCTCATCCCAAACTTCATTCTCTGAGCAGCCTTTAATTTTATTTGAGGAATAGCAAGGGTGAGAACTTGTCGTACTCAGCAAGTACATGCGGTAAAATATGATATGCAAGGCTTAAAAACAAGGATAAAGCTGACTCAGGCTTACTGCAGGTTAGCATTTTAGTTGCCAAAGTTTTATTAAAACAACATATATTCGCTAAGCGAGTAAAGAGATATCCCAAACCCTTAATTAACTGAGAGTATTATTATTAACTATAAAACAATTCCAAAGTTGCCATCTCCATCACCGTACGACATAGCCATGCGCAAAACAAAACCGAGGTAGCCACCTCATCATCATAGGGCATAGCCATGCCCAACAAGTTTTACAAAATTTCCCTTTCTAAACCTATGAGGTCCATTTCTAATCATGTGAGGGTCTAGACCACTCGTATTCGTGAGCACGACTGATATATCAGTTTTACACTCTGCAGAGGTTGTACATTTTCACCCTAAGTCGTGATTCCCATTTACCTAGGGTTTGCAAGACCCACTAACACTTCCAAGGTGAGCGGGTAGAGTTTCACTATGAGACTTTTCACAGTTTCTACTGGTAGGAAGCAACCCACTAGGTTTCCGTCTGGCGCATGGTTAGTTGTCCCCACAGGAAGCCCAAATAGCCACCCGCAGCATCCCTCACGAGCGAGGGCTACCATACTTAGTCATCAAGACCCCCCTTTTGCGCCTACTCGATAAGCTGCCACACTACTAGCAGAAGGTCTACTAATACGTCAAGCTAGAGCCATAATAGCTTAGGGTTGTATGGTATATCCTGAGTGGTCGCTCCACAAACCGGTCCTTAGGGAGGACAGACATAAGTACCAAAAACCACAAGCACTTATTCCCCCTAGGTTGCTAAAAGCTAACTTTTAATTAACCATCAATTGCAGTGAGCCATTAGTCAGGATTATTTCATCATGAAGTACATGCCAAGTGTCATTGTAGGTTGGAGCAGCTAAGCACAACTATATTTACCCATGTAAAACGCCAGGTGCAAGGAAGGATTAAAAGGGCTAGTCAGAGTCCTTAGGGTTTAACAGTTTATGACACATGCATAAAAGTAGAGTGTAATTAAAGTTAAATAAGTAAACAATATGATTCAAGGAATATGCCTGCAGTTGCCTTCCTCGAGGTTTGGCTGCTCGGGATCCTGCTGATCGGGTTCTCCTTCCCACACAAACGGCTCCCCGTCTAACCGCGTCAAACAATACATACAAAGCAAATATGAACTTAATTAGAAACATTACACCATTACATAGATCAGGTGAAAACAAATCTACCAAGCTATTCTATGCGTCGAGAGGAACTCGTGGGTTCAAGAACCGCTGAAATCAGAGCTAAAACGGAGAAGTTAAGTACATTTCATGCTCCAGTGGCAAAACCGTTAATACACCGAACTAATTTTGGGTTTTAAATAGTTAAAAATAGAAATTCATTTTGAAATCAGGACCACGGGTTGAATTAAGAAAAAGTCAGGGCCTGGGTGCAAAACAGCCAGCGGTTGTCGGCCAGGCGCCATGTGGCGCGCGGCGGCTAGGCGAGGCCGGTGGACCAGCCCAAGGAGGCGAGTCCACGGGTCCACCGTGGACCAGGGGTGCTGGGGCGCGGCGGCAGTGCGGTGCACGATGGGGCGAGGTGAGGGCGTAGGCATGCTGCACGTGAGGTGGCAGACCCGGCAGGGCCCTCGCCGGTGCTTAGGAGCGGACGAAGGTGGCGATGTGCGTGGCGAGGCGGCTCGGCCTCGCCGGAGCAACTCCGACGAGCATTAGCGTAGTAGGAGAGAGGAAGGAAGGGGAGGGCTCTGGTGGATTCCTCACCTCTAGGCGGAGCTCGTCGGTGTGCTCGGCTAGGTTAGGGCACAACGAGGCAGGAGATCAATGGCAACAAGCTCGGAACTGCAGTGGCCTATGCGCTGCAAACTGAGTGAGTGAGTGAGAGAGAGTGAGTGGGAGGGAGTGATGAGGCAGCGGCGGTTGCCCTTTATAGGGGCTTGGCCTCACATGTGAGCGGGTGGGCATGAGGCACGGAGGGGCGGCGACAGCGGCACAACTGCACGAAGTCAAGGCGAGGGAGTCTCTCGAGCTAGGGCGACGATGGCACTGCGGGAGAGGGCGGCAACGACGCCCTACATGGCAAGGCGTGGGAGGGGCACGCGGCGCTCGCTGGAGCGGCGGCGCTGCCAGAGCGAGCGCGAGACGCTAGGAGGGAGACGGCCCTATAACAGGGTCACTGATGGGTGGGCCCCACCCATCGGTGACCCTGCCATGGGGGTCCATGTGGTAGCGAGAGGGAAGGGGAGGGCACAACCAGGCCACTATTGGCTGGGTTGGCAGCGCAGGTTGGGCTGGCTATGTGGCTTGGCTAGGCGCAGGTGGAGGGGAGGGGAGGACATGCTGGGCCGGGCCTCAGTGGCTGTGGGCCAAAAGCCTAGAAGAGGAAGTGGGGGATAAAAGAAAGGCTTTTCATTTTTCTAAAGAGATTTTTGGAAATGATTTCTATCCTATTTGATATAAACACGAACTAAACACCGAAGTGCAACCATAAAAACTGTATAGCGGCATGAATGCAACAAACATTGTTTTTACCTTATATTTGTGTCGGTGTTTCGAGTAAACACCAATGAGTAAATTTGTATATTGCGTGTCTGACCTGGATGGTGTGCTAAGAGGACACAAGGATTATACTAGTTTGGGCCAAATGTCCCTACGTCTAGTTTTGGGCTGCTCGTGTTACTAGCACTGAGTTTGTAGTAGGGGGTTACAAACTGGCGAGAGAGAAAGGAGCTCCCAAGTCTCTATGGTTCGATTGCTCGATGTTTCTACTACTTGATCTATCGGCCGATTGATCCCTAGAATGGTGCCCTGCCTTCCCTTTTATAGACCAAAGGGAGAATAGGATACCAGAGACCGAGAGAAGGGAAGAGGGAAAAAGAAAGAGAAATAAGGCTCCTAGCGGTGTGTAGCGGTGTCGCACTGGGGTCCTGTTAGCCGCTGCAGCATACGTGTAGGCGTCATGACGCGTTCTTGTCTTCCATCCCATTCGAGCGGACAGAATGGTCAAAGGGTCCCTTGACAGAGGCCATACGGGGGGTTGGCAGTACAGTGCCAGTCAACTAACGCCGGTCGACTGACGTTGGACGGTGGTCAGGCAGGGAGTTGGCAGCACAGTGTTGGTCTATTGATGCGGTGGGCGATGTTTGTCTCCCAACATGGCCTGATGTGACCGCCAGTCGCATTAGGACAAGCCTGAGACGTGCTCCTGAGCGTGCACCTCCACACCATAGGGGTTAAAGCGGTTCGGGTCCCACCCTAGGGCCACTGCTTTTGTCTGGTAGCAAATTCGACCCTCAGGGAACGAGCGAGGCAGAAATCTCACCCTAGGGGCTAGGCGAGACAAAATTTGACCCTCAGGGGTTGGACGAGGTGGATCCCTCCTTGTGGGACCAGACAAGTCAGAGCCCACACCCTAGGATCAGAGGAGTCAGAGCCCACGCCTTGGGGTCAAACAAGGCAAAAACCTCATCCTCGGAGTCAGAGCCCATGCCTTGGGGTCAGACAAGGTGAAAACCTCATCCTTGGAGTCGAACGAGGCGTGGCCCAGCCCCTAGGGATCGGACAAGGCTGCAGTTGCGTCCTTAACCATCGGATGAGCCGACATGATGCTCGTTAATCCTTTGGCTTGGATGCATAGATGTAGATATTCGATAGTAGCCCCAGAGCCTTTGGAGGAGTGAGACACACCTGCAAAGGCTTTTTGCCATCCGTTGTTTGAGGGTGCACGGGAGTACTATTCGTTACTGTCGCTTTGCAGTCCATCCACGGTTTCCACAACCGGAGGTGACTTGTTGTTTGTCTATGACCGCATGTTTGGTCTCTTTGTGATGCTAAGCCCCTGAGCCCCCACATGTAGTAGGGGTCCGGTCAGGGGGTCGGTTCGTCTTGTGATCGTCGTCCCTCACGTGTCCATTCACTAGAACGGAGGGGCTGAGCCGTGCTGTGCTTTCCTTGCTAGACGGAGCATGGTGCTCGGTGAGTTGTTAACAGGCTTGTTCCACTAGATCCTCGACATCCCCTTCATGGGGTCCTGGTTTGAGATCAGCTGGTGACTGACTCTAGATTCTTGGTGGCCGGTCCATATAGTTCTTGGATCCGTTCGACTGGTCTGAGGGCTCGATTTCTTTCTTCAGGGAAAAACCATGGACCTTGCATAATCCAAGACTCGAAATAAGGGTCGAGATGCCCATTGTGCTTTGCGCGCCTTGGGTATTGGCCACTAACAGGCCTGTCCTTAACCTCCCCTCACTCTAGGGTGCCCTAGAACGGTCGTGAACCCACTGGTGGGCCAGCCTTTGAACTCTTGGGCGTTAATGGGCCGTGGGAGCATTTTTAGCTCCGTATCTCGCTTACCTGCGGTGCCCCATAGCCTTTGAAGGTGAACCGTCGCTCAATGGATCCTTCATGGGGAAGATTTGGATAGGCATAAGCTCATCTCTTGAGGTAGCGATGCGACTGATTTAGCATGGAACAATGAGGGCACGACCCCCGAAGGAAGCAGATCTGGCAAGGCGTGGGGTGTGTTAATTTAGGCGGATGGTTCGCCCCTCGCCCGTTCCGCCCTTACCTTATAAATAGAGCCATTTCTCCTCAGCCTTCGTATGCGCAGCCGCATCCTTGCCCCTCTAGTCTTTTTGTGTTTCACTCTCGAGTTCTAGCCTTTGTTCCCCTGTTTCTGCTCCACCATCGGTGAAGTTCTTGCTCTCTAGCCCTACGCCACCGCCGGATTTTCTACATCACCATCCCCATTCCTCGATGGAGCTGTGGCCTCGCTTCGATGTTCTCCATGTGCGCATGGAGGGTCTAGTTAAGAAGGGTCTTCTTCGCGCAAGGACCACAGCGATGGAGTGGATCGTACCTGGTGGCAAGGATGAGCCGTCGCTGCCCGATGGCTACGTCATCTCCTTCATCCCCATCCACAAGCGTGGGTTCATGAATCCTCCCCACTGATTGCTCAGAGGGCTACTGCACTACTATGGGCTTGAGCTACAACACCTGAATCCCAATAGGATTCAGCACATCTTGGCCTTCGTCACATTGTGCGAGGGATATCTGGGGATTGAGCCCTGCTTCAAGTTGTGGAAGTATTTCTTCATCGTCGAACCATAGAAGAAGAAGGAGAGGAAGAAGCCAGACCTGGCAGTGCCGATGGGATGTGTGAGCATCTATCTTTGAGGCAGTCAGTCATTGGAGTACATGTCCATCCCGTTGTCGAAGTCCAACAAGGGTGGCATAAGCTCTGGTTCTATCTAAGGAACGATGCCACTGCCCCCTACTGATCTTCACTGGCCACCTGATCAAGGAGGCACCAGACACATGGAGGTACGAGCCCATCACGAAGGAGCAGAAGAGGCTCGGTGACCTTCTCAAAGCCATCATAACTTTGAAGGGCCACGGTGTTCATGGGATGGCATCATCAAAGTGTACCACATCAGGAGGCTGGCACCGCTGATGGCGCGTGCTCTTCTAATGTACCAGATGACACCAGATTCCGTGCCTAAAGGGATGGTGATGGTCACCGGTGAGGCCCTCAGCGTTAGCAAAGCAGCACAACGCATCAAGGAGGTGATGGAGTGCTTAGCGGATCCATCGGTGGATCTCGTCCCTTTGTACCTAGTCCTGTGGCATCCTACGATGTGGCTAGACATGGGTTTTGTTGAACTGGTAAGCCTTCCTCAAGTTTCTTTCCTTGGTCGACCCTCCTCTATTCTCATATTCTAAGCACTGAGATTTGTAGCCTGGCCTCTTCACCCATGTGTCCAACCTACCACTGCTAGAGGACACGACCAAGAGGGTAGCGAATCGCACCATGGCTGAGGCGGCGAAGGCAAAGAAGGAGCGGAAGAAGACGAAGAAGGAGTGAGCGAAGCTACAGCGCAGAAAGCACCGGCAAGGCTCAGAGGGGAGCGATGACGATGAGGAGGAGGAAGAGGAGGAGGATGAGTCTAACCCCAACATCCCATGGGGCATGCACATGAGGATGATCAGGCTGACATGGGGTAGGCCAACCTAACCCTGATTCCGCAGCATGGCCCGACGCAAACCAAAGAGGATGCGCCTCCAAGTTTGGTGGGGGAGGATGCGCCCCCGAGGTCAGAGGAGCAAGTTTGCCCCGCTCTGACCAACCCCACCGGGGGATCGAAGCGGCCAATTGCCGATGTGGGGAGTCGGAGTCGAACAAACAACCCCCAAAACGTTCTCGGATAATGGCGTCGAGGTGAGTTAATGACTTCTTCGCCCTTTCGTTGCGTTCTCATATTTCATCGTGTGACATTGGTGCTTTCCACAGGACCTACCCCAGCAACCGCCTAGCGTTGGCACATAGAAGATCCTAGCGCATCAGCCAATCCCCTAGGATCTAACTAGCATGGTGCTAGGGGCACGCTGTGATGGCGCTAAGGTAGACACGGGGCCGTCTGAGGTCGCGGGGGAGGCGGAGGCACCAATTGTGCCAGAGGGGGCACTCTTGGAATTGGTGCCCACACCGGTCAACGCGCCCGTGGTGGGGCAGATGAGAGGAGCACACGACCAAGGTGTCCCTTGTAGACATGGCTATGGCTCAGACTTTGGAGCTCGAGCTGCTAGCCTCCTCTACCATTGGAGGGTCTGCTCCCGAGGGAGCGCTTGTGACTAAGGAGGTACCATCGGCTCCCATCAGGCCGACGCCGATGATTACAATGGCTGACCCCTCAGTTGGGGCTAGGCCCTCCTAGTCCCTTGTCTGGCTGAGTGACGATCTGCTTGCGTGGGAAGAAAATGGCTCCATTGGGCCAGGCGGCTAGAATAGAGTGACCCGGTGTTCACCCTCAACAACCCAACAAAGGTGAAGGACTGGACGAGGGTGCGCTCGGGACTTGAGTCCGTAGTCCGCTCTCTGACCGACGTGTTGGGGGTGTTGAAGGATGATGTCATCCCGGCCGGCTAGGTTTGTCATGTCTTCATGTTTTGTACTTTCATGCCCTGTTTATATAATTCTAACCTGATTTTTTCGTAGTCCCTTGTGATGCGCAGCCAGGAGAAGTCCCTATTCCTCCACCGCAAGAGGGAGGTCTAGGGGTTTGTTGCTGAAGTGCCACGGCTACAGGAGGAGGTGGCAAGCCTCTAGGCTAAGGAACGGGAAGCCTGTCAACATGCCAATGAGGCCGAGGACAAGCTCAACGCTATGGTGGCCAAGGCCGGGGAAGATGCCACAGAGCTTGGATGACTCCTTCCAGCACTCGACCTTGCCTATCAAGAGAGCGTCGATGCTCGACGCATGCTCAAAAAGGAGCAGAGGTTGAAGGAAGAAGCTGAGGGCCTGGCCACCACCTTGGCCAGGGATGTTGGCATGCTCTAGAGGGAGAAGGTGGTCCTCGAGGAACAAGTGAAAGGTGAGGCTTTGGTTACCTTTTTGCTTGACGTTTGTAGTTGGTTTTCTGACGCTCTTTGATGTTCGACTTGGGCAGTCCTATAGAGGCAACTCTCCGAGGTGTGGGGTCAACTCCAGTCGGAGAGAAATGACTCATACTAGTAGGACTCATAGGTAGGTATATCTATACATATAGTTTCCATAAAATGCCTATAACGTAAATGCACATCATATATATATTCAGTGATCATTCAAAATAAGGGTTATGCACCAAGGCTTGCCTTGGGCAGACGGGGTGTTAACAAAGTTAGCAACTGATGGCTCTAGGGCTCCCTCCTGAACAAGAATCTCCTCCTTGTACTCTTCAATGATCTCCTCGTACTCTTGTTCGCCGTAGGCACAAACTATACCAACTCGTTATCTACATGCATGAAATGATGATGCAACACTTCGTAATACGATAACAACAACTCTTAAAATAAAATACATCTATCAAGATACTAATCTAGCTCTACCGACTAAGATGCTAAGTTACCTATTATTACCACTAACAGGTATGAAACATTGCATGCATTATCTTAGCAACTAAAGGCATCCCTATTCTTAATATCGATTTACTCTATATATGATAAAATAAGGAGTGCTAGCTACTCTATTTATCGCCCTATTCTAAGGCTTCAAAAATTACAGTGAGCACCTAATAATCTAATGAACCTACTGTAAAAATTTCATATCCAAAGCTATTACCAATTTGCCACAAGAATTCCTACAATTATTAATCTAAATGATATTAGCACTTCCAAATCATTTAATAGACCTTAGCAGCAACACAGGCATACATAAACTAATCATACTATCAGGTAGATCACATTTTTAGGAACTCAACAGAATTTATTTCCCAATTTTTGGCTACTTATGTGAATTGATATTAATTTCCAAACTTCAACTTAGAATGTAAATTATAAAGCTAATTCTATCCTTTATAAAATGGAAAACGGATTCTAACTCGCACGGCCCATGAGCGAGCGATGTGGCCCACTCCTGCATAGCACACGCGCACACGCATGACCCACTGACGTGGCCCATGCGGGTGTGGCCCAACCGTGAGACAACGGCCCACGATGGGGAGGCCCGCGCGCGCCGACACAATTGTGAAAACATCCTCGCGCTAATACCGAATCCATCCACAGTCCACAACACTATTCCTACAGTCAGCTATTTTACAAATACGCCCCTCCCCCTTTCCTTCTTTACCATGGGCGGGTCCTCTAGCCACCCCCGCGCACACCAGCGTGGTGGCACTGGCACAGGACAGTCACGCTGGCTAGCCTAGCCCCTCCCCGCCCCTGATAGCGAGCCGATGCTCACCTAGATGTGAACACGAGGCGGTGGGCGGTGAAGCGGTGAACAGAGACACTGTCCAGAGCTCCCTCCATGGTGGCGGACCCCATGCGGCGGCGACGGCCAATTCCTGTGAGCCCAGGCACAACCGAGATGAAAGGACTAGAGGATGGGCATCAGCAACTCACCCCAAAGCTACATGTGGTGATGGCTTGTCCGGGGACAGACCAGATGTGTCCGGCCACATGCGTATAGCAAGCTTCACAACAGATGGCTATGGCGCGACAGTGTCAGCGGCGCCGAGAAGGCAATGGTGGTGAAAATGGGGTGCGCACGGGATGGAGGGTAACAGGGCAAAGACATAGTGCCACGAAATTAAATGGAGGTGGATGGTGCGAGGCGAATTAGTTGGGCATAGCCATTCGGTCTTAAGGTGGTCAACGGCGGGGAATCTTCAAATTGAAGCTCGACACAGTACTGCTACAGTAGTGGGTGAACTTGGCATGTAGCTAGGTTCCCAATTGTGCTTCTGGCATGCACGATTACTTGGATTGGACCAGCGCTGTGAGCCAGCCCTGGCATGGCTTGGTGACGCCGGCGCGACGCCATTAAAAGCAGAGGTGGCTGGGGAGCACAGAGTGGCGCATGCCACTTAATAGAAGCGGACAAGGGCACACAGGGAAGGCTACACATGTGTGTACGAGTTGGCATGACTCGTGTGGCTGCACGCCTTAATTGGAAAGCTGACGGCGACACGACCATGTGCTGGTGCAGCAGGCGCGCGCAGTAACAGTAGCGGCGATGTGATGCGAGCAGCATGGGCGCACGCGATGTGACGTCGTGACTTAGAAGAAATGTCTGCATGCTGGTGACGATGGCTATGGCCATGCGATGCCACTACACCTGAGTGGAACGACGATGGTGTCTAGTGGAGCAAAGCCAAGCACAGCGCGACGCGAGCGGCCCTAGGGCACCAACAACTACACCAGCAGTAGCGTGCATCACGATGGAAAGGAGGGCCCGCTGCCAGCTAGGGCTGCCGGCCACCGTAACCAATCGAGCTCGGCCAAGCACGCACGCTCGCTCACGCGACTGATGCGCCGACGACGGCACAGGAGCGCGGTGACCGCATCCATGCGATAAAACCGACCGAGAACGTTATGTGCATGATTTTTAAAGCTTTTGAAAAACCCTAAAACGTTGATCTAATCGCCAAGCCACCTATGCAATTCTTAAGAGGGCATAATAAGCTACTAAAACAAGCCATTAAACTACACCACTACTTAATCTAATTCTCCTACAAAAACTATCAAACATGGCTTTGTCCAACCACTTTCCAGACTTACAAAATTGGCTAAGCCTTGATCGGATTCGCGTCAAACTCGATTTCCAAACTATTAGGATTGTTAGCTAGTGAATTCATTTTTTGATCACTGGTATTTCATCGCCATCTACAAAGTTCATACTTCTAACTTTACTAAAGTTCCATATATACATTCTATAGCGTTTTCATTCAATAAAAATTCGCAAACATCCATACTTGATAATTCCATGCATCACAAACAACCTTTCGTTAGGCATTTCCGTTGGTCGTTTTAAGTTACATACATTAATTTACACCCTATATTACATACATTTACACATAAATATGATGTTCATGCAGTGTTTTAGCAAAAGATTGTATAGTGTAACACCGAGGGTGTTACACTCGCTCGCAGTCCGGGTTACCCAGATCCCAGATTGGGCACGCGTACTCGCAAGGGAGGCCCTGTACACCGGCGTCCAATGCGCGTTCACCATCACCCACTCCCACTACATTAATATCGACTTGCCGGTCATCAGTGAGGGCTTCGTGCCTGGCTACACTGACGTCGAGCTAGATGAAATTGAGAAGGAAGCGGCTCCCCCGGCGCAGGACCTAGCGGAGAAGGTCAGAGACGAAATCATGCCCAAGGGTGTTTAGTTAGATAGCTAAGTCTGGCATCGGTCTTTCTGTAAAGAATTTTATTTTGGCCAGAAACATTGTTTGTCCTTTCTATATATATATAAAGTTTGTTGCGATCGGACCCTTGTTTTATGTTAAGGCATTAGAAACTTAAGTTGCGAGCTTCTAAGTAATGAGCACGCTAGTGAGCAAGCGATGCCGTAGCCACCGGGGCGTCGACTTTTTATATTCCGACCAATTTTACTCATCGTTAGTTTTTGTTAACTCTTATTTCTAGGTCTTGTCATAAAAAGGAAGGGTCGGATGGGAAAATGTTCCTGAGTATATGTACTCCTATATATATAAAGTTTGTTGTGATCTGACCCTTGTTTTATGTTAAGGCATTAGAAACTTAAGTTGCGAGCGAAGAAGTAATGATCACGCTGGTGAGCAAGCGATGTCATAGCCGCCGGGGCATAGGCTTTTTGCATTTTGACTAGTTTTACTCATCATTAGTTTTTGACAACTCTTATTTCTAGGTCTTGTCATAAAAAAGAAGGGTTGGATGGGAAAATGTTCCTGAGTCTATGTACTCCTATCAGCCCCTAAGTAAAACCCGAGCCTAGGTAGTTGCCGGGGTTGGGTGTTATTGAAGACTGATCAGATCAGAAGCGAACCTGATAGGAGGTAATATTTTTTGGTTTTTGCAGAAACATTACTTAGTTTGATAAGCATATTGGAAGCTTTGGAATGGAAAGACTAAGGGTAAAAGCAACATAGTTGTTCGATGTTCCAGGCATTGGTGATGGCTTTGCCGTCATCAGTCTTGAGCTTGTAGGTGCCGGGTCAGAGTACTTCTGCGATGATGTACGGTCCTTCCCATGGCGTCGAAAGTTTGTGGCGATTTTTGTTGCTCTGGATGCGGCGAAGGACTAAATCACCTACGATGAAGGCGTGACCCCACACGCATCGGCTATGGTACCATCGTAGCGCCTGCTGGTATTTGGCCGAGCGGAGCAGGGTGATGTCGCGTGCTTTGTCAAGTAGGTCCATGGCGTCTTCCAAAGATGCTTCATTTCCCTACTTGTTGTAGGCCTTGACCCTTGGCGCTCCATAGTCGAGGTCGGACGTGGAGGATGGCTTTAGACCATGAAAAATGGCATGTAACCAGTTGCCCGGCTGCTAGACATCCTTAGGCTCTAGAGTACCAAGGGGAGCTCTGCGACCCACTGTCCGCTGGCTTTGTTGAGCCGGTTAAAGATCATGGGCTTAAGGCCTTAGAGGACCATGTCGTTTGCGTGCTCGACCTGCCCATTCGTGCAGGGGTGCGCTATGGTAGCCCAATCAATGTGGATGTGGTGATCATCATAGAACCGGAGGAATTTCTTCCCCATGAACTATGTGCCGTTGTCGGTTATGATGGAGTTTGGGACCCCGAATTGGTGGATGATGTCTGTGAAGAACAACACGTCCAACTCGGATTTGATCACGGTGATCGACCAAGCCTCTATCCACTTCGTGAACTTGTCCATGGTGACAAGTAAGTGCGTAAAGCCCTCGGGCACCCTCTTCAAGGGCCCTACTAGGTCAAGCCCCTAGACTACAAACGACCACGTGATGGGGATCATCTAGAGCTTTTGGGCTGGCAGGTGAGTTTGCTGAGCATAGTACTAGCATCCTTTGTAGGTGCATATGACCTGCTCGGCGTCGTCCATCGTGGTTGGCCAGTAGAAACCTTGCCAGAATGTGTTTCCAACCAAGGCTCTAGGTGCGGTGTGATGTCCGTAGACCCCTCCATGGATGTCTTCTAGCAGGTCCTTCCCCTGCTCGATGAGGATGCAACGCTGTAGGATTCTGGTGTGGCTACGCTTGTAGAGCTCCCCTTTGTTGATGACGAAGGACTTAGCGCGATGCATGAGCCGTCAGGCCTCCGTCTTATCAGCAGGGAGCACCTCATGGAGGAGGCAATAGAGATAAGGTGTTCTCTAGTCAGTTGGAGGGTCAGGCTCTGCCACTAGGCCTTTGCCAAGTTCCATGACCTTAGGGTCAAATGGAACTAAGGGACAGTCAGCCCCCAAGCCTAGAACTGTCAGCTCATTGCCTATCTATTCTGGTTCCTCATATTGGACCAAGGGCTTGTGTAGGTCGCTAGCAAAGATGCCAGTGGGGACTAGCTCTCGGCTCGATGCCATCTTCGCTAATGTGTCGACTGCTTCATTGAGCCACCTTGGGATATGGTTGAGCTTGAGGCCGTCGAACTTGTCTTCAAACTATCGGACCTCATGACAATACGCAGCCATCTTGGCATTGTCGTAGCTTGACTCCTTCATGACCTGGTCGATGACCAGTTGCTAGTCGCCTCGGATGTCAAGACGTCGAATGCCCAACTCAATGGCGATGCACAAGCCATTGACGAGTGCCTCGTACTCAGCCACATTATTTGAAACTAGGAAGTGGATATGAATTGCGTACCTCATGCACACCTCAAGGGGGAAATGAAAACTAGCCTGACCCCAGCGCCCTTCTTCATTAGTAATCCATCGACGTACATCATCCAGTACTCCTGGTCGACAGCCATCGATGGCATCTGGATCTCGGTCCATTTAGACACAAAGTCAGCCAGTACCTGAGACTTGATGGCCGTTCATGGGGCGTACATGACGCCCTAATTCATCAGCTCGAGCACCCATTTCACGATTCTCCCTATGGCCTTCCAATTCTGGATAACCTCGCTGAGGGGGAAAGATGACATGACAGTCACCTGGTGTGAGTCAAAGTAGTGGCATAGCTTTCTCTTGGTGATCATGATGGCATATAGGAGCTTTTGGATCTAGGTGTAGCATGTCTTTGAGTCAGACAAGACTTCGTTAATGAAGTACATGGGGTGCTATACCTTGAGGGTGTGTCCCTTTTCTCCTCGTTCTACAACCAAGGCGGCGCTGACCACCTGAGTGATAGCTATGGCATAGAGTAGGAGTGCCTCTCCCTTAGCCAATGGGATCAGAATTGGGGCCTTCGTTAGGAGCACTTTGAGCTTGTCAAGCGCCTCCTGAGCCTTAGGCATCCACGTGAATCTATTGGTTTTCTTCAAGAGACGGTAAAGGGGGAGCCCCTGTTCACCAAGGCACGAAATGAAGCGACTAAGCGCTATGAGGCACCCGATAACCTTCTAAACTCCCTTCAGGTTCGAAATCAGGCCCATATTCATGATGGTAGAGATTTTTATCAGGTTGGCTTTGATGCCACGCTCGGAGATGATGAATCCGAGCAGCATGCCCCTTGGGACCACAAAGACGCATTTCTCAGGGTTGAGCTTGATGATGTTCTCTCAGAGCTTCCTTAAGGTCTACTCAAGGTCGACCATGAGCTGGTCGATCTGCTTGGACTTGACTATGATGTCGTCCACATAAGCCTTAATGGTCTGCTCGATGAGGTATCCAAAGCATTTGGTCATGCAACGCTAGTACATAACCCTAGTGTTCTTAAGTCCAAACGACATCATAACGTAGCAGAACAATTTGAACGGGGTGATGAAAGAGGTCATGAGCTGGTCAAACTCTTTCATCGTGATCTAATGGTACCTGGAGTACGCATCAAGGAAGCATAGGGTTTCGCACCCTAAGGTCGAGTCAACTACCTAATCTATGCATGGCAAAGGAAATGAATCCTTTGGGCATGCCTTATCGAGGCTCATGTAGTCAACACACATTCTCCATTTCACACTTTTCTTTTCTACCAGAATAGGATTGGACAACCACTCTGGGTGGTATACTTCCTTGATGAAACTAGCCACCAAGAGCTTAGCGATTTCCTCGCCATTGAGCCTCCGCTTCTCCTCATTAAGGTGGCACAACCGTTGTTTGACCAGCCTAGAACCTAGCCTAATCTTCAAGGCATGCTTGGTGACTTTCCTCAGAATTCCTGACATATCCAAGGGTTTCTATGCAAAGACGTCTCGATTGGCGAGGAGGAAGTCGATGAGCGCACCTTCCTACTTGGGGGAGAGGGTGGTGCCGATGCACACCATCTTCTCGGTGGAGTTGTCGAGGTCGACAAGGACCTCCTTTATGTTCTTTGTAGGCTCAAAGGATCTAGCCACTTGCTTTGCATCGAGTGCTCCTTCGGCGATGTTCTTCCTAATGGCTGCGAGCTCCTCAGAAGTGAGGGTTGCTGAAGTGAGCTCACAGCTCTCGACCTCGCACTCGTAGGCCCTCTAGAAGGAAGTGCTAACGGTGATGACCCCGCATGGGCCTAGCATCTTGAGCTTGAGGTAGGTGTAGTAGGGGATGGCCATGAACTTCGTGTAACATGGTCGCCCCAAAATGGTGTTGTAGACCGGAGGGAAACCGACTACCTTGAAGGTGAGGGTCTCTATCCTATAGTTGGATGGATTCCCTAAGGTGATGGGCAGGTCGATCTGCCCAATTGGTATGGCCTAGTTTCCTAGCATGATGCTGTGGAAAGGCGCACTGGTCGGCCGGATGCGCGATCGGTTGATGCCCATGGCATCAAGTGTCTCTGCGTACATGATGTTGAGGCCGCTGCCCCCGTCCATTAGTACCTTGGTGAGCCGCTTCATACTGACGATAGGGTCAACCACGAGCGGGTACTTGCCTAGGTGTGTGACGCTATCTGGGTGGTCAGATCGGTCGAAGGTTATGGGAGACCTTGACCATTTGAGGAAAGTGGGCATGATAGGCTCGGCTTCGTAGACCTCTCGGTGCGCAAGCTTCTATCGGCACTTGGAGCCATATGCCTCTAGCCCACCAAAGATCATGAGGCAGCCATCCGACAACAAAAAGTCACCGTGCTTCTCTACGGCGTCGTCAGCTTCTTCCTCGGGCTTCTTCTGCTCCCATTTCTTGGAGCCACCGATGAAGAAACGCTTCATGAGGGAGAAGTCCTTGTACATGTGTTTGATGGGGAAGGTGTGGTTTGGGCATGGCCCCTCGAGCAGCTTGTCAAAGTGATCGGGGGTGCCCTCGACCGGCTCTCGACCGGCTTTTTGCTTGGCGATGGCCACAAGCGAGCCCCCACTTTATTTCTAGTTCTTCTTCTTATTTGAATGGTCGGAGGGGCCTTTGTTGGCATCCTCGTCCCACTTCGCCTTGCCTCTAGAGCAATCGAAAATTGCTCCAACCACCTCCTCACCGAAAGCATGGCTGGTCGTGATGTCGAGGAGTTCCTTGGTAGTCCATGGGCCCTTACGTCCCAACTTATGGACCAAGGACTCACAGGTGGTCCCTGATAGGAAGGCTCCGATGATGTCGGCATCGGTGACATTGGGGAGCTCATTGCACTACTGGGAGAAGCGTTGGATGTACTCACGGAGAGTCTCTCTCGACTTCTATTGGTAGTTCTTCTAGTCCTAGGGGTTCCCAGGGCATGCGTAAGTGCCCTGGAAGTTCCCCACAAAGATTTATTTTAGGTCCGCCCAACTCTAAATGCAGTTGGATGGAAGGTGCTCTAGCCATGTTTGCGCCTAGTCGGCCAGGAACAGGGGGAGATTACGGATGACGAAGTCATCACTGAATGCCCCGTCGGCCCGACAGGCGAGCCAGTAGTCCTTGAGCCACAAGCTAGGGTTCGTTTCCCTAGAGTACTTCTAGATGTTACTTGACGGGCGGTATCGGGGCAGGTGCGCCACCTTGAGGACATACCAACCGAAGGCCTAGGGCTCCATTGGTTTGGGGCTATGACTCCGGTCCTCCTCATGGTCATAGCGTCCACCCCATCGAGGGTGGTACCACGGCTAGCCCCATCCCCCGCATCACTGCGGTATGCCGATGGGCATCGAGGGTGTCGCGTGTGTCATGGTTGTGGCTAAGATGCTCCTACATCGGAACCATGATGCATGGCCTACTACCGTGCGGCGCCTAGTGGAATGATGTGTCCTTGTTGGGTCAGACTGAGGGCGTGCACTGACTAGCATCGAGATCCCATCGCCAAGACAGTGAGCTCTCAGCCTACTGTGTAGCCACACGCTCGAGTAGTGTGCGAATCTCACGGTGGGCCCATCAATCCTCGGGCATCGCAGGCGCCGGAAGCCCCCTAGGCAAGGCTGCCGCAGCAGCGATGTTCTAGATGGCCCGAGCAAAGTGCAGGAGCACTTGATCATCCTCAATGATCCTCTGGTTCCCGTCATGGTCCATGGTACGTGCGCAGCCCCATCTTTGTGGTGCTCGATCTCACGATCGAGTTTCGTGCGTTCCTACTTGAGCTGTAGTCACGCTTCCTCAAGCTCTAGGTGCCAGGCCTTTAGCTGCTCCACCCATAGGCAGGGTGAGGCTCCTACATCCCCCTCAACCTCATCGTCAAGGTCATTCGTTGGGGTAGCCTCCTCCTCATGGATGCTTTCGATGTGTCCCTCGAGGGTACCTGTCATGAAGCATTCACAAGAGGGGTGATGGCTCCCCCTGCTGGAGTCAGAGCCAGTGGGCGACTCTGGTTCCTCTACGAGAAGGTCATGGAAAGACTCTGTGATGTGTTCGATCACACCCACAAACTCATCATTCACGGGGGATGGAATCATGTGTTGCACCACAAGGTGGCCAACGGTCTCTATGGCGTTGTGGAGACCGAACAGGAGCACTGTCGAGGCACTCCGGATGAGGTATTCCGGGGAGAGCGGCTCTCCCCCGATAAGTTGCGCCATGACGTTGGTGAACGAGAAGGTGAGGTGGCGTAGGCCCTCCTAGGACGGTTGGGGTCCTAGGAAGATGCCGAGCTGACGCTCCAACCTCTCGTAGTCGAAGTCGAGGAGCTGGCCGCTCCCGGGGGTGCGGGCCTCCAGTGCACGCAGCCATAGCTCCTCAAGCGCCTCGATGATCGCATCAAGGCTAGCGGAGTGGAGGGGTTGAACGATGATGGGCGCCCGTGCCAGCTCTCCCTCCACCGAGACAATGAAGTCTAGGTCCCCGAAGCGCACGTGTGCGTCCAGGACCTAGCTGATGCCATGACTAGCCATCCGAGGCCTGGTGTTGATGTCGAGATGCGCAAAAGGTCCCTACCTGGCGCGCCAACTATAGGTGTTTTGAGTAAATTTGTATATTGCGCGTCTAACCCGGATGGTGTGCTTAGAGGACATAAGGATTATACTGGTTCGGGCCAAATGTCCCTACATCTAGTTCTGGGCTGCTCGTGTTACTAGCACTGAGTTTGTAGTAGGGGGTTACAAACTGGCGAGAGAGGGAAGAGCACCCAAGTCTCTATGGTTCGATTGCTCAATGTTTCTACTACTCGATCTATCAGTCGATCGATCCCCTGAACGGTGCCCGGCCTTCCCTTTTATAGACCAAGGGGAGAGAATAGGATACCAGAGACCGAGAGAAGGGAAGAGGGAAAAAGAGAGAAATAAGGCTTCCGGGGGTGTGCCGTCCTCCTCTTCGCGTGGGTCCCGCTGATCCTGCAGATTATGGTGGCAGCGGCGTCGCACCGGGGTCCTATTGGCCTCTACAACATACGTGTGGGCATCGTGGGTCCCCTGAATGAGGCCATACAGGGGGTTGGTGGTACAGTGCCAGTCAACTAACATCGGTTGACTGATGTTGGACGGTGGTCAGGCAGGGCGTTGGCAGCACAGTGCTGGCCTGTTGACGCGGTGGGCGACGTGTGTCTCCCAGCATGGCCTGATGCGACCGCCAGTCGCATCAGGACACGCCCAAGACGTGCTCCTGAGCGTGTGCCTCCACACCGTAGGGGTTAAAGCGGTTCAGGTCCCACCCTAGGGCCACTGCTTTTGTCTGGTAGCAAATCCGACCCCCAGGTAATGGGCGAGGCGGAAATCTCGCCCTGGGGGCCGGGCGAGACAGAATCTGACCCTCGGAGGTCGGACAAGGTGGAGCGCTCCCTGTGGGATCGAACGAGTCGGAGCCCACGCCCTAGGGTCAGAGGAGTCGAAGCCCATGCCATGGGGTCAGATGAGGCGAAAACCTCATCCTTGGAGTCGGAGCCCACGCCTTGGGGTCGGACGAGGCGGAAACCTCATTCTCGGAGTCGGACAAGGCGTGCCCCGGCCCCTGGGGATCAGATGAGGCCGCAGTTGCATCCTTAACCATCGGATGAGCCGATGTGACCCTCATAAATCCTTTGGCTCGGATACCCAGATATAGATATCCGACAATTTGTTTTTATTTTATTTTGTAAAATGTTTATTCATCCCTAGAAAAATAAATACCACTACTCAAATTAATTCAAACAAAGCCAAATAAATTCTAATTTTCAGAATTTGAAATTTAGGATGTTACAGATATGTAGTCTATATTTCGGTATTTTCAGCCAAAATAGTCCCACATCAGCTCTTTTATTTGGTGTTCTAAAATAACAAGTATGCTATCCCGGAATCCTCGCTCGCTGAATATAGCATGCCATCGTGGCTCACCATCTGCTTCTACTGTGCGCCGCGTGGAGCCTTTTCCCGTGAGTATGTTTGTCCCGTAGAGCCCCTTGACAGCTAAATATAGCATGGAGTTATCTATTTTATAAAGGCTCTTGGAGTTATCTATTTTTAGAAGGGGTTTTCTATTTTAGAGAATAGCTAAATCGTTGATTTAGCCATCTAATTTTACAAACTCTTTTTGAGTTGCTCTTACAAAGTCAGATAGCACATCTGTTGGAGCCTACTTTTTGCAATATAAATTCTTAAATAGCCTCCACAACAAGAATAGCCAAGCTATTGGAGTTGCTCTTATACTTGCAGCTTAGGAATGACAAGCTCATGAACTAAATTAAAATACTCCCTCCATTCTCTTTTATAAAGCATAGTATGACATGACACGGTTTTCCAAATTACACTTTAACCATCTATTTATTTTATTTATTATTATTTATACTTATAATTTTATGATATTTTTTGTAGTAAATTTAATTATAATCTAACCATATCAAGTTTGTGTTATAATAATTAAAAATGATTAGTCAAATTATTGGTCAAAAATTTTGAAGTTTGAATCTTGATATGCGTGTGCGTCTTATGTAAAAGAGAATGGAGGTAGTAGTCACATAAGAGAAGAATTGAATCTTAGGATTAGCTTGATTGTCGGAGGTCAATGCCATTAGGGTAAGCTGAAGTTTGCAATGCATAACACAACCATGAAGACCGCTCGGTGGTGATCGACATTGTCATATGTAAGTGGTCACAGCGTGATGAATAGGGCAACGACCTTCCCATAACTAATAACACTAGCATGATCCTCGCCAACGTGCTGAGCTCCATGCCCTAGGCATGATAACAGCGGTGGCTGCAAAGACTAGGACCAAGTGCTTGGGCCATACGGTGTCTCTGTGTCTGCTAGGACGTACTCCAACCAAGCCCTGGCCATGGCGGTAGGCAATACACCGTCCAACATGCCCTGCTGCTCGCGCGCACGGTCCTCCTCTCGTGCATCCAAGAACTTCAACTTGAACATCCCCGGGCACACCTCCCTCCTCAATTGATGCTGTCAAAGACCGTCCTCACATCCTACATGGCTGTGGGCGCCAGGTCCGCTAACTCAAAGAAGAAGCCCTCCAAGTCGTGCCCTGCCGCCGCAGCGGGACCAACACTTCATCATGGCGGAGGCGCAACGTTGGGATAGTGGGAAACAGCGGTGGATGGAAAATCGACTTCGATGTGATTGGCGACGCTTGTTGGATAACTCAGGCTTGGTCATTGCTCCTATTTTTAGCTGTTGTATTAGTGAGAGCCTGATCAAGGCGCGTAAGTAGCAGCCAGATGCATGCACTGATGAATTCGTCCATGGGATGGCGCGGACAGGTAGGGTTTTGTGTGGACCGCGAAGTGAGTGGCTGTGGTGGCTTCGGCCTTGTAATCTGCATTGTATATATCGCAGCCAATAGAATCAGAATAGCTGTGTGAGTTACAACACCAAAAGCCATTGTGTCTCCACTGTGTTTGTGTGTGTGCGTTCACCAATTTCGGCCATCTTTCTCGTCTCCGGCGGCGGGGGCCGGTGAGCGAGAGACAACAAGTATTCTGATACCAGTTGTAGTCCTTAACTCGCTGGCGACGCTTGCCGGAGACGGAGAAGATCCTTGGATCACCGAACACACACACAACTCAACGCAAGAACTACTGGAGAACACAATGAGTTTGGTTACCAATGTCGTAGCTTTTCATACTCTATTTGATTCAGATATATACACGATCACAATGGCTCAAGGCCACACATCACAGCACCATTCTTTCCTACTTGACCGTGCCATCCCATGACCGAAAGCTTGGCTCACCCTAATCACTAACAGTCAGAGCAAAGAGCAAAACAATGACAGCCACTGCATGTACTGAATGCATGCTCAGGCTCACTATTGATGCGCTCGTGCATTGAGCTCAATAACTGAACTAAGTGAATAGCAAAGAATAGAAGCCACCTAAGAATAGAAGCCAAACCGAGCTGGATTATGCACCAGTGCTGAAGGGGAGCACCAAGTCATCCAAGTTACTAAGGAGCAGATGGAACAAAGAGCTCATTCGTTCAATGCATGCTTGCTCTCTAATCGACATTCATCTTAGTGGACAAGGAGCAGTTGGAACAAACTACTCAAGGTCTTGGCACGCACTTGTCCAATGCTTATCGCTCCCGCAAATAAAGCAACCACCTTCTTTGTTCTTTTTCTTCTTAAAAATGGTTGTTTGCTTAGCCTTCGAGTTATTCTCTTGCTTGTTCTTCTTCTTTATTACGAGATGCATTAGAATTTTTCTTCTGCACCATATTGGCACTAGAAGATTCAACTCCTTTTCCACATGTGTCTTTTGCTCTCGCCCTTTCCTCAACATCAAGAGACCCAATAAGCTCAGCAACGCTAAACGCTTGTCTCTTGTGTTTTAGAGAGGTACCAAAATTCCTCCAAGAAGATGGCAACTTAGCGATAATGCCGCCGGCTACAAACTTGTCGGGCAACACACATGGAAACTGCTCGAGTTCCTTAGCTAGTGTTTGTATTTCATGAGCCTGTTCCACTACTGAACGGTTCTCAACCATTCTATAGTCATACATCAGCTCCATGACATTCAACTCGCTACCAGCTTCAGAAACACCGAACTTTTCTTCAAGTGCATCCCATAATTCTTTGCCAGTCGTGCATGTTATATAAGAGTCCACGTTCCCCTACGCGGCGTGATAGCAGTTCATAGCTATCAACCACAGGATCATCTTAGCACACCATCTCTTATAATTTATTCCATCAAAATCATTCGTCCTCAGGACGACAACAAAATCACTAACAGAAAATTGCCTAATATCAGGTATTTGGATTATTAGCAAATTAGGCAAATTCATGTTTAATTTAATTTAGAAAAACCATAGCAAATTTGTGACAACATGTATATACACGTGTGTAATATTACTACTCGCAACAGTAGCAGATACGTACATGAACAACATGTTGGTCATAGCGGAAATGATGTTGAATTAAAAAAATTCAAGGAAGGGATTATACTTTACGGAGCGACTCATACTCAAGGCACCGGTGGCTCCGTTCACATGAGTCGTCATCGTGTGTTGCTCGAAGTCGCGGACCACAGTCGATGCAGGAAGGTGTTCGTCGTGCAGTCTCTCAGGCGTTCACCAGGAAGAAGAGGATTAGATCAGCAGCAGCACTAGGAAGAAGACGCTCACGAACAGCGAGCAGTCGTGGCGATGCTCCCTAAAAACCTGATCGCCCGCACACCCGAGCAGGTGTCGCAGATGTAGATAGCGGTTCTGGAGGCCCGCTCTCCAAACTCTTCATGCGCGCAGAGGATTGGGACGAGAAAACTCATAAGCAACTTGGCCGAAAGATTGTGGCGCTGTTTGTTGGCGTGAGAGGCTTCTCATATAGGGAAGCAAGGTAATAGCATGAGTTTTCAGGAGACAGAGCAACCAACTCTTCATGCGCACAGAGGATTGGAATGGGGAAACTCAGAAGTAACTCCGACCGCAAGATTGTGGCACTGTTGTGTTAGCATGAGAGGCTCCTCATAAAGGATAGGAGTTTTTGGAAGACAAAGCAACCGCGGCGACGCTCCCCAAAAACTTGATCACCAACACAACCGAGCAAGTGTTGCAGATGCAGACAGCAGTTCCAGAGGCCTGGTCTCCCAACTCTTCGTGCGTAGAGGATTGGGACAGGGAAACTGAGAAGCAACTTGATCGAAAGATTGTGGCACTGTTGTGTTGGCGTGAGAGGCTCCTCATAGAGGGAAGTAACACTACTGCATTCAGGTTCTTTGCCGAGTGCCTGAGGCACTCGACAAAGAACACACGGCAAAAAATTGATCGGCAAAGCCCTCTTTGCCGAGTGTCTTTTATCGAGCACTCGGCAAAGGCTTTGCCGAGAGCCCCGGGGGCACTCAGCAAAGAAAAGCGACCGTCACGGCGCCGGACCTGTTGACGGTCGCTTTGCCGAGTGCCAACCCTGCAGGCACTCGGCAAAGATTTTTTATTTTTTTAAAAAAAAAAATTCTTTGCCGAGTGCCCTCTATCCGGCACTCGGCAAAGATGCTTTATTTTTTTTCTAAAAATTCTTTGCCGAGTGCCCCCTGGCCAGCGCTCGGCAAAGTTTGAATTTTTTTAAAAAAAAATTCTTTGCCGAGTGCCCTCTGGCCGGCACTCGGCAAAGTTTGAATTTTTTTTAAAAAAAATTATTTGCCGAGTGCCATGGTCATGGCATTGGCAAAGCTAGAAAAATGGTTTTCCAGACGCCCATTTTCCCAGCTTTGCTGAGTGATGTGACCATGGCACTCGGCAACGGGGTCCTTTGCCAAGTGCAACACTCGGCAAAGTGACCCAAAACGGCAATTTTTAATTTTTTTTACATTCTATCATGACAAATAAATTCATACAAACATATATCTCATCCATCACATATATATCTCATTCATCACATATATATCTCATCCATCACATATATATATATCATCCATCCACACATCCATCCGCACATATCACATCCATCACAATATATATCACATATATAATAATAAGTGCTCAAGTCCATCCAAATAAATCCACAAGTCCATCACAAGTCTATCAAAGTCCACAAGTGCATCACAAGTATATCACAAGTCCATCATTAAGTGAACAACAAATGAAAAAAATACAGCGTGCACTCATCTCGGCCACTGTGACTGTGGTGAAGGCCCAGCTCCATCATTCAGAGGTGCATAAGGTGGATTATTCGAACCACCGTCAGATGGAGACTGCATAAAGGAGAAAAGATTACATGTGAGACAAGATTATTTGGATAGCTAATCTAGGAAGGTAGAGGCCATACAAGCAAAGCTCAAGCGAAAGTAAAAAACTTTCATACTCATAGGAGTAGCTGCAGCTACAGGACGCGGAGGCGGAGGTGGAACCAATAGCCTAGCTGACAGAGAGAAGCCCACACGTTGCCCAAGCCCTTGTAGGAACTCCATAATGTTCATCAGCCTCTGCGCCTGGGCCTACCGCTCGGCCCGCTCGGCCTCTAGCTGGGCCACCATCCTCTGCTGCCCAGCCTCCAGCTCCTGACGTTGCCTCATTTCTTGTTCCAGCCAGACCTGCAATATTTCACTCCAATATTTTAGTAATGCAAAGCTAATTAAGGTGTGTAAAGATCAATGTATGACAAGTAAAACAGGAATAACCTCGAGTGCGTCGACCCGGTGCTGTGCAGCGGTCGGCCATGTGCAAATGGTCGGGCTCTCGCTCGTGCTCCATGCTTAGATCTGGGAGAGAGAGGGAGTAGAGGTCGTATCGATGACGCCGTCGCCAAGCCAGAACCGTCCATGCTTCTTGCCTTGCCCCGCCCTCATGACGGCCTCTCCATCAAAGTCCTAGGTGTTCGGATCGTGGTCTGACCTATGGAGCAACCTCGCCACCATAGTGTACTCACTGATACGGGAGTGGATGCTCTTTGGTAAATCGAGTTCACGGACCTATGACGGTCGCCCGCCATCTTTGTTCAATCACCTACAATAAAAAAAACAAGACGTAATTAGAAATAGGTGCAAAAATGAACAAAACATAATTACAAAAAACATAGTAATACATGTATTAGAAATATATGCAAAAATAAACAAAACATAATTACAAAAACATAGTATTACATGTATTAGAAATAATCTTCATGATTGAGATTAGCTGGATCATAGGTCTCGTCATCACTATCAACATTGTCCAACTCATCAACACTATCCGAAGGAGGAATGTTGTCTTCATTGTCATTGTCTAAACATAATCGCTCACGCATTTGTATTTCATTCAGATTTTGCACCTCGTCTCCAGCATCCTCGTCATCACCCCTTTCATTGTCTACTTTCATTCTTATCTCTTCGGTTAAGTCTATGTCAAACCTCCCTTGTAGCCCCTCTTCTTGATAGAACTCTCCACCATATGTGTTTAGATTGAAGTTGTAATCTTCATCGTTTGGGACAGGTAGTTTACCATATGGCGATACCTTGTGTACAATAGACCAACCCTTAAGATGCTCGGCATCGTTGCATGCGTATGACGTATAATAAATCTGGATAGCCTGTTGAGCCACAATATAGATATTTTTTCCTGAATAGACAAAATCCTATTGAATCTCGACTAGCCCAAGCTTAGGGGTCCGTCTCGTTACTCCAGGATGAAACTAGTGGCATTTGAATATGACAGGAGTAAGAGGTTTGGAACCATAGAATGATAATTCATAGATTTCTTCAATTCTTCCATAATAGTCGAGTCCATCAGTGTCGGGTATAACAACTCCGCTGTTTGTGGTTTTTTGATTGGGCTGACTCTGCTCGTAGCTTGCTGTGTGAAAACGATATCCATTCACGTCATAACCAGTAAATGACTTGACCCTAATGGCACGGCCATTTGCAACCTATCTCGGCGCATCAGTTTGGGCTTTCTGTTTGAACCAACAAATAAAATTGGGGCTCTCTAGTCCCACACCCTGTGAAAGAAGGGTATCATTTTCTTACAGGGTAGGTTGCCTTGATCCATGCTAGGATTGATGAAGAAATTCCCTGTACCAACGAGAAACAAGGAGGTTGGACGAAGAAACAAGGACATACGGTGAAATGAAATAAGTTCATTCAGAACTTACCCAATGAACGGCTGCACCTCGACAAGGTTGGTCAACATATATAGCATGATACTGCGCCACTCTTCATTTTTCAATTGCTTAGTGGTCGATGCACTTGCGCTTCCAAGTTGCCCTTGGAAAAGGCTGAGGTTCGATTCATTTTCGCTAGCATTGTAACGAGGGGGTGGATTATAAACGCTAGGAAGGTTCTCAGTGTAGTATTTCTCTGTGAAGTTCGATACCTCCTCTAGAATGTATGCCTCTGCAATAGAAGCCTCAATTTTGGCTTTAGTTCTACATTTTTTGTAAAGAGTCTTCAGACATCTCTCGATTGGATAGCACCAATAGTTCTGCATGGGCCCCCCATCTGTGCCTCATACGGGAGGTGCACAATCAAATGCTGCATCAGCAAGAAGCAACCGGGTGGAAAGATCTTCTCCAACTTACAGAGCAACATGGGTGCCGCTTTTTCCAAGTCATCAATGACGGTTCGAGAGAGCTCCTTGGCACAAAGTTGGTGGAATAAGTAGCTCAACTCTGCCAGCACTTGCCAGACATGCTCTAGGACATAGCCTCGAACCATCGTCGGAAGAAGCCACTCAATCCATATGTGGTAGTCATGACTCTTCATCCCATTGACTCGTAGAGTGCCTAAGTTCACTCTCCTCTTTAGATTTGCTGCATACCCATCAGGGAACATTAGCATATGGATCCATTCAAGTACTTCCCTCCTTTGGTCATTTTTCAAGACAAAATCGGCCTTAGGCCTTCTCCAGGTTTTGCCACGACTAGGAGGCTGCATCTCTTGATTTGGTCTATCGCACAACGTTGTCAGGTCCACTCTAGCCTTAGGGTTGTCCTTAGACTTTTTAGTGTCCATGAGTGTTGCCTAAAGTGCCTCAGCGACATTCTTTTCAGTGTGCATTACATCAATGTTATGTGGTAGAAGAAGGTCATCGAAATAGGGGAGCCTCATCATGCCCGATATATGAGTCCACATATGTTGCTCACCATATCCCACAAAACCACCTTCTTCATTGGGCATGAGAGCATCTATCTGCGCATGAACCTCGGCACTAGTCATCATCCATGGTGCAGGGTTTGTCACTTTGACATCTTTCGTAAAGTTCTTGATGTCCTATCTGAATGGATGGTCAAGAGGTAGGAATTGACGATGTCTGTCGAACGACGAATACTTGTCACCCTTCTACAACTAAATGAACCTCACACCTTCCTTGCATATTGGGCATGTGAACTTCCCATGAACACACCAGGCACAGAATATCCCATACGCTAGGAAGTCATGCAGGGAGTAGTGGTACCAAACGTGCATTTTGAAGGTTGTCTTTGTAGCTTGATCGTATGTCCATACCCCTTCATCCTAAGCATGGACCAATTCATCAAACACGGGCTCTATGAGCACACCCATATTACTCCCTAGGTGTCCAGGAATTATCAACGACAAGAATACGTTATGTCATTGAAAGGAGACACCGGGGGGAGATTAAGGGGGATAACGAAGACGGGCCAACATGTGTATGGGGCAGCCATCATTCCATAAGGATTGAAACCATCTGTTGCTAGCGCGACACGTACATTATGAGCCTCATCTGCTTTGTCAGGATGTTTGTCATTAAAGCGGATCCAAGCTTCACCATCGGATGGATGTACCATCTTGTTAGGTTTGTACTGTTTGCCATATTTGTGCCATGTCATCTATTTTGTGGATTCCTCGATCATGTATAGCCGTTGGATCCTTGGTAGGAACAGAAGGTACCGTAGGATTTTCATGGGGATCGTAAGTTGCCTCTTCTGGCCATCATCAGAGTATACCTCCAGGTACTTGGAGGATTTACACTTTGGACAAAACTTTGCATGCTCGTGTTCTTTCCTAAATAGGACGCACCCTTTCGGACACGTATGTATCTACTCATACAGCGTCTTAAGTGCATGAAGGAGTTTCTATGACTCGTACATGCTCTTTGGCAGAATGTGGCCCTCTGGAAGCAGGGTGCCAATCACGGCCAACATCTTATCGAAGCCTTCTCGACTCAAGTTTAACTCGGACTTCAACCCCATTAAGCGTCCAATGGCATTCAGTTGAGACACCATTGACCGATTGTGAAGGGGTTTCTGTGCCGAGTCCATCATGTCGTAGAACGCCTGTGCGGCTGCCTCTATCTCCTCCTTCTCAGTCCCTCATCGAACTGTCCTTAGTGAAAGTCATCTAACATGTCTGCTATCCCAGCATCAGCATCAAAAGCCTCCACCAGTTGTCTCACCACCTCCTCTCTCATACTATGGGCTTCACCATGGTAGACCCACCGGGTATAGTCCGGCGTAAATCCATTCTTCAGAAGATGTTTACCCATTTTCACCTTGTTTACTCTTCTCCTGTTTCCACATTTGCTGCAGGGACACAAAACTAGGCAATGTTCTTTAGTAGCCTTGCCAAATGCACTGTTCAAGAAAGCATTGGTCTTGTTCATCCATTCTGTGGTGTAATCACTCTAACTTCTCTAGCTCGTGTACATCCACTAACGGTCATCCATCCTCTAACATATGTATCAGCGAGTAATGTAACCATCAATTGCATATACATGGTGTTCCTACTGTCTAATAGGTGAGGATAGGTCCTAATCCCACCCGCGGATGCGTAGATGAGGTTAGTTTCCATGCTCTATTCCTATCTAAGACAGAATTTCGGTAGCACCTCCCCGCTATTCTCCAGATACATGTCCTACTAAAGAAGAGTGCGTATCCAGAGAACAACAGGAAAGTGATGCTGAAACTCTGTCTCGGACCGGAGCAGACTATGAAAACTAACCCATCTATGCATTCGTGGGCTGTCCAAAAAATGTGGACAATCCAAAATAGATACGGTCATAGATATGCAAAGATCTGCATATCTCCAACCGTATCTCTTTCGAACGGGAGATGCCTAACTGGGTTACGCAATCTACGACCATGATACGGAAAGAGGGGTTATACCTAGGGTGGTGGCGGAGTCAGGCTAGCAGGGCCGTAGCGGGTCGGTGCAGTGGCGAGGCGACACGGTGCAGGCAGACCGGCACGGCGACGGGAACTCCGACGGGCTCTTCTCTACAAAAATAGAACAAAATACTGTCATTTAAAAAAAATTGGCAGAACCTCCCCTGCACGGTGAGGTTTCCAAAATCTGCAAAAAACAACGGCACGATGGCCGACAAGCACATATATCTCAAGAGAAGCCATGTAGTTTGGGTATCAATCCATGCAGAAGAATATATCCAAGAAGTACCACTACTTCCACTATTGCTACTACTACTACCACTAGTTCTACTACTACTACCACTATTTCTAATACTACTACTACCACTAGCACTACTACTACAACTAATACTACTACAACTATCACTACCACGACAACAACAAGAGAGAGGGCATACCTGACGGGCGCTGGGGGTAGGGGCGGGTGGCGTCAGGGTCAGGGTCGAGGTCGTCGGAGTCGAGAACGGGGTCGGGCATGGGTGGCGTCAGGGTGGGCGGTCCACGGTGCGCGACCAGGGACAGAGACGACTCCTACTCTTCCTCATTCTCCTCCTCCTCCTCGCCTCCTCCCCTCCTCCACCCGCCGGCGTTGGGCGGCCGGTGTGGGCGAGCTGGCCATGCTCGGCCACACGTGGGGGCGGGGGCTGGCGGGGGTGGGGGCAGGCGGCGGCGCGCGGCACGGGGAAGGGCGGCGGCGCGCGGCGTCGGCGGCGGCCCGGTGGCGGGCGGGCGCGCGGGAGGTCGGGTGGCGCGGGCGGCGCTGGCGCGCGGGTGGCCTGGTGTCGCGGTGGCGCGGGCACGCGGGCGGCGTGGGCAGTGCGGGCGACGGTGGCGGCGCGGGCGCGGGCGGTGGCGCGTGTGTGTGTGCGTGTGTGCGGGGTGTGTGGGCCGGCCTAGCCGGTGGGGTTAAATCCCCCCTTTGTCGAGTGCTCCCGATCTGGCACTCGACAAATGGGTTTTTTAATTTTTTTTAACCGCCTCTTTGCCGAGTGTCACCTGGCCTAGCACTCGGCAAAGAAGGTTTTTTTGAAAAAAAATTCTTTTCCGAGTGTTCCAGATCTGGCACTCGGCAAAGTATTTTTTTATATACTTTACCAAGTGCCCCTGACACGACGCTCGTCAAAGATTCAATATTTTTTTTTTGAAATATCTTTGCCGAGTGCCCCTGTGAAGGCACTCGGCAAAGAGGAAATTTCTAAAAAAAATAAAAAATCCTCTTGGCCGAGTGCCCCTATGAAGGCACTCGGCAAAGACCGCCTTTGCCGAGTGCCATGTCCCGGCACTCGGCAAAGTTTTTTGTTTTGTTTTGTTTTTGTCCTCCAAATTTTTTGTGCAGCCCTTTTAAAGTACCAGGAACTCCTCGTTATAATTTGGGGTTTTTTTGTGGCTTTTTGATATATTTAGTTACTTTATTTCGTTTACTTGAATTTTTTTCGAAAAATATAAATTTGAATTGCACGTGGTACGAATAATGGAATTTAATGATTCAAAAAATGATAATCATGTTACTGAGTGTAGTGTGAGGCTGTATCTAGGAATGGACCCGAAATTTCGGACATCTTGTTTACGAAACATGACCGCGAACTTGCGTGCAAAGTGTTTTTAAATTCTATAAAAAGCAAATGAAGTCCAAAAATCATGAAACTTGTTGAGATGTCGTGATATCGTATGTGAAGGCTATGATAAAATTTTCAGAAGATTTTGTGCACGTTGTCACGTACGATGCTTACAAACCAGGACATCTCTATATGTGTCGTGATATCGAATGTAGAGATGTCCTGGTTTGTAAGCATAGTACGTGACAACGTGCACAAAATTTTCTAAAATTTTTATCATAGCCTCCACATACGATATCACGACATCTCAATAAGTTTCATGATTTTCGGACTTCGTTTGCTTTTTTATAGAATTTAAAAACACTTTGCACGCAAGTTCGCGGTCATGTTTTGTGAACAAGATGTCCGAAATTTCGGGTCCATTCCTGGATACGGCCTCACACTACACTCAGTAACATGATTATTATTTTTTGAATCATTAAATTCCATTATTCGTACTACGTGCAATTCAAATTTATATTTTTCGAAAAATTTCAAGTAAACAAAATAAAGTAACTAAATATATCAAAAAGCCACAAAAATCCCTAAATTCTAACGAGGAGTTCCTGGTACTTTAAAAGGGCTGCACAAAAAATTTGGAGGCCAAAAACAAAAAAAAAACTTTACCGAGTGCCAGGGCATGGCACTCGGGCAAAGAGGATTTTTTATTTTTTTTTTAGGAATTTCCTCTTTGCCGAGTGCCTTCACGGGGGCACTCGGCAAAGATATTTCAAAAAAAAAATATTGAATCTTTGCCGAGCGCCTTGTCAGGCGCACTCGGCAAAGTATTTTCAAAAAAAAACTTTGTCGGGTGCCTAACAGCAGGCACTCGGTAAAGAAGGATGTGGCCGAACACCGTTACGCGGGGCAGCCTATGTCGAGTGCCGCGCTTTTGCCGAGAGCCTGACACTCGGCAAAGAAGTCCTTTGCCGAGTGCCCTTTTTTACCGAGTGCCCGGCACTCGGCAAAGAACTCTTTGCCGAGTGTCCAATTTTTGACACTCGGCAAAGCAGTTTACACTCGACAAAGGCTTTGTTTCCAGTAGTGCAAGGTAATAGCATGAGTTTTTGGAAGACATAGCAACCAACTCTCCATGCGCATAGAGGATTGGGATGGGCAAACTCAGAAGCAACTCGAACAAAAGATTGTGTTTGAAAGACAGAGCAACCATGTTTCTCAGGAAGATAGAGCAATCAGTGCAGGAGTTACGGGAATACAGAGAAGCAACTCGACCGACAGATTGTGGCACTGTTGTGTTTCTCAGGAAGACGGAGCAATTGGTGTTGGAGTTATGGGAATACTCAGAAGCAACTCGACCGAAAGATTGTGGCGTTATTGTGTTGGTGTGAGAGGCTCGTCATAGAGGAAAGCAAGGTAATAGCATGAGTTTTCAGAAGACATAGCAACCAACGCAGAGGATTGGGACGGGAAACTCAGAAGCAACTCGACCGAAAGATTGTGGCGCTGTTGTGTTGGTGTGAGAGGCTCCTCATAGAGGGCAGGAGTGTTCGGAAGATAGTCCATACATTACTCGAGCAATCACACCCGCACCATGTCGTGGAGCGGAGCGGCCCATGCTCTGCATGACATGACGCGCACGCCTCGCCACGACTCTGCGGCGGCGGCGCGCGCACGTGTGGCATGCTCTTAACCTCTCCCAACTTCTCAATAGATGCACAAGTAGTTCATCTATTGAAGTTAAGTCAACAAATAGTCAAAATCCCATACGGGATTAAAACTATAATGCACCTTAACATTTTAATATGGACTAGGATTTATTTGATTTAATTAAATTAAATATAGACCAAGCCCATATTAAATCTAACAGGTTCATCATTGTTATCACTATTGACATAATAAATCTTATTGTTGATCCTTTTGGGGTCGTCGATGAACTTGTCAGCTCCTCGAGGCTCAATATTTTCCTCCTTGGGAGTGACAGAGGCTTAATATTTTCCTCCTTGAGAGAAGGATTCGGCTGTTCATTAGGTGGCAAACGAATCAGATTATTGTCATTCTTCAAAATGTACCTGGAATTGCTTGAGCTTGTATCCCCCAACTTGTCGTAATATTTGACGTTGTCGCCAATACTCCTCGAACGATAGGCCATGAGGCTTGGGCATGGTGGAATTGTGGATCAAATGAACGAAGATATGGAGAAAATTAGAGCTGTAACAAAGTGTAAAAACGATGGGCCTGATTGGTTTACGACCAGAATTTACCATGCTAAAGATTTGACAAACCAAAGTTAGATAAAAAATTTTACCATAGATTTGACAAGCAAAATATAAAAAATTGTCAAGTTTTAGTAGCAAACCAAACAATAACCAAAATCATGGCTTGCCAAATCTTTGGTTTGGCATATTTTGAAAGCCAACCAATTAGACCTGATAACACAAGAGATGTGTTAACCTTTTCTTCTGATTTATAACACATCTCTAGTGTGTTATGGTTTTGTTCTTTGTTGCAACCCTAGTTTTTCTGTATCTTCTTCGTTTGATCCACAGTTCCACCATGCCCAAGCCCCTAGGTCTATCTTTCAAGGAGTACTGGGAGCACTGGCGACAACGTGAAATGTTACAACAAGTTGTGGACACAAGCTGAAACAATTCATGGTAAATTTTGAAGAGTGACAATAATTTAATTCGTGCACCACGTAATGAGCAGTCGAATCCTTCTCCCAAGGAGGACAATATTAAGCCTCCCGTTGCTCACAAGAAGGTAAATATTGAGCCTCCACGTGCTGACGAGCTCATAAACAAACTTAAGGATCGGCGATGAGATTTATTATGGTAGTAGTGATGATAGTGATGAATCGACCTTCGAAGTAACGAAGATGATACTAGTGACACCGAATACGAAGGCCGAGGTTCAAACGACGTTCAAGGTCCGGTACTTAAATGGCTCCTACGAAGATAATTCTGGATATCGAGCTAGCTCGTCTCGGCTTGGTTCAACTCAAGTTGGTTTGTTAGGCTAACGAGCCAGCTCGGCTCGGCACGTTAATATTAAGGGGTAGCTCGGCTTGTTAGCGAGCTCGAGTTGAGTCGTTTAACTCACGAGCTACTAAAAAATAGGACACACGTGTTTATAATGTTTATGCTATAATAATTCTAGAAGGTGATGTTCACCATTATGCAACCATACATGATTAATACATATCAGATTCATCAAAAATATCAACCATGCAACATATCTGCTCCATCCATGATCCATACAGTTTCAGCATACTTACTAGTTACTTGCCACCACAGATTTAGGAAAGTACATAAATTCAATGTCAGCATCATTAATTTTTTTCCTAGAAAATAATTCATAAATCAACATTTAAGTACCACAACAATTATAAAATTAAAATTCATATGAAACAACTAAAAATAAGGATACACACCAATGGAATATGTGTTCACTTCTATATCAGCATCATCATCTTCTGAACACATGGTCGTGGGCTGATAGGCCTCAGCTCATTTGAGCTCGTGAGTAGCTCGCAAGTTGGCTCGTTAAAACAGCGAGCTAGACTTCCAGCTCAACTCGTGAAAAAGTTAAAACGAGACGAGCCAGACACGAGTCGAGCAAGTAAACGAGCCACGAGTATTTTGTCCAGTGAAGACGACGACGACAGATCTAACCCAAAGCTAAAAGTGGAAGTTTTTATTCTACCTCAGCTGCTGTTTAAAAATTCATATTCTTAATTTCTACAATATTCTATTCAAATAAGCATCAAGCCGTCAACTGTTAGTTTCTTATCTAGTTATAGGTCATTTGTCAGTGTTTTTTTTTTGCGAAAATTTGTCAGCGTTTGATTTATACAATCATTTTGTTTGCTGGTTGGTGCTGGTGTTGGTTTGAATTGACTGGTGCTAATTTTTTGTGAGAGAAAAACACTGTTAACTGATTAAATAAGCCTAACTAAAACCCACGATCGAAATGTAGTGATTCATGCGGTTCTCCTAGTGGTCACGATGCATCTAAATCAATACGCCTCTCCTAGCACTTTATGGAACAAATTTATTCCTTTTCAGTAATGGAGCCTTATTTCAATCCAAACTAGTATAAAATCTAGTCATACCATGGCCTGAAAAGGAATAGACCCACGCGGGTTAAACACATCACAATTCACAAATGAGATTTGAAGTTTACGTCATCAGTCCACGCCTCGAGGGCCAGCTCGAGCGACGTGAGCGACTCGGCTCGAACTCTCGAGTGTGACGAGCATGCGGGCCGGATGGTGGAGCGAGGGCGCCGTGATAATCGACCGCCGCCACCACGCGCCTGCTAGGCCCGTCGCACACGTGGCGTAGGCGTAGGCGTAGGAGCACACGTGCCTACCCCGCTGCGCCTCAGCTGCTGTTTTGGTACATCCTATGTGATATTTTATGAGATGATATTTAACTATTTAAGGCTGCCGACATGTACTCCCAAAAGAATGCAACTACCTGTTCCGCGTCAGCAAAAATAGTTCACGTTTAATCAAATTTCTAGTAAATTTTATTCACATTTACAACTCCAAAATAATTTATTATAAAAATATATTTCGTAATTAATCTAATGATATTTATTTGATATCATAAATATTGATACTTTTATCCATAATTGATTAAACTTAAGATACAAAACCATGACACCGCGTTAGAATTACATTCTTTCATAGGAGGGAGCAGTAATATATCTGTCTTTATTTAGATCTCATGGTCTAAAGTTGAGCCACTAAACTTTAAACCACTTGAACTCTTTAAAGCTCTAAACATGTGGTTCAAGGTTGTGTCTAAAGTTTAGCTAATCTTAAAAAATAGAATTAGTTCATTAGACTATAAAAGTGAGCTAAATTGACCTAAAATTTAGCTTTTAAAAAGGTTGTGCATCAACCAAGTACTCAAACGGATATGTTTGCTAGTTATTAACGTAAGATTGTTACTCGGTAGTAAAACACTGATATATTTACTATTAACTCCATCTCAAAATAAGACGTTTTGATTTTTTTAGATATATTGCTTTCATATGCATCTAGACATAGTGTATATCTAAGTGAATATCAAAAGCCATAAATTTAGAAAAGCCAAAACGTCTTATAATTTAGAACAGGGGAGTAGTTATTATTTATAAACCGGAGACGACTATGGTCCTATTTGGACTCCTCCAGTTTTTGTCGGTTCTTAAGAATCTGACTTTTGGTAACTGGATAGAATCCAAACAGGCCATTTTTTGCTTCCAGATATTGTCAGATTCTTAAAAATCAGGAAGTTGATGATATCCAGCTTTTGTCAGTTTTGTGTGACCCATAGAGCAATAAATGAAGTCAAGATTTTTAAAAACTAAGGGATTCAAACACCCCCATTAATTTTTTTCGCTTAAAATTAAGATTTTAGAAACTAAAAGAAAAACTAGTTTTTATGAATCCAGAACTAATCCGCCAAGTCTTGCCCTTACCTTTGCTAATGTTAAAGAGCCGGTTTAGGTCTTTATGATGATAGTACAACACATGTTCCATGACTGACCATGTTGATAATTGTACATTTTCTTTAACTAATTTGATAGTTGTATAGTACCCGGGTACTGTATCCTTTATCTCAAGCGAATGGCAACATTTTGAGTGCAAACAAACTACCCGAGAGCAAAAAAAAAAAAACCGCAATTAACAAACTCTGAAAGGACGTGCACGCAAAGAAAAAAGTAAGGCCCTGTTTATTTGAACTATTTTTCAGCTGGGTTAATTTATTTTAGTTTATTTTTTCTCACAAAATATTATTGAATCCGCTAAAATCAACCGTTTATGTACCAAACGAACAGGGCCTAAGTAAAAAAACGACACGCCCTTCTCCTGCTGTCCTGCACCTTAAACCTCGCGAATTTTCCAAAGCTCGGCTCGAACGCACCGTTTCCCTCCTGTCGTCACCGCTCACCACCATCCAGAAAATCCAACACGTGCCGGCGCCGCCCATGCGCCGGCAACGCCGCACCGGCGGCGGCCTCCGCCCAGTGCTGCTGCTACTCCCCTTCGCCGCGCTCGTTTCGGTCGCAACCTTCTCCCTACACTCCGCCGACCGCCTCCTCCCCAGCTCTGACACGGCGCAGCAGGCCGCTTCGCCGTCCCGGCACCAGCAGCATCGGTTGCCCATCTCCACCCTCGACGTGCGCGCGGTCAACGCCGCCGCCCCGCCGCTCCACGCGGCCGCCGCGCGCGCCTTCCGGTCCGGCGGGCGCCTCCTCCGCGACGTCCTCTCCTCCTCCTCCCCCTCGTCATCTGCCCCCGCGCCGCCGCCCGCGGCCGTGGGTGTCGGCGGCGCGACGCGGTGCCAGGCCTCGATCACGCGGTCGGGCGCGTATCTCCGTCTCCGCCATGCTGACGGCGGCGGCGTCCTGCTGCCCCTGCCCTGCGGGCTGGCGCTGGGGTCACACGTCACGCTGGTCGGCGCGCCGCGGGGCGGTGGAGGCGCCGCTGGCGTGGCGCAGTTTGCGGTGGAGCTGCGCGGGGAAGGCGACGGGGACGCGGCGCCGAGGATACTGCACTTCAACCCGCGGCTCAGCGGGGACTGGAGCCGCCGCCCGGTGATCGAGCTGAACACGCGCTTCCGCGGACAATGGGGACCCGCGCTCCGGTGCGACGGCCGTCGGTCGCGCCCCGACGAGGAGACCGGTGCGTCGGTGGCCCTGTCTCTTCCTTGCTTGCTGTGACAGTACCAGTGGTACTTTTTACCGTCAACATCTTCTTCATGATTGCACGGTGATAGTGATACTGTTAAATAAACTGGAGGATTAATCATCAATGGTGGTCCATGTCCGTGAGGAACCAGTTTATATAGTAGGGAAAAAACGTGATGGTACTCAACAGAGTAAATTAGGATGTTACTTTGCATTAAGAGAGCTGTGGTTCGCGCCTTCAGGGTAGGTGTTACTATGATTGTAGTTTTGATCGTACGGTTGGACGGTTGGTGCACAAAAGTCTCCGCCTCTCGGCTCTTTTGGGATGTTCGATTAATTAGCATTGTAGCTTTTGACATATGGGGTTATTGATTTGCAATCTGACTGTACCAGTGGATCCTAGGGAACTATTCAAAGAGAAAATTGCTGCATCCGGCTGTGTTGCTCAATTCCTACTAGTACTTAAGATACTGATAGCCATAGCGTACTTTTATTGATGGAATGGTATGTCATTCCAACATTGGGAAACTCCTAACGAAGTGTAGATATGAAAATGTCGTTCTAAGAGTACTGTAGTGATTGTTCTTTTGATGAGGGCAGCAAGACAGTTTAGTTGATCTTTGACAAACTGGATGAGCCCAAGAATATGTTGCTGCACAACCCGTTCTGGTCCTTCCCAACAATAAGTTTCCTTCGTTTAGTTGATGCTTCTATAAAAGGAGACATGCCTCCTTGTCGAGAATAGCAATGCCATGCAAGCAGCTTATACATAGTGGAGTCCTCTCATCCTCTGCCACCATTTTTACTAGAGCTGTTGGCACATGTGGTAGAAACAATTCATGGTTTGTTTCTTTTCCTTTAACATGACAGTATTCGTGTTACCATTTCCTGTTGTAGCATATCTGTTAGCTGTAGTGGTAGTGCACATATTCTGATTTTCTGATGTAGTGTGTCTGTTAGTTGTTGCTATTCCTAGCCTCCTAGCTCAGCAACACATGAAACCCAGTATAACTGAACCTCCCATCAAGCATTTGTACCTGAGCGCTCAGTTGTGCAATCATAAACAATACAGAATAGCTGTGGATACTATATCTTTTTTGTTTTCCTTTTAAAAAAAAGGATTTCTGTCTCTTTGTCTTACATAATCTATATACATTGTACGAAATGTTTATGTTGATGCACCCGTGTAGATATTATAGACCATAGAGATGGTGGACACCATCCTTTCTAGTTTCTACAAAATGTTGCCCAACATCTCCATAGTTAAAATGTATAACTGATTCCTAGAGGATACCTGCCTGACAACAGGATGGTATTCTACATAAATTGTTTGTAATGAGAACTGTTGACATCATGAAAAAAATTTGGCAGATTATTGATGTCAGATCTCTTATATTGCTAACCCGTGGCACAGTTGATGGATTAGTGATATGTGAGGAATGGTCTGGAAACATTGGTGGTGCATCAGAGGAGTTGAAGAGATCGTGGTTGCAGAACCGTGTTGCTGGAAAGAATAACAGAAATTGGATACATTGGCCATATCCATTCTTGGAGGAAGAATTGTTTGTTCTAACACTAAGTGCTGGTTTAGAAGGCTACCATTTTCATGTTGATGGGAAGCATGTCACATCCTTTCCTTACCGTGTTGTAAGTTGAGCTTCCTTTCTAAACCATTTACTTGATTTAGTTTATGTGTTCTTGTTTCTTAATTGGTAAAATGTTCTAATCTGTTGGTGCAATTTTTTTATTATTTCAAGGGCTTTGTTCTTGAGGATGCCAAAATCTTTTCTGTGAATGGTAATATTGACATCAAATCAATAGTAGCTGGTTCTTTACCAACGGCTCATCCAAGCATTGTACAAAGAAATCTGGAGTTGCTGACAGAACTAAAAACCCCTCCTCTTGGCAAAGAGAATGTTGAGCTGTTCATAGGCGTTCTTTCAGCGGGGAGCCATTTCACTGAGCGTATGGCCGTGAGGAGATCTTGGATGTCTTTGGTGCGAAATTCATCAAGCATAGTGACACGTTTTTTTGTTGCATTGGTAATACCTCGAAAAAAATTGTCTTCCTCTGTTTTTGTCTTGATAGGAACATAAATAACTGGAACATGTTTTAGGGCAGAACGGCAGAAAGGAAGCAAATGAAGATTTGATAAAAGAAGCAGATTTCTTCAGGGACATTGTCATTGTCCCTTTTGCAGATAGCTATGATCTGGTTGTTCTGAAGACTGTTGCCATTTGTGACTATGTGGTATGTAGCACAAGGGTGTATAAACACATTATAGGAGTATTTCAAGTGCATTTTCTGACAATTTGTATGCACATGCTCTCCCATTTTTTCATGTTGTTGTTTGAACTTCGAAGGCTCGTGTTGTTCCGGCGAAGTATGTCATGAAGTGTGATGATGATACCTTTGTTAGACTTGATTCAGTAATGGCTGAAGTTAAAAAAATCCAAGATGGCAAAAGCTTCTATTTGGGGAACATGAACTACTACCACAGGCCACTGCGGGAGGGAAAATGGGCTGTCTCATACGAGGTAAAATGTCATCTCCATGGCTTATTTTTAAGATACACAGATTGATTATTACTCCAGTTATATGGCTTTAGATATGAGAAGTAGTGAAACATTCATGGTACAAACACAACAGAGAGTCTCTGTCAGAATGACAAATCAAACTATCTGTTTTGTAACTAGTATAGGGTAGTTGCATGAAACTTCAATGTCGTGAAATAATTGTACTGTCGTATTTTCCAATTGCTAAAGTGGAAGATCTGCCATTTACATTTACACCTTGTCACTACCCTATGGATGCGGTATCCTTCAGAAGTGCTACAGCACTGAGTTTGACTGAACAAATGGTTTGAAAGACATTTGTTAAGCATGTAACTGGCTGTCACTTCATGAGCATCACAAGATGTCCACGTGAATACATTATTGTCTCATGTAATCATGTAGGCTAATTGTCTCTCACTGCAGCACGCATGATTGAGGTGTATCAATTGAACTCTTTTGTAATGTTGTTTCAAATTCCAGGAGTGGCCCAGAGAAGAGTACCCGCCTTATGCTGATGGTGCAGGCTATGTCGTTTCTTCTGACATTGCAAACTTCATCGCATCTGAAATGGAGAATGGTCGACTAAATGTAAGATCTCTCTCCACTCCACTCCTTTCGTATCAGGTAGCAGAGGATATATTAGCTGCATGCAACCTGCAATCCAAATGGGATCCACACTAGCACTCAAGAACCACCTGCTTTAACTTTGGTTCCCGTGGATGATACCACTCTTGTTGAAAACAGAAAAAACATGAACCCACCCAATCATGCCTGACCCTGAAAAGATTTACCAAAAGTCAAAAGCCGTGCCCATCGCCATGCAATCAGTGGCTGTGTGCACGGGTGCTTAACAAATGATTACATATACTGAGTCTTCAAGGGAATAAACAACAACAAATGATTGCGTTTCCTCAGATGTTCAAGATGGAGGATGTGAGCATGGGGATGTGGGTGGGGCAATTCAACCGCTCAGGGACGGGGAACACCGTGGCGTACGTCCACAGCGCCGGTTTCTGCCAGTCCGGCTGCGTTGATGGCTACCTCACCGCGCACTACCAGTCGCCGGCGCAGATGGTGTGCCTCTGGGACAAGCTACGGCGAGGCAACACGCAGTGCTGCAACGCAAGGTGACCGTCCGTACCTCTGGGGCTCTGCCCCTGGGAGCTCACTTCAGCTGGGATGGGAATGGGATAAGGTAACAAACCACAGATGCCTGTACATTAGAGGGTACATAGAGTTATACAGAGGTTCGTGTTTCTACTGATTGGAAGCAGCGAATGGACACAAAATACGTCTGGAAGGATGGGTAGTTTACACATCATATCTGTAACATAAATCAACGGTACCAGAGTATAATAATCAACGGTATACATATTGTAGTAGTGTACTCCCGCGGTGCTAGCCCAAAAGAATGCCCAGCCGAACAGTTCGCGGCATGGGGCTCATGCTCAACTCCAGATCGGAATGTCTGCAGGCCATCACTATTAGACAAGGGTATGCAGACGTGCAATCGGACGATCGGTCTTTTGTCAGCGACACGCCGCGACGGAGAGCACGGCTACTGGTGGCCTGGCCTGGTCGGTCCGGCCGTGCCGGTGCCGACCCTACTAACATGCGTTCCTGTCCTGGACTCCTCGTTTGCTCGACGTCCTGTCCGCGTCTGTGTTCCTGGCTTCCTCAGCCGTAACCCGTCACTGTCTAGTGGCCGTGCCCTCCTACTGAGGTACGTGCTCAGTAGCTAATCCCAGGGTGACTTGGGTTAGACGCGTGGTTAACCTTCCCGTTCTCAAGTAACTAGGCACTTTGCTGAGACTGGTTGCTGCCTCCTGGACGCTTTATTGAGACGCGTGCATCTGCAAGGTTATCCATGTCTGATCAGTGGCATGTTTTGTAAAAAAAAATCAACAGTTGTGTAGACCCTGTTTACTGTGTTATTATACACATGGCATATAGTGATATAGTAATATGGAGTATGGACACGAGTATATTCTAGTTGGTGGCAACCTAGGAGGCCAGGCTGAGTTTTTTCTAAGACAATAACCGATTATTCAGCTTTTTTTTAACATTTAAACAGGAAAAGATCTCTTTATATTTATTTATGTATGAGGGGCTCATATCCTGACATTTATGGTCAGGCTTTAATTACTAGCTGTGCTTTGCAAGAAATGTTGCCAAGAGCATTGGCTGTTGTTCTTGTACTCGAAGTCCGGTACTAACCACTGCTGCTTCTATCTTTAAACATGGAAGCGACGTTGGACGTTGGTACAGGGACTAAAGTTCACATCATAGGGTGTCGTACGCGGTATTCGTATACTAATAAAAAAACAAATTACAGATTCCGTCATACTCTGCGAGACGAATTAAGTAAGCATAAATAACCGTCATTTGCATATGTTTACTGTAGCAACACATTGTCAAATCATAGACTAATTATGCTTAAAATTTTTGTCTCGTAAATTAGTCTCAATCTATGCATTTAGTTTCGTAATTAGTCTATATTTAATACTCCATGTATGTGTCAAACATCCAATGTGATAGTAGCTAAACTTTAGCAGCATTAACCAACCCCCCATCCAATGTGATAGTAGCTAAACTTTAGCAGCATTAACCGACCCCCCCATCCAATCTAATGATACTTGTTTGGTGTCATAAATGTTATTATTTTATTATATAAATTTAATCAAACTTGAGATGCTTTAATTCTCTAAGAAAGTTGGAGTGACTTATAATTTAGGATGGAGAGAGTAATTATATTACACTTCTACCTTAGTACCCAAATTGAACGGATCCTAGGATTTTTTTTTTGGGGGGGGGGGGGGGGATGGGGGGTTGTCATATATAAATCATTACTAAAGCGCATTGCACTCTTTGATTGTCCTATGTGGTTTGGGAAAGAAGGGACATGCTAATTAACGAAAATGAAATCCCTTGTAATCGGAGATAAATTTCAAACACTTGAATCATTATATTTTACTCAATCTGTTTCAAATTATAAGTTGCTTTGACTTTTTAGTTCATCCATTTTGTATGTATTTAGACATATTATATTATACCTAGATGCATAGCAAAATGGATGTACCAAAAAAGTTAAAACGACTTATAATTTGAAACGGAGTGAGTAGGATAGTTGGAGTACTTATAAAACCTCGGATCAGCAAAAACAAGTTTTGTTTAGGTATTGGTATGGATAGGTAGGAGTATTGGGTAGTTGGGGCTATTTAGTTGAGCGCATGGTAAAATTGTTTGGTCTAAGCAACATCTTCATTTCAGACGCCTGGGGTTAGGATCATCTGCCTAGCCAAACGTTGTCTTTCAAGGCATGAAGCAAAAAAAAAAAACTTAATGCATGCTTTTCCTATTTTTGTGATCCAAAATTTCAAGTATATTCGCTGAAACATCTCTCATTTTATCATGGTAAATTGACAGCTTTAGGGACGACAGTAAAAAATCTAAGTGTTCCATCAATTCGACTTCGCATGCTTACATGCCACTGGGAGATTTGAGAATCATTTCATGCATGTTAGGTTCATGCATTATACATCAATCCATACGAAGTATATATAGGCCATGTTTTTCAACACTACTTTTCAGCGAATGAACGGTGTTTTCCACGACGAATCCTACAGATTTTGTGAACACACAGAACCGTGGTTACCGTTTTACTAGGGATGCTGAGTTTAGGGGGTGTTTGGTTTGAGTTACTAAACTTTAGTAGCTACTAAACGGTTTAGTCATTTTTAGTAACTCCAGAGTTACTAGAGAGGACTAAAGCCCTTTTAGTAGCTTTTAGTTATAGTGTTTGGTTAAAAAATTACTAAAGTAACTAAAAGCTACTAAATTTAGTAGCTAGTAGACGAACCAAACTTTCTTTGGGTCATTGGTCGATCCAAAATATATGGAAGGAAAGGGTTGAAGTATGGTATGTGATGTTGTGCGGCGCTAGTATATTGTTTTTTTGAACGTGGCGCCAGTATATTGTAGCATTTGACACCTGTCGAAATGGAGCAGTTTCCTATGGCTATTGTTTTGACTTTTTTGTGGACCAAGGCAAAGGGCAAATAGTCCTTGATTTTATTGGCTAGCAGGGCTTGCCCATGGACCCATAGTCTCAGATACTCCGCCAGGCCACAGCCACAGCGGCCAGGGCCCTGTTTTGAAGATTTCCTGCTCCAATGATGGAATCTCGGTCAGAGATGGTAAAGGAAAGCTGCTCGCAAAATTAAAATCCCCAGCCCGGGCATCCTAACAGTACGAGATACTGGCTACTAGCTTTAATATATATTTTTAATAATATTAACTCTTAGCACATAATTTTTTAATATGAATAACCCTAAGTAACAACATCACATGATCTTTGAATGCGAATATGAGACTAACTCTTGATCAAGAGATAATCTTCTCTCTCTTCTAATAAAAAATAAAATAATATGCTTACAACTAGTTCATAGAGGCCCCGTTCGTTTCGCTCAAAAAAACAAGCCGAAACACTGTTCCAGCTGATTTGTCGTGAGAGAAAAACACGATTCCAACTGAAAAAACAAGCTGAAGAGTACGGATTATAAGAGAAGCGAATAGGGCCAGAGTCACCGTTGTAGGTGACTTCGTGTGGCTGTGGGTTTGTCACCGGACCCTCGTACTAATCAATTATATCATTACGATATGTGCTCTGTTTGGATCCCAGTATTTAGGGCAGCTCTAAGAATTGGTTTTTAAGCTAGTTCTAAGTATTTTTCTCATATTTTAATAGAACAGAGGAAAAAGATACCTCTTAATCAAGAGTTAAACTTTTGTACACATTTCAAGGTAATGTAAGAATCTCGTGTAAGGTTATCCATATTAAAAGCTACGTGCTAAAAGTTAGCACTATTGAATAAGTTGGCTTAAAGATGGTAACTGTTGTGGGTGTCCTTATTCAAATGTAATATCTTTGTTCGGATCCTGCTACTACGACGGCTGTCTGGAGACCACCAAGCAGCGTGCAGCGACGAGGAAGACATGCTAGCAGCGGCCGTAGGGCCACGATGACAGCAACGATAGGGTGGAGAGGGTGAGACGACGCATAAGGCAGGGTGTTTGTCGAGTCGGCGCATCGCGAGTGGCAGAGGTGAGGCGACTACAATTTCATGGTGGCGCTGCGGTAGGGGTGGGTGCACAACAGCACAAGGCGATGTTGGCATGGTACCCTACGAGCGGCAAGTGCATGGGCAGTTGGTGATGTCCACGAGAGAATTGGGAAAGGAGAGATTGGAACTGACATGGTAGCTCGGACCCGTTTAAATGGTTACTGGGACACGAACAAAGATTAAGTATCGAAAGAACACGAGTATAAGAATTGGCATAATACATCCATGCATTTTTAGGACCGGCTATGCGTTTTACTCTATATTCTTTTTCTCTAAGTACTCTATTCATCCCAAATCATAAGTTATTCTAATTTTTTTTGTGAGTCAAAGCATCTCAAATTTGATTAAATTTATCTAATAAAAAGAGATTGGTTGGGACATGTGCTATGTACGGTGGGAATATTTCCAAACTAATCGGCGTGGGAGCTGATATGTACTTATATTTTGGAAAAAAATTTAGAAATCTATATGGCTTATATTAAAGAACGGATGGAGTATTTGCTATATCATGGCGTTTAACTACTGAAACTCCAGGCCTGAATTTCCGGCTTACGGGTGTGCTAAAGCTCTTAGGCCCTGTTTGGTTGAGCTGTGGCTGTGGGAAAAAGCTGCTGTGAGCTGTGAGCTGTGAAAAAGCTACTGTGGGCTGTGAGCTGTAGAAAAGCTGAAAGCTGTTTGGTTAAACAAGTATAAAATATACCTTTTATCTTTATCTCTCTTGAAACAACTATGGAAGAGCTTTTTATTCCACCAATTTCGAAAAGCAGAAAACCAAAAGCCAAAAGCAGGGTCAACCCAGCTTTCAAAAATAAACTACGGAAAAGCAGCTGCTTCTGAAAAAGCGCCCTCCAAAAGCAGCCCCTTTGGTTGGGCTTTTGGCTAAGCCAAAAGCCCAACCAAACAGGGCCTTAGCCCCCTCGTGCCTGTTTCTACCCAGCTCTCTGCTTCGGCTTTCACCAAACTATATTTTCATAGTATACCTATTTGATATTGTATATCTTTGTAATTGCTTTTTAAATTTTGATCATATTTAAGATGCTTTAAGTCTATAAGAATGTTAGAATTAATGACTTATAGTTTGGAACGAAGGGAGCACAAGAGATGAAATGGCCTTTGCCACCCTGCTCCATCTATCATTCACCCTGTTCGCTGACGCTAAAATTTGGCTTATGTTAAAATATTGCGAGAAGAAAACATTCCATGTCTAAAAAATAGTTCTGAATAAGCTCAAGCGAACAGAGAATTATCTTATTTGCCACTTGTTCATTTTAGTTAGATCAGACCGAAGACAATCTCAAAAGCTGCGCTATGTACAAATATAAGCATACAAGTAGCAAGGGCTGCCGTAGTGAGTGCACAGACAATCCTACGCCTGGGTGATTAGAGTACCTTAACATAATGGGTAGAGTAATTAGTGACTCCCAAGGACATTCGGCGCGAGCCGCACGACGGAGGCTACCAACCATTTCCTCCTTTCTCTTGTACTGTTCTATCGTAATGCTGGAAGCTTTTCTTGCACGGTGCTCCACAATGATTACCGCGCCAGCGCTTTTCAACATCCGGCCATCCGGGTCGTCTGTCTTGGCACCACACCCTCACCCTCACCCTCACTGCCGAAGGAGTCAGGACAGGGCAGCACGGCGAACCCACAGGGTCAACTTTAGATGCGGTGAGTGTGGCTTTGATTTATTTTGTTGCGAAAATTACCGGTAAGGCCTTGTGAAAGTCACTTAGTTCTTTAATGGTCCTAAAAACTTCAAAGTTTCTTGCATGGTCCTGTGGTCGAATTTTAGTCCACTATATGATACTACCATCACTTTTCACGGGGCCGTGTGTTTGGTTTTGGATACAAGGAATAGATGATCCTATCCACATTTTATGAGATAGAACAATCTCAAGTAGCTGTTTAGTTAGAGGGATAGGGGCCCAGAGGGATGAGTAGGCATATCATTTGGCCTCCACATGCTATCTATGAACTCACTTGTCATTTTAGGCCATGTTTAGTTCCCCCAAACTCCTGAATTTGGCACTATACAAAAAGAAGATTCTCCGTCACATCGAACTTGCGGTACATGCATGAAGTACTAAATGTAGACGAAATCAAAAACTAATTGCACAGTTTGATTCTACTTTGCGAGACGAACGTTTTGAGCCTAATTAGTCAATGGTTGGACAATTATTACCAAATACAAATGAAATGCTACATTGCGCTACAGTGCGCTACGGTGCGTTCGGCGGTGCCAAATTCGGCCAACTAAACGTGGCCTTACATTACATTCTTCCTAGTGGAGCACGAGACTTAGGCTGGGACAACACCGTCGTCGGGGCTATAAGGGCGTCACCATGGGCTCGAGCTAGTGGCACGGAGCGGCTAGGTAGATGGCATTGTGGGACCGAACTAGTGGGGTGGATCGGTTGGACAGACATTGCTGTCAGGCAAAAGGAGAGAGGAGTAGCCGAGTAGGCAGGTGCCGCCGTTGAGCCGAGCTAGTGGCGCGGAACAAAGAGGAGCGACATAAAAAAGGGACTAGATGGTACTTCAGTTTTGGAGAAACGAAAAGGGACATCTTAAAATATGGGGCTTTCTATCTATGGTTCGGTTGTTTTAATGACATGCCACAACCAAGTGTTGATAAGCTAGAAAACAACCGATAACAACAAACCAAAAAAACGAGTGTTTCAACCAGTTTCAATTTATATGTACAAGTCAACATTCTACCTTATAATATAATAACTTGTTTAAGTCAATATTGATAAATTATATTATAATAACTTGTTTGTATAACCTATAAGTTAGATAAATAAACTTATACGTATAAGTCAATATTGATAACTTATATTATAATAACTTGTTTGTATAACTTAGATATATAACTTGATGAATGACTAAGATGTATATTTGGATGTATAAGTTATATTCAAGTACTCAGATGTATAAATTAATATCATAATATATTAGCAGATATATGAAACTATGTTCAAAAATAATTATGTAGTTTAACTTATAAATATGTATAAAAAGAGAAAAAAATGGTAGAAAGAAGAAAAAAAAGAAGAAAGAAAGAAACGTTCGTACATGTGCAGCGGATGGCCTTCACGAATCCACTCATTCTAACACAATCAACGATGTATCGAACTGTTGAAAAATCATGTGATTAGATAGAGGAAACAAAAGAACCAGTTATGGTTAGCTTTTTCCTAAAATATTCTCTATTACAATGGTTCCATCCCACGTATCCTGTAACCAAACACCGGAAGATCGCAGTATGCTTCCTTCTGTGAGTCTATCAGCGGTCCTTTTCGTTTCTCTTATAATCTATTCTTTTAATTTATTTTTTTTACTAAAACAGTGTTTTTCTCTTTAAAATAGCGTTTCGAACCTAGCTGGCCATCGTTTTGATCTTCGGGACTTTGTTGTCTCTTGTCCCGTGCGTGCCGTGCTGCTGGCCTGCACCTGCACGGAGTTGAGAGGAGACGAGAAACGCCTCGGCCCGGCCGCTGAGGGTGGGTGGGTATGTGGTGGTGGTGTGTGTGTGTGTGGGTGGGTGGGGGTGGGGCGGGCGAGAGGATGGGTGGTCCATGAACCCGGTGTTTTCGATTGCGAGCCATGGTCGAGCCCCGTCCTCGATCACCGCCGAGCCGTCTCCGATCTCCGCGCTCCGCGGCTAGGCAAAGGCAGGCATTGGCAAGGAGCCCGCCCCAGCCCCTCCGACGCGACGGGCGCTAGCGCAATCGATGCCACAAGCTTCGCCCCCTCGTACGTACACCTGCCAAAACCGCCCGGCGCCACCGCCGTCCACCCCACTCAACTGTTCTCTTCTCGCCGCCTGCTTCGGCAGTCGTCACCCAGTCCCAGTACCCGCCACTTTATTCCCCTGCCCGCCCTGCGCCGGCCAGCGCCATACATACCACTGCCGTTTGACCTCAAGCCCCTGCCAGCCCCGTGCCCCCACCCTTCCTTTCCCTTTCCCCGCCATTAACCTGACGCGCACTAGGCGCAGCTGCCGCGGCCGCAGACTCGCAGTCGAGAGGTCGACGGCGACTCCCCCTCGGCCCACGGAAAAAGTCATTCCCTTCCCTCAGTTCCCTGCTCCTGCTCGCCCGAAAAAGCCTCCGTTTTGCAGGCCCGTGCCCGCCATTACGCCCTGCTCCAGTGCCCTGCCCTGCCCCGATTCAATGCCGTCATTGCCTTCTTGAGCTCGTCTCGTCGCGCATATCACATCCTCCCCGCCCCGCTGCTCTGCTCCCTCTCGTGCTCCTCCCGCCCACCGCCCAAGCACGCATCCTCCTCACGCCTCGCTGTAAACCAACCCTTTTGAGGCTTGGAAGCACCTGCCTGTCCGCGCCTGCCTCCCTCACCGGCCGGAAAGCTCCAACCGAGGATTTTTGTTTGTACACACCGCTCCCGCGTCAAAAAATATGAGAGGAGGAAAGTTTGGGATCAGGATCAGTTCCTCGGTGTCCCGTCCCCTCGTGTGCCCGCGCCAGTGAGCCCGAAAAGGACCCTGCCGGGACGTGCGCGCCTATACCTCATACCTGCCTGCCGATTCTATCTTGCCCGACCTCTCTCTCTCTCTCTTCTCGTCCCAATTCTGATTGCCGGCGAGTTCCAATCTCGGCGCCGCCTTCATGCGCCCGGGAATGCAGGTTCCGGAGGCACTCGCCCGCTAATCTCGACACGGTTTCAAGGCTTTGGACTTGGAGCTCGAGGTACCCTCACTTCGCTGCAGGCAGTCGCCTCTGTTTTTGTTTTGTTTATATATGAAGTATTATTTAATTACTCGATGGCAAATTTGGAGGTTGCTAAGCTTGTTGAATTTTGTGCCTCCGTGCCGTTTGATGTGATGTAACTGAAGCGGGTTTTCCGGATTCTTTCCTGCCAGCTTCTCCTGCTGCTGACGCGACTTCAGTTTCTTCTCCCTAGGAGTGGAGGAGCGTGAAACTGAAGCTGGGCGCCGAGAATGGAGAGCCGAGGGCGGCGGCCGCGGAGCCCCGAGCGCCAGAGGCCGCAGGCGGCGCGGAAGGTGCCGGTGGTGTACTACCTCACCCGGAGCCGCCACCTTGAGCACCCGCACTTCGTCGAGGTGCCGCTGGCCTCGCCGGAGGGGCTCTACCTCAGAGGTAAGCGGACGCGACCTCGCACGCAATTCCACTTTCTCTACCAGTGCTCGTTTACCGACGATGTTTTTTTTTTCCTGGGGCTGCGGCGTCCGGCGGGTTTCAGATGTGATTAATCACCTCAACATGGTGCGCGGCAAGGGCATGGCGGCGATGTACTCGTGGTCCTGCAAGAGGTACTGCAGCGCTGCTCGTTGCCCGTGACATTTTCTTGAGCTGCTTTTCTTGGCGAAATTTTTTGGTGTTCCCGTGTTGATCGGTCAGTCGATGGTTTTCAGGAGCTACAAGAATGGGTTCGTGTGGCACGACCTTTCGGAGGATGACCTCGTCGTCGCGGCGACCGACGGCGAGTACGTGCTCAAGGGCTCCGAGCTCGTGGACCAATCCCCTTCAGGTGAGCATATATTTCTTTTTTCTGAATTCGCATTTTTCATTTCTGAACTTGGACTAGAAAATTCAGTGCTCAATGGTTCTACTCAATTCGTGACAGTGTTGGTTGCTCGCTGATTATTAGTATTTTCTGGCTGTTCAGGTCCATTTTACCCTGTCAGTAACGGCAACCACCAAAAGCAACAGAGCGGACCGAAAGAGGGTGCACGGCAGCCATTGCCAAGAGATCATTCCTACCCATCCTCCCCTCCTAGCGTGATAGTTAGAGAAGCCAAGGCCCGGCGGTCACCGTCTGTGCCCTCACAAGATGAGGATGACACCCCCTCTCCGTGCAGGGATCGCTCCTTGGAGACCATGTCACAGCAGTCGGAGGCGCCCCAGAAGAATGAGAGGACTCAACTGCCAGTGAGCGGGTCTGCGAGCCCAGTAGAGTTCAGAGTTTACAAGCCCACCGGTTGCATGGATGCTGCAACTCAAACTGATGATCTTGGCAGAAGATCGGGTCGCAGAGCACCCGAGTTGCGCAAGAAGAGTCTGAGCACAGATCATGATGCTGTCGTTCGTGAAATTACAGAGTACCGGCAAAGCCATCCTCGCCGGTCAGCAGATCTCCAAGGGATCTCCAGGGAACTCCTGCACCAGTGTATTACTCCATTGAGCATACCATCGACCCGTGCCAAGTCCGAGAGTTTAGAGTCGTTGATACGAGCGGATAATGTGACGAACAGCTTTAGGATTCTCGAAGAGGAGGATATTGTTGTGCCCACCTGCCCAAAGCTAAAGCCGACAAATGTACTGATGCAGCTCATCACTTGTGGCTCACTTTCGGTGAAAGATCAGGAAAATGCCGGAATTGTTCAGACATACAAGGCAAGGTTCCCAAACCTGAAGTTCCCCTCACCGCTAATTTCTCGCACCATGATGATGGGTGAGCTTGATTACCTGTCAGAAAATCCCAGGTTAATGGGAATGAGGTTGGAAGAAAAGGAATACTTCAGTGGAAGCCTTATTGAGACTAAGATGCAAAGAGATGTTCCAGCTGAGAGATATTCAGCGCTTAAACGGTCTTCTTCCTACAATGCAGAAAGGTAAGCTCAGTGCTTCACTATGATCTTAATAGTGTACTTAAATAACTTCATATTTGGATATAATTTCTGGGTATACACAAATATTTGGGATAGACTAACTGTTCAAACCATACATAATTCCATGACGTACTTAGTGGCTGTAGATTTTGAAGAAAATATTTAGCTAGAGCGGTCCTTGACTTCATACTATTATGTATTGCAGAGTTTGTTTGTCCTTGTGCTTTTAGCTTATCAATTTGATCTTTGTTAGTTATGTTTCCTTTTCCAAAATTGTTTCTCATCAAGAGTGGATCCAATGATATATGGGCATTGAATCCAAAATTTTGCACTAATTGCTGATAGGGACGCAAAACATTATTGGTTGCATATATGTTTTGCAATTTGGTTGGGTCTGTTTTAGTCTGGGATCAGAGAGTTAAGAGTTGGAGAAGAGACATGTACTGGAGAATATTTATGAACGCTAGGACCATTGCTTTTGCAGTTGCCTAACACTAAACAGGTTGATACCAGAAACACTGTACGGTTGTCATATAATGCCAGCATATAGCTGGCATGTATCTATCAAACAAAATAGCAAAGTACGGGCATCTACCTGCCCGGGGAGAATTTGAGGTCTGCAGGATCCCAGATTGGTAATGAGAGAGTTGTAAAAAGGCGTGAAACAACATGACAAAACAGAAAACACTACAATCTCTCTGTTTTATCCATTTCTTATTTTACTTTCTTTGAATCTATCTGAATGTTAATACTATCCTTAGGCAGGGGCCATGACTAGTTACGGCGAACTGGCTTATAGTATAGTAAAGATGTAACCGAAAATACAGATCGGCAGGTGAATTCTCTCTCCGTCACTTCGTTGCTGTCACCAGTTCACTTCTGAAATTCTGGTGATCCCCTCATTCTCACAACACGAGCCGCTTCTCAGATGTATAGGACCACGTTGCTGGCTGCCAGGCAAGATTCTCCTGTTGCTCTACTGAAATACAGAAGTGACCCTGTTGGTTCATCCTCATTAACAGTCAGTTGCATTGTATCTTTCCAAGCTGTCATTCTATTGCTGGGACCATTTTTAAAAGAAAAAAAATACTGCAACTAAGAAGACAGTGGGTTCCATTCCATTCATCTGCATTGCTACTAGATCATGGTTTCTTCAGTCTGTTAAAACCCCAAAATTTACCTGGCAGAGCCACAACTTAATTACATTGGCCATTGGCGCACTTGACATAATTGATGGCCTAGGATTGTGCTTGGCATGTATTTTATTTTCGTTTCATGGTGGAACATGCTCTCACACTTGAAACTAATCTGCAGGGCCGGCGACGCTCTAGATTGCACAAGACGTGAAGAGGATAAAACCGACGACACATCATCGCGCACGAGGTGCCTCCCCCGGACGCCAATCGTGTCATCCTTCCTGCACCCGAAGGGCGACTCGCTCAAGTCTCCCGTCTCGGACTGCCGGCGGAGCTCCTCGGCCCAGCAGGACTGCGACGCGGCCTCCGGGAACGGGAGCAGGAGGTTCGCCGACGCCTCGGTCGCGTCCGCGACTACAACTACAAGGGCGGACTCGTTCAGGAAGGAGGAGAAGCTCGTCAAGATCGAGGAAAGTTAAGTGCCGCCCGTGGCCTTTCTTACCTGAACCTACTGTGAACTCTTTGTCAGTGCTCGGTATGCACTCGATCGATGCTTTTTCTTGTTTTGGCCCCGTCGTCGTATTGAGGGCTGTGCTTTGAACCGTGTTCGTGCAGGCTGTCGTCCGGAGCCCGCGTCGTGATCCACTACACCGTCCCTTGCAACGACAGCGACGAAGGCTCTGAACGCTCAGAGGAGTGACAATGCTGCAGGGATCCTGCTGTTGCTTTGGCAAATTAGTTTGGGTTTACATTGCCTGAAACATGCATTCAGCTAGATGACCCATTTTTCTTCCCGGTTTTTTACTTTCTTCCTTAGAAATTTTAGGTCCCCTTATCATGTATAAGTGCCTGTTATAATGTATCATTTATGCGTTTCGCAAAAAAAAAAAAGATGTATCGTTTATGTAGTTTCTCCGCTGTGGTTTCATAATAATTTAATTATATTGTTTAATGGTAGCAGTGTGGTGAGTTGGCAAATATTAATCAAAGACTGTTTGTTACTGAGTGGCTCTTTTTACGCTGGGCCATGTGTGCAGCCCATAGCCCATGGGCCTCACAGTTGATGCAGGTTGAGAGAGGCCTGGGCTTCGAGGGCACAAGGGCCTGTTTGGATTCATGCAACCACCACGCGTGAGCCCATGGCTTGTTTCCGACTGGAACTCGTAGCTCCAACTCCAAGCTTGATGCTTTTCCTTCAGAGAAGATGCGATTGGAATGGGATCACATTTTTTTTTTTGACTGTCGAATAGGATCACATGCCTGGTTTATTCAGCATCAGTCAAAAGTCAAAACCATAGCTTCGCTTAGAATCTGTGTATATGCAGTAAACATGCCTGAAACCCTGCATGCTAATTGTCGTGTAGCTTCCCCTTCTTATATTCAGTTTGATTAAGCGTGACGAAACCCAATTATTAGTTCAATCTGGTTGCTTAATGAACTCGTGCGAACACTATCAACAACGAATCTATTTCTTGAAAGAAATTTGATGCAATTGTAACATGAACTCGTGCGAACACTATCAACAAGGAACTAATGCGAATCTATTTCTTGAAAGAAATTTGATGCAATTGTAACATACAGTAATCAACAAGAGGCACGGGATAATTAATCTTTACTGTTTACATCTGTTCCAGTGGGGAAATAGAGAGAAAACGATCAATAATTTTTTTTGCCGTGGCTGCCAAATACAGTAAACAGCCAATCGTCCCAACTAAATCTTGGACGAAGAAACAGAGGATGTTACAAACAATCACGAAGATTAAAGATTTTTACAGCTTGTATATGTAGCCAACAGTGATAACAACTCAACAGGATCAGTAGATCACCAAGATCTAAGCCCTAATCCTGGCACGCCTCACTCCAGCTCCCAGATCGCTCTTCTGTTCTGCACGGCCGTCTCGACGTCTCTGCTCGTCGCCTTCTCCCTCGCGGCTGCTGCATCAGTGGAAACCGCCGTCACCCGCCCTGCCGCCTCCGCCGCGGACACCAAAGGAGGAGCGGCGGCTACCTTCTTGGACATGTAGGGCAGTGCGTACGTCGGGCGCGCAGGCGGTGGCGCGGGCGTGTACCGGTCACGGCGCTGGCAGGAGCAGCAGTAGCAGCAGTGCTGGTGGCGATGGTGGTGGTGGTGGAAGGACGGCTGCACTACATGGACTCCTCCCGCGAGCTCCTGCGCGCTGTGGACGCGCCGCGTCGGCCTGTGCTGGTGCTGCGCTCGCACGGCGACCGCCTGCTCGCTCTGCACGCGCCGCATCGACGACGGTGGCGCCAGGGGTGGGATCCCGGCTTTCGTCGTCGCTCTCTTTGGCCCGGCGGAGGACGATGCGGTGGCGGTGGCGGTGGTGACGAAGACCCGGAACCTCGCGGCCGGCCGCGTGGCGCGCAGGCGGTCGTACTCGTCGCGCATGTGCGCGACCTCCTCGTCGCAGGTAACCGTCACGATGACGTCCTCGAGGCCCTCGTCCGCGAGGCGGTGCCTGATGCTGATGGCGCGCACCTCCTTCGCCGAGCCGCCGCCGGCCATCTCCGCCAGGTCTCGGAAGGACACCGCGCGCGGCACGACGAGGACGCGCGTCTCGCCGCCGACGTACCGGGGCTCGCCGTCGGGCCCGCAGGGCAGGAAGCGGCCGCCGTGGCTGCACAGCAGCTTCATGTGCGTGTCGTCGCAGCGGCGGGAAGCTGGTTCTGGCGCCATGGGGGCCGGGATCGGATCGATCGAGTCGGAACGGGGTCGAGTGGTGTGCTGGTGTGCGATCGGAGGGGTCGAGGAGATTGGTTTGGGAGAAATAAAAGCTATCGCGGGGCGATATAATGCTGCGTGTTGATCGTGTTTATATGGAGAGTGCGAGTCGAATAGAATGCAATTCGAGTTCGAGTGGGAATTGGGAGTCCGACAAGGGATTTGAAGTTTTGAACTTGTGTAGTCGGTACGGGGTGCGCGGGGTACCAACTGCATGTCCATGGGCCGGGGCAGGTTAACAGCCGGCGCCGCCATAAGCCCATAAATAGCCCACCATCAGAAAATCAGGCAGACTACTGTGGGCTCAGCCTGCCCACCATCCAGTGACCACGGCCCATCAAAAGGTGATTTGGCGAAGTGTGTGATTTTCGAAAGAGAGAAAAAGTCTATTTTACCTCTCTCCGAGCTACTATTGAATTTGAAGTCCAGATTTTTTTTTACTCAAACTTCAAAACTATCATAACTCCCTACCCGTTCTAGAGTGTTTTTCAAGATATTTTAATCGTTTTAGTTCAAAAACAGATATAAGTTTTTAAACCAAAAACATATCTTCCAGCTTCTAAAAAGTCAAGAAAAAACTTAGATATAAATATCTATAGAATCATAAAAAAAATCAGTTTAGATCCAGAAAGATGAAAAAATATAGAAAGATCTAGAAAATTTCCAACAAATTAATTTCCCACCCAACAAATGTTTCTGTATTTTTGGAACGACATGGCTAGCGCTCGGATGCCGGAAGCCTGCGCCTCCCCACCTGCTCGCCCACCAGGCCGTATACTCGCTTGGGCGCCTACTCGCGTCGCCCGCCTGGCCGTTTGCTCGCTCGGTATCTATTCTCGTCTGCTCGCCCGCTGCCCTGCCTACTTGCCTACCTAGCCAGTCTGCTTGCCCAGCCACTACTCGTGTGTAGCCGTCTGCTCGCCTGACCGCTTGCTCACCTCGGTTCGCCTGCCTGGACCGTCTACACGCCTGGCCACCTGGTCGAGTCTGCTCGCCCGCTGCCCTGCCTGCTCACCTGACTGAAACAACCACCAAATCTATTTTTACAACATTCAAATGAAACAATTGCAATACATGTCTGAAAACACTTGAAAAGCCATTACAAGCATATGCAACATCCAGATAAAATACTTACAACATATGCGTGAAATATATGCAATATCCAGATAAAACACTTACAACATATGCGTGAAATATATGCAACATCCAAAATAAACAAAGTTGCAATATGCTTTTGAAAAATAGATGAAACATTTGGAACGCACCATTGCAACATGCGTGTATAGCCATTGCAACAATGCAACATCCCGATCTACTTTTGCAACATCGATGTGAAACACTTGCAACACACCTCTGAAACATCTGAAGCACTTCAAACATACGCTTGCAACACTTTCAGCTCAATATCACCTTGCTGCTTGAACAAATGGAGGCTCATCATTGTGGACCTCGATGCTGGCACGCAGGTCGACGGCGACGCATGGAGCTCGCCGGTGCCCTAGTAGAGGTACTGCACTGGGCGAGCACCTACGCGACGCCGCAAGAGTAGCGCTAGGCGAGCACCTACACGAGGAGCACCTAGCGAGCACGGTAGACTGCTCGACGAGCACCCCGTGAGCACCCATGGCGAGTAGCCAGCAGCCGACGAGCACGAGCAGGACAGCAGCTGGCGAGCACCCCTGTCTGGCGAGCATCCTTGGCTAGCAAGCATGAGCTGATGGCAGGGTTGCCGATCTTCCATCAGGTTCAAGATAACCATCGATTTGGTCAGAGAGCAACACACCGATCCGGCTTTAGATCACAAAGACTCGAACCTTGCAACCTTAGCATCACATCTCCTCTGGTTATCAACTGTATCACAATCCGATTGACCTTGCCAAGAAGGATAATCCATGTTGCGAATCAAAGAACACAAGCAAGAAACATATAAAATGCAACTCCAGTAAAGTGACAATTTGCGGATGTATGATTAAGATCTCAATGTAGGGTTTCATAAACTAATAACGGTGACTGTTCGAAGATAGATTGATCTAAAGTAAAAACCCAAACCCTAATGATGGCGGTGATGACTGAATATAAGGTCTAAGGGTCATCGCTACCCCTAGACGCGCCCCCTTAATGGGCTCAAAGACGATACACGGCACAACGGACCAAAGGCGATGGCGCAGCATCCTAATAGATTCTGGACGCTAACTTATTTTGATGATTTTCCATAGAATATCATCAATAGTCCTCCGAGGGGTATTCCACGAAGGTAGATTGATCGGTAGAGATGCGCATGATCCAGAACAAGAAGGCAATAGAGACACAAGAGTTAGACATGTTTGGGTCATCAGCACGACGTAATACCCTACTTCTATGGTCTGTTGGATTGTATTGGCTTCGTATGATCTTGCGTGTGTTTTGAGGGGGTCCCTGCCCGCCTTATATAGTTTAGGGGCAGGGTTACAAGTTGGTTAGATCTAGGAGATAACCGAAAAGTAATAACAGATTACATAAATCATGGGATCGAACGTATCCTAACAGATCTCGTAGTATCTTTAGGATATTGCCCTTGATGTCTTGCGGTGCATGCCGAGCAGTGCCATGCACCATAGGTCTTCGTCTTGTGGGCTAGACCGCCCCTAGGAGCGTAGCCCATGTAGTCTGCCATGGGTATCCAGGGTCGTACCCCCCATAGCTAGTCCTAGAGCGCCTTGTATCCACTATGCAACGTTGTCTTGTGCTTGTCCAAGCAGGTGTGAACAAAGTCAAGTAGTCAAACTCATAGTCTGACCATCGTAATGAGTTGCTGAGCAGTTGTGAACCATAGCCGACCAACTTAACTGTCTAGCTGAGAATGAGCTTACCCAAGTGAGGCTTGCTAGAAGGATGTAAGGAGCTCAAGTTCAAAATAAAAAATTTCCTCATAGTAGACCAAGTGTGCCCAGTTAGAGTCCGACCACAAGAAAGGGGGATAATCGTCTTCAACTTTAGGAGAAACGAAGTCTTCTAGATTAAAGCAAACACACTCACCACAAGGTGAAGTGTGCCCACTTAGTTCCCGAGCCTGATAGTAGGTGACGTGGTCACGTGGTGCCAGGGTCTAGAAAGTAGAAGAAATGTAGAAGACCAGCTGAGCAGGCAACCAGTCCATGGGCGAAGCCCTAAAATGAAAAGCGCACATTCCCCGCAAGGTGAAGTGTGCCCACTTAGTCCCCGAGCCTGATAGTAGATGACATGGTCACGTGGTGCTAGGGTTAGAAACAATAGTAACCAGAAGAAAAATCCCTAGTGTGGTGAGGAACCAAGTCGTAGTGATGACATAGTCCCCGAGCCACAAGTGGAAATATCGAAGAAATCAAATCATGGAGAAAAAACCCAGAGTAATGGCTGTACAGTAGAAATTACTGAGCCTTGATGGTATTGTGGAGAAGTCGGTGAATATTCGGTGTGTAGTTCCAAGTTGCGGTGAAAATGGGTGATATGGGCTGTAATTGTGCAGAAGCCCAGATAACGGCCCACCACACCGCTTTGGGGAATTTGGAAAGGCACAAATCATGGCATGGTTTCCCAAAAAACCCTTAAATGCGAAAAGTGGGAATGTTTGCTTTATAACTGCGCCGCTGCACTCCATGCTCCCACCTTTGCCACTTCTCCACTTCGTCTTCCTCCCCATCCTTTGTGCTCCCCATCCTTTGTGCTCCCCATCCACATTCACACGCGCTTCCACCGACAGTTCCAATCCAGATCTAAGGGATGGCGCCGAAGAGGGGAAGTGGCAACACGAAGAAGGCGGCCATAGGGGCGAGCCATGATAAGGAATGGGTGTCGTCGCTCATGGGGGAGACGGAGCTCAATGGGATGGTGGAGGCGGGTGTTCTTCCTGATCGTGCCACCATCAGATGGTGTCCGGCCAACGGTGAGCCCTACCCGATGTCGCGTACTAATGAAGTCATAGTTTTCAAAGATTATTTCTAGTGCAGGTTAGGACTTCCTATTCATCCTTTCTTGCATGATCTGTTGGAGTATTGGAGAGTAAGCCTATGCAATCTGCTTCCGAATACTATCTTGCATATTACTATCTTTATCCACTTCTACGAGGCGTATCTTGGCATTCTGCCCCACTTCAACCTCTTCCGACACCTGTTCTGGCTAAAGAAGAAGGGCGGAGATGGTTCCAAAGTGGTCGATGGTGTGTATCTATAGCCTCATGATGGGATGGTGGGCGAGTACATTACTATGCTGCTGAACACCTTGTTGAAGGGGTGGAATGGCAGGTGGTTCTACATGAAACAAAGCCATCCTACCATGAGATGCGACATCGACTAGGTTTTGGAGAACCAGAGGAGCTGGTCGGAGAAGCCGACCAGTGCTGATATGGATCATGTGAAGGAGCTCCTTGAGCTGATGAGGGGCATAAAGATCAATGGAGTGGTGGTTGCGGTGAGCTTCATAGTGCGCCATGTCTAGTCCTACAAGGAGAGGGCTCATCTGGGCTTTGACTTCAAGGGTGATACTGACAGCACCCAGGAGAGGATGGAGAGACTGATGAAGGAGGTTGTGCTACAATGGGCCACTAAACTATTCACTCCAAATGTCCTATTCAGCGTGCCAGGGCAGCCAAGAGCCTTCAACTACACTAACCCATCTCCTCAGGTAAAAATCTCGACTGTTGTTCCTAATGCTTGTTATCCTCTGCTAGTGCCAAGTAGTGAACTGGTTCACTTATGGAAAGATCCATTTATAGGAATGGGTGGCGTACGTCTCGGGTGTGCTGAGGAGCGATTGGTCAAAAGCGGTGGATGCTAGGCCGATGAGTTAGCCAAAGGAAGGTGCCGTCAACACCTTGTATGAATCCAAAGGCGTAGGTGCTAATCAGAAGGAGAGTTCCCCCAGTGTCAGAGAAGGTTCAAGGGAAGAGGGCGGCGAGAGATGAGCCGACCCAAAAGAGGAGGAGAACAGCAGACGTAGCTCCCCGCAAGTCGAGCGACATCTCGCTTGGCGTAGATCAGACCACTCAGACGCAGAGTGCGGTGATGTTCGAGTGGTCAAATGACGACGGGGCTCCAATAGCTCCTCCTCTGAGCACTGAGGCGCCACTATGCAACATGTGCACGGAGGTGCAGTCGAAGGGAGGGGAGGGAGTCCTCAAGCAGTAGGCGGAGGGGAGGCCGACGATGGGGGCCGCAAGACCTCTAGCCTAGGGCACGCGGGTTGACCCCAGAGCCATGCCTGGGTGCTTGGGAAGGCAGCGCCGGTTCAGAACCATCTACCGAGAAGCCGACGTGTAAGTATCCTTGCATTGGAATCATTTGCTTTTCGATCATTTTAGTTGCGGTGATTAATGAGCTAATCCGATGCAAAATGAGGCGCATGAAGGATTTGAATCCATCTATCTAGACCGGTGAGTAGCTGGGGGCTATTCCCAATGCAAAGACCATGCCGGCAGACTCCATCCCAGAGTCCTCAGGCGCTCGGTGGTTTGCGGAGGTGTCAACCACCACTGCTGATGGAATTGGCAATGAAGAACAGTTGGCGACAATGGTGGCCAATGCGACAGAAACGCTAGGGGCATCGGCGAGAGCCATCGAAGCTTCGGAGGTGAGCGGGAGCTGCCGGCATCATTCCAAAGCCTAAGGCATAGAGGCCGATAGTGTCGAAGGAGCAAGTGGCACACCCTGAGACATCGTAGGGCATGGTCGGATGCTCTATGTGGCCACCGAGCCCCTAGGGAGCGGCACCGGCTATGGAGGAAGATGATGAGGTCAAGGAGATTAAGCGTGAAGAATCACGACCCCAAGCCATTCGAATTCTCCCCAAGCAGGGGGATGAAATGGTGGTTGTGGAAGAGGAGGACACCTCCAGGGAGGTGAAGAGGCTACGGTCCACCCTTTCCATAGCTATGAAGCAGATCGAGGTCAGTATTGCATCGGCGATGTCGGTCTTTCACGTTGGAGACTAGGGCCCTTTATAATCCTAGAGCTTTGTAGGGCATAGCATGAACTGCCATACAATGGCAGCAGTTGATCAAGAGGATGGAGCCCCTCCCCACGGAGAATGCGAAGCTGAAGGAGGCGATGAAAATGATGGAGAAAAATATCCAGAGGGCCCAGCGTGAAAGGGATCTTGTTGAATCAAACGCGAGGGACCTAGAGTACCAAAAGGGCGCCTTATTCAAGCAACTGATAACCATCTCTAAGCAGCTAAGAAGTGTCTTCGAGTAGCTAGAGCGCAACTCCAAGCAGCTAAGAAGTATCTCTGAGTAGAAGAAAGGTACGATGGATCGGTGAATTTGTTCTGCATTGCCGAACAGTCTTGTTGCTGCTGATGACCATTATGTTTGTAGAGCAAGACATAGAGCTCAGCCTATTGCATCAAGTCATTGGTCAGCTCCAAGAGGAGAAGGAGAAAGCATCTAGGCGAGCAAAGAAACTGACCGAGGAACTAGAAGGTGAGTAGTTCATGGTCGGAGTTGTCGCTAATATGGTTGCTTCGTGTGACAAATCCCTTTGGTGTTTGTAGAATACTATCAAAGAACCAAGGCATAGTTGGACGTGCTGGAGCTAGAGGCCAGAACTCAGAGGGTGAAACTTGATGCCGTGGTTACTGAAGTCAAGCATGTGCTCGACTGTATTGACATGGAGGTGTCTCCTCAGCCCGACGATAGGCCGCTATGTTTGGACACCATCATTGATAGGTGTAAGATGGTGTGGGAGAACTTCAAGAGCTTCAACCGAGATGCCACTATTTCTGCCATGACACACACCCTAGTGGTGGTCTGGTCTCACTACCTTGCCATTGATCTTTGAGCGATAAGGGCCAGATTCACTAGAGGGATGGGTGTGACAAAGCAGGCACAACTAGAAGATGAGGTGGAGGACGCGGCAAAGAGGCTGGCTGGCGATGTCGACCTGTTCAGCGAGGTAGACGGTGAGGGCCAAACTCAATGACCTAAGGGAGACCTATATGTAATAGCTGGTGAGGAGAGTTAAATGCGCGAAGGCATAAGCAAATATTTATGTATGTGTATAAATGTTGTAAAGTGACATGTGCATGTTTATGCGTCTTGCAAGCACTTTCGGTGAAAAAAACTTGTTAACCCTAACGCGTCTATACATGGTATAAGTAGCATCTGAGTAGTTAGTTTGTTACTGAGCCCTTGGCCTTGGCTAGAGCCCGTGCATGTGTAGGAGGAACATACGTGACCAAGGAACCACAGCCGACCACCCATAACGTAGAGCGCAGAGCCCATAGCACGTGTAGGGAGAGATCGAAGACTGGGTTTTCTCCAAAGAACACAAAGCAGAACGTGTGCTGCTCGATGGTTGGTGAAATATCTTAGAGATATTTTAGTATGGAGAAATGGGGTGGAGCATTTATGAAGATCACGTATAATTGTTGGAGTTTAAACTGGAGTAGAATGGAGCTGGTGATCGCAAATGGAGATTAAACTGGAGAGGAGAAACAATGGAGACAAATTGTGGCGACAAAAACTTCATTTATTATGGAGTGGAGGGTACATATCTGGAGCATTTCAAGGATAAAAATGTATAAGGTGCTCGATGTGCCATGAATTGGGGATATCGATTCTATCCAAGTCACATAGCTGGTAAGACCCTAGTCAGGTAACCTCTTTGACCATGTAAGGCCCTTCCTAGGGGGAGGAGAGCTTGTACATCCCTTCGGTTTTCTGCTTTCTGCGGAGAACGAGGTTGCCGATGGCAAATGAATGACTTTTGATGTTGCAATTGTAGCATCTTTGCAAGCCTTCTAGGTACTTGGCTATGCGGATGCAAGTGATCAGGCATTCTTCTTTGGCCCTATCGACGTCCTTTGTCCGAATAGCTATGGCTTGTTCTTCATTATAATGTTCCACCCTAGGTGCTCGAAAGGCAATGTCTGCTGGAAGTATGGCTTGTGAGCCATAGACCAAAAAGTATGGAGACACACTGGTGTTGGGACTAGCTTGAGTGCACAGTCCCCAGACCACAGCTAGGAGCTCTTTGAGCCATCTGCCCAGATGCTTTTTCTCTTTCTAATATAGCCTCTTTTTGAGGGTGTCGAGGATCATGTCGTTCGCCCATTTGACCTGGCCGTTGGCTCTAGGATGGCCAACAGAGACGTATTTGATAGAGATGCATCGATCTTCATAGAAGTCCTAAAAATGATGACCAGTGAATGTAGTTTCGAGATCGATGATAATGCTATTCGAGAGACCGAATCTATGGATGATATCTTCGAAGAGCTCGACTGCTTTCTTTGCAGTGGCCAAAATGAGCTGTTTGTATTCGATCCACTTGGAGAACTTGTCAATGGTGATGTATACATACCAAAAACCACCTGGCGCAGGCTTAAAAGGCCCGATCATGTCCAGTCCCCAGCATGCAAAAGGCCAAGAAGCTAGGATGGTCTGCAGTTCCAGCGCCAACACATGTATTTGCTTAGCGAAAATTGACATCCTTCACAACATCGAACGAGGTCTTCTGCGTCGGTGATGGCTGTGGGCCAGTAAAAACTAGCTCTAAAAGCATTACCAACTAGGTTTCTTGAGGCCACGTGATTACCATAGGAGCTAGAGTGGATTTCAAGAAGTAGTTTCACTCCCTCTTCTTGGGTGATGCATTTCTGTAGTATCCCTTCCTTAGCACTTTTCCTCATCAAGTTGCCGTCCACCAGTACGTAATGCATGCTATGGTGAATGAGGCATTCAATTTTGGTCTTATCAGCGGGTACATCGACGCTGGTGATGTACTTGATGAACTATTCCCTCCAATCCACAGCCGGCGAAGGTACTGCAAGTACCAGCTGCTCGGCGGGAGGGGGGATCTGTTGAACTTCCTTCTCTTCCTTAATAGATGGCGTAAAGAGGTCTTGAACAAAGACTCCAGGTGAAATCATGGCATGTAAAGAGCCTATCTTAGATAGGTGGTTGGCGAGCTAATTTTGGTCTCGTACCACATGGTGGTACTCGATACCGTAGAACTTCCCTTCGAGTTTCCTGATCTCGGCGTAGTATGCGTCCATCTTCTCACTAGAATAGGACCAATCTTTGTTGACTTGATTGATGACTAGTGCAGAATCTCCGTATACCATGAGGCGTTTGACGTCGAGCTCGACAGCTATACGAAGTCTGTGGAGACACGCTTCATACTCTGTGGCGTTGTTGGAGGATGGAAATTAAATTTGGAGAATGTATCGGAGCTTGTCCTTGGTCGGAGTAATGAATAAAATGCCAGCACCAGCACCATTCATGTTGAGGGTGCCGTCAAAGTACATCACCTAGTGCTTGGGGCAAGCAGTGGGGATGGGCTCTAGGATCTTGGTCTACTCAGTGATGAAGTCAACCAGCGCTTGTGACTTAATAGTAGGCCTGCTTCTGAATTCAATGGAGTAAGTGCCGAGCTCGATAGCCCACTTGATGATACGGCCATTGGCCTCTTTGTTGTGGAGGATGTCCCCTAGAGGGAACTCGGTAACCATGGCAATCTTGTAGTACTCGATGTAATGGCAAAGCTTGCACGGTGTGAGCAGAATGGCGTACAATAGCTTCTAAACCTAAGGGTAATGAGTTTTGGACTCATTAAGAACCTCACTAATGAAGTAGTCCAGACATTGCACCTTATAGGCGTGTTCGACTTCCTCATGCTCGATGATGATAGTTGTGCTAATGACACGAGAAGTGGCGGCGATGTAGATCAATAGGGTTTTGTCTGGTTGAGGTGCCGTCATGATCGGAGGCTTCATGAGAAATAACTTGAGCTACTTAAAAAGCTATATCAGCCTCCTCCGACTAGGAGAAGCGCTCAGAGGCCTTGAGTAGTTTGAAGAATAGTAGTCCCTTTTCGCTGAGGCGCAATATAAAGCGGCTAAGAGCGACCATGCACCCTGTGAGCTTCTGTATATCCTTTACGCATGTTGGCTGTTTCATGTTGGTGATGGCGGAGACCTTGTCAGGGTTGGGTTCGATACCACGGGCGCTGACGATGTAGCCCAGGAGTATGCCGAATGGAACTCCAAAGATGCACTTTGAAGGGTTCAACTTCCATCTGAATCTTTTCAAGTTAGCGAACGTTTCTTCGAGGTCAGTGATAAGATTGTCGGTGGTTTTGGATCTGACGACCACATCATCAATGTAAGCTGTCGTAGAACCAACCAATTTATAAGAGTACAAGTACAATGGCAGCCCATAAGTGGTCGCACTATCATACTTGAACCTATATAAACCCGGTAGTCTGTCGAGTACCGCAACGGGTCTCGATAAACGATTTACAACAACCAAGATCGTACATGATTCAACATACATGTCACATAATACATAAAGTTCACAGATACATTTCCATCATCAGAGTATGAAACAAAGTTATTACAAACTGAGTTTGATCGATAAAAGTGGAAGCAAATTAAGTTTGAAAGTAAAGTTTCCAACATAGTTTAATACAGTGCCGAAATATGATCACAATCCCCAAAAGCATGTAGAGGGATTAATAAAGAAGCCTGCCCAAGGCTTACTCCTCATTCACAGCAGGATAGAAGCAACTCTTACAATAACCATGATAAACAGTGCCATCTGCAACAATAGGAAAATAAAACCCTAAGTATGGAAAGGTACTCAGCTAGACTTACCCGTCATAAACCAGAAATAAAATGACTCCAAGGATCATGCAAGGCTGTATAAGTGGAGATAGCTTGACAACATTTTGCATAAAAGCGATTAACTCAGTTATACCATTATGATTCCGTTATCAAGTTAATTTTAACTATCCATCTCTAGATTAGCAACTAACCTGTGCCAAACATGTGGTATATCATTTTAAAAGCATACAATAGTAACCATAGCCAGTATTGTAATTCCATATTCATTCGAACCATCATGTTCCATAACACAGTTACTACGATGTTGGGGCTAGCTAAGTTTCTCACTATCCGGGAGAGACGGTGATTCGAATCGATTTCAACCAGCTAGGAATTTATTCCTAACACAAACCCAAGTAGACCAGATCATTAGTCGCCTTAGGTCACCTTTGGTACAACTTAGGTCCACATTTTGTGGGTTTGTACCACACCGCACAGTCGGGGACACCAAATGCCAGGACGTTCAGGCCTACCCTACCCTTGGGCTTAGTTTGGCTCCCTGCAAGGAGCGCACAATAGAACGAGACCCGACCTGAGTTGAGCTACTCAGCTTCGTAGTCAGAACGAGTTATCCGGCCAGCTAAATGATAGGCATGCGTTCAATCTTGTCAGAAGCGCCAACAACGGTACGGTCCTTAATCGGCATAGACAGAATCACACGAGTCAACCTACGCATAGACTCCACCCGGCCTTGATTTTTCTTTTACCCCATGGTTCTGTTCCACGATAGCAAATATAGTCAACCATGCTTCGGTATCCACCTATATCTCGTAGGTGACAGGAAATCACCCGACTTCTACCGGTCTAAGCATGGCTAAGCATATATTCGATCCTAGACCTACACAGGGTTATGGTGTATATATCTGGACAAGGAATTTATATGCATCAAGTGGTTCCATTCAACTCTTATAACCTAATGCAGCAATCATAAGAACTTAAGTAATCATTTGTAAAATACTAGGAGACTTAGAATGCTCCGGGGCTTGCCTTTCAGAAAGGACGTGGGGCGGTGATCAGGGCACTCTGGAAGCTCTTCTGGGTTCTACTCCTCGCCTTCAGGAGCCGTGGCTTGAGGATTCTCCTACTGGTCCCCTTCCTCTACTTCGTCGAACTCCAGCAACGTTATTTCTTCCTCCGATCCTAGATGCATGAATATGGCATAAGGTATTGCGAATGCGTATATGTTGACAAGTATAGTTGCATGATCAGTGAGGAATGCATTCTTGTAAGTATTCTTAACAGCATGTTGTTTTAAGGAATAACAAGTGTATCACGTTTTACTGAGTATGTGCATATCTCTTCTTGATTATTTAATTAACTACTTCAACAATGCATCTACTATATCACCAAATAGCAGCTACTCATTTTACTCATAACTGAAGTTCTACTTATCCAAATACTATGATCTTGGACTTTCTGGAGAGCTTATAAAATTGTCTACAACTCTTATTTAATCACCAAAAGCTAATTCACAATTTATCTTAACCAAAATAGACAATTAATCCAGTGCTATCTAGAAATTCCAGAGAGTAAGCAATTCGGAAATACTAAATTTAAATAGCTATAACTTCTAAACCCTTTGGCCTATTGTCCTAAAATTTTAACAGAAGATGTATGAAGAAGTTATCTACAACTTTGTTATTAACCATTTTTATAGCATACATCATTTTCACTGTGGAACACACCAAACTACAAAATCTGTCCTAAATCCTCCCAACTCGAATTATAAAGCAACAATACTTCTACTTCATATAAGCATTCAAAATTTTACAACACAAAGTCTACCAACAGTTCAAGCATACCAAATACACTCAAGAAAACATAATGGTAAAGCTCAAACTATTTATTTAAATGCCTTTATTATTTTATTTAGATACTTAGTTTAAATAATAAACATATACCAAATGTGTATCATAAATTCTCAAAATTTTATAGTGCCTTACGAATGCTACCACAAGACTACTGTAAAAGTTTCATGCCATTTTACCAAGTAAAACATTCTATGCAAAAATGACAAGGCAAAAGGTCTTAAAATAGCATAAATAGAAAACCCTAGTGAAAAGTGTCAAAAAATAGATTTTATATTTTTCTTAACATCCATATGGTACTAGGATAACCTCCAACAAATTTCATGAATATTTGATTCATAACTAATTTATAAAAATTCATACAAGGATTACTTAATTATAAAAGAAAAATCTATAACTACAAATCTATACATGCCCTGACTCTCAAATTTTTACCAGAGCCCATACATGTCAATAATAGCTTACCACAAAAATTTCATAATTTTTGGAGCACAGGAACTCTAGATATAAAATAAATAATTTTGCATGCATTCAAAAACACATTTCAAGTTTCAATTTAAATCTTCCAAAAACTTTACTGAAAATGCTAATATCATATTTTTCCTAAATACTACACTTCACCAAGATCTTAACCAAATTTAAACTACAAATTTTGGATCTCCCAAACTCTAGATATAAAATTTACAAAACAACATGAAATCAGGAATTAAATGAGCTATCCTACTCTGTACTGTCGCTGACCGGTGGGACCCGCGAATCAGTGACCCCACTTGTTAGTGAAATGAAACAGAGCAGCGACACTATACAAGCCTTGCGCAGCTAGAGCTCATCGCCAGTGGGTTCACCGATGGTGGCATCCACACATCAGGACCCCCACGACCTCTCGGACCTATTGACCTACTTGACCGAGCCTATCATCGGAGCTAAGCACGGTGGCGGTAGTCATGGCAGCATGGCTGAGCTAGACGGCAGCGCTACGCCGGTGGTGACCACGGAGACCCAAATCACAACTAGGATGAGCATCTACGATCCCTGTCTAACCTAGCGCACAAGCTATCGCAGCAAGAGGTGGATAGAGATGGCGTGGCCACGACAACAGACTCGGTGGTGAAACTCCAGCAAGCTCGTGCGTGGTGCTAAGGCTTATCGAGCACGGTCAGCGAGCACGGGCAGATGCAGTGAGACTTGGAGAGGGTAGTGGCGTAGCTGCTATGGTGAATGGGTGAGGCAGAGCGAGCTAACACCGGGAATGGCAACGACGGACGCTCAACGCTACGGCTGCTGCTATGGGCAAGCACTACGGCGACAGCGGAGCAAAAAATGGAAATGGCGAGTGCGGCTCAGTGCGGGCGGGTGCTGGGAGTGTTAAGGCCAGCTCGGGCCTAGTGGATCAGGGCAATGGTGACATGCGGCCATTGCTGGCCACCACACGGTGGCTCAGCTCTGTGCTGGTCGGCCACTGAACCGTTGCCTCAGTTCGATTCAGTTCATTCAGTGAACACTATGTTGAGCCTGACGACGTGATTTGCAACGAAGAAAACTCCAAGATGGTGGACTGTTAGCAAAAATTTCCTACACCAAAATTGAAGCCTAAAGTACCAACTCCAATTCTTATTAAAGAATCATATGCTAATTCGCAACCAAAACCGAGTTATATCATCACCAAGTCGGCTTGTTAACGCTGTCAGTTAACTGACTTGGCAAAAATGTGCTAAGTGTTGAAAACAATTATTTGATGATTTTTCTGAGCTCTAAAAGTCTAAGCTATGCACCTTATTATCCCATGACCCAAAAATAAAAGTTGTTCCCCATGACAAATACTACAACTTTGCTTTAGTGACCACCTACATGCAAAGTCTCTAGCATATGGTTCAAACTTGGTCAAACATGCTACATTCAAATGATGGTATTCATTCAAACTATGGCTTGGTGACCAATTTGCCCCTAACCATGAATACCAAAGTTATTCATAATGATACTCTAAACATGTTTAAGCTAATTGCAAAGTCACACAATCATTTCATGCATTGGTCACACATAGGGCTATCCAGGTCAACCCATGTAACCTTACTTAAGTGCTTGATCATGAAAGGTGACATTCATGAACAATGTTCCATTTGCTAACCTAAGTGTTGCTAATATGTTTTTGTGCCTCATATCAACCAATTACATGTATACACTCATGATCATAAGCATATATACTAGGAAACATGAAATAACAAGCATTGTTGCATATGTTTCAATCAAATGTTTCAAGGGTAAATGCTTATATATGAATGCTTGATGCTCATGCTCATGCTATGCAATTCAATTTATGCAAGGCTAACACCTAGGGTGTTACATAAGCTTCGATATTACAGCCTATCTATTGATCAAGGCACATCTAGATGACCCTTTGGTAGGTCACCCCAGCGTTTTTGAGTCCAAAGGACATGGTGGTATAGCAATACGCACCAAAAGGCGTGATGAACAACGTTTTGATCTGGTCATCCTCTTTGAGGGATATCTAGTGATAGCTAGAGTAACAGTCAAAGAAGGAGAGCAGTTCATAACTGGTGGTGGAGTCTACAACCTCATCTATCCGAGGCAGACCGAAGGGGTCTTTAGGACAGTGTTTGTTGAGATCGGTGTAATCAATGCACATTCTCCATTCTTTATTCTTTTTTGAACAAGAATAGGGTTTGCTAACCACTAAGGATGATACACTTTAATAAATTCGGTAGATATGAGCCATTTTATTTCTACCCTAATAGCCTCCTTCTTGTCTGGTGCTAATCATCAGAGTTTCTGCTTGATCGGTTTGGCGGTCAGCGAGACATTCAAGGAGTGCTTGATCTTCTCCCGTGGTACCCTTGGCATGTCTGTAGGTTTCCAAGCAAACACATCGGCGTTGGCATGTAGGAAGGAGATGAGCATGCTTTCCTATTTGAGGTCAAGGTGAGCCCTAATCTTGACAGTCGTGGTGGGGTCATCGAGGCCGAGGCCGACCTCCTTCATTTCCTTAGACTTGGCGGAGGCGCAAGGAGGCTCCAGCGCTGGGATCTCTAGGTCATCGGTGGACACTGTCTTGGCATCGGTGACCACACTAGCCATCTAGAAGGAGAGGTTGGTGGCTTCGGTGAGGGTGAGACTCTTTGTCTCGTAGGCATAGGCGATGGAGAGGTTGGCCCACAGGGCTAGAACTCCTACAGGCAAAGCATCTTCAACACCATCGACGAGCACTTTCCTAAATAGTACTTTCTTGATGGTGGCATCAAGAACGAGGGTGAAACGCATGTGTAAGGGATGTCCGCCCACTGGTTGGCCCTACTGAAGGTGATGGGGACCTCAGATTAGGGGTGATAGCTAGGGTTGATGATGGCATCTTCTGCGTTCATGGTGAGCACCCGACGAGCGATGAGCTTTCGATCTCTTCTACTTTCAGCGGTGGCGAGGCCCCTAAAGATAGTGGTGACCACTTTGTCATGATCCTAGAAAGCATTGTTGTTGTCCTCAGGTGGTCGGTGGCCTCTGGCTCTGTTGTCATTGTCGTTGTTCAGCTTTTTGGCCTGAAACTCCTTAGCCAAGCCAAGGCAATCTTTCGTCTTGTGCTTGCTATTCTTGTGGAGAGGGCATGGACCTTCAAGGATTTTCTTGTACTGCTCGTCATAGTTGTGCTTAGCACAAGGTTCGTTAATGGTGGCAATGATGTTGTTTGGTCGACGACGGTGATACTGACCAGCTTTGGACCCTTCCGGCTGATCACGACCACTTATCTAACGGTGGCCATGGTCGTCGTAGCGGTGGTCACTGTGGCATTGGTCATTGGGGTGCTTCCCCTAGAGGGGTTGTCTATCATCACATTATTGATCGGCAAAATGGCTTCTGCTGGGGCGGCAATTGGATCTTGGCATGGTGGATCGGCGAATCGAGCTCGTCGAGTAGGAAGGTCTCTTATCCTGGTGTATCTTGTTGACCTAGCAGTGTGTAGCTTTAAGCATTGCAGTGACCTTAGTGACTTCTAGTGTTTGCTCAAGCCAGGCGAGCTCATTGGCAGCCACGGCCAAGTTGGCGCTTGGGGTCTTGTAGACATTGTGGCCATCAACATAGATGAATTCATCATCGAGGTTGCATTGGAGTGGGCGTGGCCTCCCTTGCGAGTCGAGCTGGTCATTGCGAGCAGCCTCGGCTAGCACAATGGTGGCCTCATTTGCTTAGCGCTATGCATGGTTGGCATTCCTATTGACATGAGTGGTGCAGTCCTTGTCAGTTTCTCCATCCCATGGAGGGATGTCGACATTGATATTAAAAATCCTGCCCCCTCGGAAGGGTGGGAAAGGAGGTTGGACGGCGGTGATTTTGGTGATAGTCTCCATAGAGCCCTAGGACTTAGAGTCTAGATTTTCCTCTAGGATGGTGTGGAGGGATGCTTCAGGGCATTGGCCGATATGCAGCATGTTGATAGTCGACAAGAGCTGGTCAATGATCTGGTCGGTGAGAGGATAGATGTCTCCCACCTGGTCAGCAAATTTGCCCCTTAGGGCATCTTTATAGGAGGCGGTGATGCTGGTGAGCCCAAAGGGTAGGGCTATAACCCCTAGAGTTTCCTAATCGACCTCAATGGATCTAAATCAGAGGGTGGTCGGTGCTGAACCAGAGTGGCCAGAGCCTATTCTGCGATGGAGAGGTAGTCAGTGAGCTTCTGGCCAACCTAATTGATGGATGCGATCAGATCATCGTTGTTGATTTGCTTCCTCAGGTAGCAGGGGAGCAGGTGGTGAATTGTTGATGAAGACGACCTCGGGGGCAGTTCCAAGATCGGATCTATAGTTGCAGGTGTTGGGGTGGTCTGCACAAAATCGATTTGCACCAGCTCAATGATCTCTCCATCTCCATCAGCGTTGATGATCTAGGAGATCGATCCGACCGTAAAGATCTGGCTGGGCTGCAGGGAGGACAAAGAGCCTGCAAAATGTACTATCTTGTTTGACATGGAAACAACATGCACACCCCTACCTGGCGTGCCAACTGTTGATAGAATATCATTGACGATCCTTCAAGGGGTATCCTATGAAGGTAGATTGACTGATAGAGATGCGCATAATCTAGAACAAGAAGGCAATAGAGACAAAAGAGTTAGACAAGTTTGGGCCGTCAGCACAATGTAATACCCTACTTCTAGGGTCTGTTGGATTGTATTGGCTTCGTATGATCTTGTTTGTGTTCTGAGGGGGTCCCTTCCTGCCTTGTATAGTCTGGGGGCTGGGTTACAAGTCAGTTAGATCTAGGAGATAACCGAAAAGTAATAATAGATTACATGAATCATGGGATTGAAAAATATCCTAATAGATCTTGTAGTATCTTTAGAATATCGCCCTTGATGTCTTGCGGTGCATGTCGAGCAGTGCCGTGGACCATAGGTCTTCGTCTTGTGGGCTAGACCGCCCCTAGGAGCATAGCCCATGTAGTATGCCATGGGTATCCAGGGTCATACTCCCCACAATGATTTTTGTTGACTGATATAATTTGGACCTAAAACTAAAGCTATTGGTTAGATTATGAAATTAGCTTTCCATCCATATATGGATCATCAAAAAATGGAGTCCAGATGCGTCCTGGATGTCCATTTTATTACAACTAGAGCTGAAGGCCAAGGTAGACTCGAACTCGAGTTGGACTAGGCTTCCGGGTTGGCTTGGATGCCCTTTACCTCCTAAGGAGGTGGACAAGGAGGAGGACATCCAAGGGATTCCTTGGTTTGTTCTCCATCTCCTTGGGGTGTGCTCCCACTTGGGCCAGGGTCCCAAGGGTGAATAATAAGCCCTTGATTATGACGTAGCTCCTGGCAGAAATAACGACATCATGTCATGATGATTTTGAGATCTTGTGAAAGGTCCTAAATGGCTAGAGGGTGGTGAATAGCCTAATAAAAACTCTACAAAAATATTAGAGCAATATGTTAGACAAATAGCAAGCGAAGCTTTTTGCTCTAGCTCTACCAAGTGATGCAAGCCACCTATCTAATCAATTCTAGTAGATTATAATCTCTAGGCACACACAAATCTAAGTTGCTATGCTACTCTAGTTGAGCTAGCTACAAGCTAAGCTACCAACTAGGCAACTAGCAAACTACCTCTACTCAAAGCTAGAACAAGTAAGTAATGAAGTAATACGAGAGTGAGTGAGGTGATTATACCATTGTGGCAAGAGAGATGATCAATCAATTAATAAGCACCAAATGAATATCTAGAGAATGCTAATACACAAGATTTTTCTTCTGAGGTCACATGCTTGCTGACACTCTAGTCCCCATTGTGTCGACCATTCACTTGGTGGTTTGGCGAGCTAATAGGTGATTACAAGTCTAGCCCAACAAATGGGCATCGCAAGAATCTACCCACAAGTGAGGCTAACTCAATGACACAAGAAATTTACTAGAGTTACCTTTAGGATCTTCACCGGGGAAGGCACAAGACCCCTCAGAAATCATCAGGAGATGGCCATAAACAATTACCAACTCATGGCAATGCTCCTCCATTGCTCCAAGCCATCTAGGTGGCGGCAACCACCAAGAGCAACAAGAAAAACTCATAGTAAAACACAACCACCAAGTGCCACTAGATGCAATGCAATTGGATGCTCTCAAATCTCACTAAGATGATGAACAAATCCAGAGAAGTGAGTGAGAGTGAATGGCTAGGCTCACAAGGCTATATGCTCAGTGAAAATGTCCAAGAGTTTGAGCCCAAGCTAGCCAATGCCCTTAAATAGAGGGGCACGCTACGAAGTAACCATTATAGGCTTAATGTTGCACCGTACGCATAGACCAGACTCATCGGGTGTGTCCGGTCGAGTGTGTTCGATCGCTCAAAATGCGCCACATGGCACTGGCCATTTTTAAAGTGTAATCAAGCCTTAATTGTGGGTTTTGGTGATAATGGCCACGTAATTATAGAACTAATGAGATTTATCGAGATGACAAGCAAGGAATCTATATTCGAGGATGTTACACGAAATGGAGGAGCCCCCAATTATAAATATTGATGGCTTCAAACTCAAAGGAGGTTTAATTTTATATTTTGAATTTGAGTATAAGAAAAGCCATACTATAAAGGGGGACACAATGCTTAAGTTAACATGTGCTACCAAGTGCTCAATATTACACATACATCCTTAGTTACTCAGCCAAGACAGCCAACACTTCACTCTTACCCTTGCTGTCTTGCCTGGTGTGGTAGTGCTGCACCTAGAGAGAGGCACTGTCGCACTTGGGCCATGGCACTACCATGACTTAAGTGATCGTTGGGGCTAGGGGGTACTTATACCTTTCCCGTTCCTCCCCAATGGCTCTCTTCTCTCTTCCACTCATTTAGCTCGTCCAAGAACAGAAGAGTGCCCTTCTCTCTCTCCTCCATTGGTGACCTTGGCCCTATTCGCTTCTCTTATAATCCGTACTTTTTAGCTTATTTTTTCAGCTAGAACAATATTTTTCTCTCACAACAAATTAGCCAGAACAGTATTTTGGCTTGTTTTTTCAGCGAAGTGAATGGGGCCCTTGAGCTCCCAAGCATTCTCCCTTGATTTCCCCATCAATCCTTGAGAGAAAAAGGTCACAAACTCAATTAGAGAGCAGATCTTTTGATTCCCCAACTTAAAAGAGCACTTGGTTCATGTTTTGGCCGGTCCGCTGTGTTTATTAGTCTTGGAGCTTTGCTCCTAGCCGGCTAGAGCGTCGCCCATGGAGCTTGCCAACTTATGTGGTAGCCCCAGGAGGTTTATAACCACCTCTTGAAGCTAGTAAACTCATCTCTCATCTCAATAGTTGAGTCTCTTGACTTGAGAACTGTGGCAGAACCGCCTAATCTAATGCCTTCTAGGAGTTCTTATCTTCCATTAGACACTATGTACTCAAGGGAGAGCACTAAACTATGCGATTTCGTTGAGCACACCCTAAGGCAGAACTAAAAAAATCCACATTTTTCCATCAGGATCATAGTTGAGAGAATAAAGCTTACAACATTCTTTAGTCATTTCTTACATCACTTTATTACAGTACTAGAATATTACCTCAATTTATTATAACAACGGAATATAACAATGTTATTAGAGTTATAGAGGAAGCATGATTACTTTAATAACATGGTGGAGCATTAACATAGTGCATATTTATATACAAGAGATGCTAACAGATTTTACATCTTTTCTTATAAAAACCTTTAGTAAGGGTTATAAATAAACACTACGATCATAGCGGGAAAGAAATCCTCTCTGAGCCCACCAGGAGGTTTCCACACACAAGAGTCAAATCTATGTATTCTCTGGTCACCTGCAATAGGGGAAATAAAACCCTGAGTACTCGATTGTACTCAACAAGACTTACCCGACAAGAGGAAAATAAAAAGACACCAAGGATATGCAAGGCGTTCTTATATTCAATTTTATTAGTAGTCATCATTAGTTTATTAACTAACCATTCTATGTAAGCACCTAGGCTACTTTCAAGTAGGTGGTAAGCAATCAGAACTATTTTACCATATTTCATATTCTAGTTCTTACTATGGTGCTATATTGTAGCTAAGTCATATCGTATCACATGGTGAGTCATGAACCAATGTATCCCAGCTGGGTACCCCAAAACACACGCCCCACTTGTACCCCAGGCATAAGCAAGACCAACCCACCACTCTCCTATCAAGGGGTCTAGGTCCCCATCCAAACTTGGACTCCAAGCCCCCACTCCTGAGTCTTGGACTCAGTGTGGTGCTTGGACCTCCACCATCCCCACCTCCAATCAGTCAGTCCAAAAAAAGCCAGAACCCACGATAAGAGAGCAACGGCCTTCTCGCTCCCATAAGCAAGTATGTGCTCAGGATAGTAAGTCTGTGACCTGACTAGAATCCAATGCAATGGATGGTCCTCAATTGACATAGGCAGAACAAATGCAATCCGAGCCTCTCTCGAATGCCTAACCAAGTCTAGATCCAAAGTACCATTCCGCCCGGTCTTCAATTATCATTCATATATATTCTATGTGATAGTAATATAGTAACAACAATAATATCTTTCCTATCTCTCGCGAGTGATATGTAATTCCTTAACTTCTACCGGAGTCCTATAGCATAGCAATCTACATGATCCTATTATACTAGTAGGACTCATAGGATAATGATATATATATGCAAGTGGTTCTCATTTAACTCCTTAAAACTTAATTCACAAGCATAAGATAAAGTGCAGAATAATAGGGGTTATACATCGGAGCTTGCCTTGGTAAGATATAACCAAAAGTTAGCATTCCCTCATGGTGACACGATGATCAAGGCATCATCTTTTCTACTACTCCGGTCGACTCCATGACCCATCGTTGTTCCTCTTATGATATACGTGGATGCAACGCAGAGATATAAATAATCAACGACAACTATGACTCACAAATACGAGTATGCTCCATAAGCTAACGAGGTAGCTTTAATGACTAACATACTAGTCTACGTATCTACATCGCTAGGTAAGGCTTTGTCTCCAGAAAAATGTTCTAGTTTTAAAATCCCAAGGTGCTTTGGCATTTTATTGATTAAATATATATTTTTGAACTAGGGCTCATTTAGCTATCTTAGCAAACTAATTATTATGGAGCTACAAAAATTATAGTGAGCACCTAATACTGTTAGGGATTTATTGTAAAAGTTACTACAAAAGTTCCAGAGCCAACACTCTCACAAATTCATCACAAAAATTCCTACAAGTTTATATCTTACAATATTAAGCATCTTAAAGTAATTAGATAACTCCTAGAAATATTACAAAACTATGTGAACCAAATATACTACCAGATAGTTCACAATTTTAGGAACCTAACAAACTTTGTTTCATAATTTTTGGTCAACTACACAAATTTCTATTGAATTTACATGTTTACCTTGGAAACCTAATTAGAAAACGCGTTAGGAATGGAAAGGCCAGCGGCAGCCAAATCGGACCAGCAGCCCAACGTGAACCATGCGGAATGAGGCCATGCGCCAGTGGGCTAGCGCAATGAGCAGCCCACAGCGGACACGCCCCGCGCACGATGGCATCTTTGTAGGAAAGCCCCTGAGGTTATAGATATTAATACCGCTACTATGTGCACTATGCCTTACGTCAGTGGTTTTATAAACTAGCCCCAAACTATCCGCCTTGACAATGGGGTGGCCCCCGATGCCACCACGCTCACCGGTGAAGCTCTGACCAGCATTGCATGGCTAAGCCAGCCAACCAAGGCTTAATTAGCACCCCTAACTGACAGATGGAGGCCTACGGACCTACACGCAGCGATGCGAAACAGAAGGGAGCTCAATGGTGCACTACCACACCTAACCACAACATCGTGCCGAACCGCACGGTGGCGCAAGCATTTAGGCAGACTAGGGCATTAACAAAGGAGTAAAGATAGTGGGGAAGCACCAGGAGCTCACTGTGATATGAGCTGTAGTGACAGTTGAAGCAGAGAAGGGGTCAGGGTGGTTAGTCCACACGCGAGTTGATGTGGCAGCGTTGCTCTGAGGCGGGCACCGACATGTCACCTCTCCACCGACAAGCACCCTAGCCAAAACCACATGAGCACTGAATAGGGGACATCAAGGTGAGCTTAGGGATATGATCAATCAAATTACAACCAGCCCTACGAGCGTTACCCCCAATTTCCCGAGCACGGCGGTGATTTTTGACCGATGATGAGCCAAATGCCAAATTGGCTGACCATAATGCCCAACTATGCCTTGGTGTGGGCTGGGCTACTAGATAACCTCCTAGGCTACTTGCTAGTGTGAGTAATCGAACTACAGAGCCTCAAGCAAGGTGAATTGGGAGAGCGGGAAGTGCGTTGCCCCTGCTGCTGCCATGTCACGGAGAGACACACGGGCGAGCCAAGCGGGTTAAAATGGAGCGGTACAAGCATGCACTCCTAGCTGATGAGGCAGAGAAGAGCTTGGTGTGGTGCGCATGGCTTGAAGTAGCTAGAACTGAGTGGGCCCATAGGTGTTGTTGAGTAGGACAAGCCAGGCAGAGGAGCGTCACCTCGACACTACGACCACGACCGGATGGCCACGATGCGGCGGCAGCAGCACTGGCTCATGGTAGATGAATCAAAGGGCAGGTAGGTGAAATGTGTAGCTAAGACACATGCCATGTTGGCTAGATGGTGGCCATCAGGGTGTCAGCTCAGACGTGTGGCCTAGTGGCACGGCACAGGATGGCCAGCAAGAGGCAAGGAGATGCGAGAGACACGCCGTGGCATTAGTTGGCACACGATAGTTGCACATGCGCTGGCCCGCAGGGAGAGGCCATGGCCAACCAAGAACCAAGCCTAACACATGCTACACACCTATGCATAGTGACCGCACCCACAGCGCCAACGGCTGAAGTGGCTACTATCAGTGACGTGCACAAATTTTAAAGCTTCGACCAAAACCAAACCAGCTTGGTTGAGACCAAACCAATTTGCCAAGGCTTAAGAGGGTCCTAAAGGCTATCCCAAGCAGCATCAAATGCAAACTTAGATGAATTACCAAGAGAGATAGAGACATGCCAAAATATGTTCATCAAGCTAGGCGTTGATTCATGAACAGAGCGCCAAAACCTGACTGCAATGCGTTCTAGCGATGTGGGGAAATTCTTGCGATGCCACGACAACTCCAACGCACTCGGGGACTACACCCTACCCAAGTGTTCACTTTGATGCAACCAACTATGCGAAAACATGAAGTTAGTGTTTAGGCATTTTTGTTGGATTTTAAATGCCAAAATAGCACCGTCCATTATCATTTCTGACTTAGAGAATTCGAAGGTTCGGTTAGAACTAACCTTCCTTAACACTTTTGCCCTAATTTTTAAAAGGTCTAAACCTTGTTGATTTCAACTAACAAACCTACCGTGACCTAGCCCATGCTACATACTAACTCTTAGAAACATAATATCTAAGCACTTCCTAATTAGTTTGTCCAATATAATTTGCCAAAGAAGGATACTTTTAAACATAAGCTCAAGTGCTTGTTGGCAACGAAAATGACCCTTCTAATTTCCAAGTTTGATTTTTGAACTTCCCAACTTACTAACTAATAGTATTTATTCTTCAAAAATTATTGTTGCATTTCCATCTACTACACTTACACTCTAAACTTTATTCAAGTACTACATACAAGTTATATTCGATTTTTGTTTATAAAAATTGCTTCCATGCCGATGTTGAAAACTACTTATTCTGCTCTTCATGTTAGGATTTTTTATTAACACATATATGCATTTACATAAACTAACTCACTATGTTTATTTGACTCTCTCTCTCTCACATAGAGAAGTGAGCCACATAAGATTTGTGTATCATTTTAAGTGTGTTTTTAAATAAAAAAATCTGAGAAACTCATTTTGGTGATTTTCTTAGGCCTAAATCTTAGCACTAAACAAGCTCATAACACTAGGGGTGTTACAAGAATGAGGAAGGGTTGCAAAGCCCTAAGCCTTAGTGGCTAACCTCAACAATATGGACGTAGGTAAGCCTTGGTGGCGAGTTGAACCATGGGTTAAATCATCGGGTCACCTTGTGCTTGATTTACATCATTTGCATTTCATATTATTGTTGAGGTGATTTCTAGGGTTTGTGGTCGATCTACTTATGTGTTGTGTTCCTATCACTTCTAACTCTCGATCTATGAATCTCATACCTACAGGAAGCTACAAAATTTCTCTGATTCAAGTTTACATTCATTGATTTTGAACTGTGACTTGAAGTTGTCTGTAAGTGCGGCAGTGCCGCTATTCTGGCTCGGCAGTGCCACAAGGTCAGAGCGGTAGTACCACAGGTTGAATTTGATAAAAGTTTGAGTGTTTGTTTTGATAGTCCTATTCACCCCCCTCTAGGCTAACTAGAGATACTACAAGTGGTATCGAAGCAGGTTACCTCATGTGCGGTTCATCGCATGAGGTATGGAGCCTGGAGGAGGAACTAGTGGAGTGAAGCCGGTGGATGTCGACACTGACAACAGTGAGTTGAGCGCATCAATAGCAAGCAACACCACGCTACCACATCTTGAGGCTACCGATGCCAAAAGAGCTCTCAATGACAATGAGAGAAGAAGGAAGGAGGCAAGAAAGCTCAAAAGGGAAGCAAGAGAGAGGAAGAAGGAGCAGCAGCGATTAGAAGACAAGAAGCAAAGAAAAGAAGAAAGAAAGCTCATAAGAGAAGCAAGAAGAAGAAGGAGAGAAGATAGCAAGAAGAAGGAAGAAGAGAAGGCAACAAATGCATCATCAAGTGACAAATCAAGTAGTTTTGAAGATGGAGATGATGATGAGTCCTACCAAGTGTCAAAGGGGGACAAGAAGGAGAAGAGAGGAAAGGGCAAAGCCAACAATAACAAATATGCCGCCATATCCTTTAACTACTCTTCTATACCTATGACTAACCATGATCAAAGGTCTTTCATCAATGTGCCCGTGGGCAAGCTACCCCATTTTAATGGGACTAACTTTGCTAAGTGGAAGCACTTGATGAGAGCCTATCTTATAGGTCTTCACCTTGGCATTTGGGAGATCATTTGCAATGGATTTGAGCCACCGGTTGATCCCAAGAACCCAACACTAGAAGAGATGAGAATCATTCACCTCAATAGTCAAGCCACAAGTGTGTTGCTTAGTGCTTTGGATGGTGATGAGTACAATAGAGTGATTGGGGTTGATATTGCCAAGCAAATATGGGACACTTTGCACCTAGCACATGAAGGGGTTGACAAAGTGAGAAAGGCAAGAATTGATTTGTTGATGTCAAAGCTCAACCAGTTTGTAATCTTGGATGGAGAAGGGCCACAAGAGATGTTTGATAGGTTGATGACAATGGTGGGCAAGATTAGAGGCTATGGTTGTGATGAGCTAAATGATCATAAAGTTGTCAAGATAATGTTGGAGGCTTATTCACCTAGAAATAAGACCATAGTGACTATAATTAGAGTCAAGAAGAAGTTTGAGTACTTCATACCAAATGATGTACTTGAGAGGATCTTGACCTTTGACATGCATCAAGATCAAGGATGTAGCTCTCAAGGCCAACAAATCAAGTAAGCAAGGCTCTACAAGCAAGTCCAAGATCAACAAGCAAGCTTCAACTAGTAAGCCCAAAGCAATCAAGTCCAAGAAATAGTAGAAACTACATCATCTTCAAGTGAAAGTGAAAATGATGATGATCAATATGAGAAGATTGATGATGTTGCTCTCTTTATGAAGAGGTTTCACAAGGGGCTAAAGAAGCAAGGCTACAAGGTAGTGAAGAGAAACTTTCCAAATAAGAAAAAGAGGACATGCTACAATTGTGGTAGCACCAATCACTTCATTGCCAAGTGTCCATATGAGATCAAGGACAACAAATACAAGAAGGACAAGAAAGAGGAGAAGGCCAATCATAGAAAGAGTAAGAAGTACATGGGAGAGGCTCATATTAGGCATGAATGGGACTCAACTAGAGAGAGCACAAGTGAGGAGGATGAGAAGGTTGCAACCATTGCTATTCATAAGTCATCCCCTACACCAAGGCTCTTCAACAATATGTTCGACGATGACTACTACTCCCCTCACATTTGTCTCATGGTAAAGCGTGAGAAGGTAAAATCTAAATCGAAGGCCAAATCTCCTCCACCTCGTAGTGATATCTCTAGTAGTGATATTAGTGATATCTCTAGTAATGATGAATCTAGTGATGAAGAAATAAACATGATAACTAAATTTTTTATGGAAAGACCAAATTATTCATCACTAAGCTAATGGAGGATTTAGAGAGTGTCCAAGCCAAGCTAGAATCTAGAGAAGAGACTCTTATCCAACAAGAGGATCTCTACATTGCTAGCAAAGAAGCTCTTGCATTAGAGAGAAGTGAGGTGGAATCCTTGTGCAAGGCTTTGGCCAAAGAGCAAGAGGACAATGCTATTACAAAGAAAGTAAATAAATAAAAAGTATTGTGACTTGGATGAAAAGCACAAAGAACTTGAGATGCAATATGGCATTCTTTGGGATATCAACTCACATCTCCCTAAGGCAAAGGAAACCTCCACTCCCTCCACTAGTCAAGGTTGTGGAAAATATTTTAATCTTGATTTGAATGTCTATTCCACTAACCTTGCAAACATGGAGGCTATGAGAAAGGAGATTGCTAGGCTCAATGAAATCATTAGAAAAGGGTGGATTGGTGAGACCCAATCTAATGACAAGAAGAATGATAAATCAAAAGGGCCGCAATTCAAGCAAGGAAGGCATCCCTCAATCAAGATGGGCTTAGACATACAAAAGGAGCCAATACAAATGGAAGGATAGTGAATGGCTTTGAGTGTGTGCAGTTTAAGTGGAAGGGCAAAATTGGTACAGATTAGCCTGCATAGACCGCGGTAGTGTAGCGTCCCCGAGTGGCAGTGCCGCGTAGCGGTAGTGCCATGGTGAAGGGCGGCAGTGCCGCACCCCATAAAAATGGGAAGGCTACCAATTCTGTTCCTGATAGAACTAAGCCCAAGAAGAAGGTGTTCCAGTAGAAACAAGTTTTCTAGAAGCCTAAGGAATTAATGTGGGGCAACAAGAATAAGTATGCCTATCAACCAAAGATCTATGCACCTCAACAAAGCTTGATATCATGCTTTGTTTTGAAGAGCAACAATAGTGGAAAAGTGGTTGCCAAATATGTTGGAAAGGAAACCAATATATATAGGAATACTTCTATTTGGGTTTCTAAGTTTCTTGTGACTAACATGCAAGGCCCCAAGTCAAATTAGGGACCTAAATCTAGCAACTAAACTTATTTTGTAGGCATACTCCTCCGGTGGATCAAGTTGGGTGCTTGATAGCAGATGTACAAATCACATGACCAGAGAAAGGAGTATGTTCTCATCATATTCTCTAATAGCGCACTCAAATGAAAATATTGTCTTTGGAGACAATTCAAAGGGGGATGTGATTGGTCTCGATAAAGTTGCTATAACCCTTGAGCATTCAATTATAAATGTATTACATGCTGATTCATTAAGTTACAACTTGTTGTCTGTTTCTCAATTATGTGAGATGGGCTACAATTGTCTCTTTACGGATAAGGGTGTAGAAGTCTTTAGAAGGGAGGATTCATCTATTGTCTTTATGGGTCAATTAAAGAACAAGCTTTACTTAGTTGATTTCAACAAAAGTAAAGCTAAGCTTGAGACTTGTTTAGTGGCAAAATCTAGCATGGGTTGGCTTTGGCATCACTGACTAGCTCATGTTGGGATGAGGAACTTGGCCAAACCTCTAAAAGATGAACACATCCTTGGACTAACAAATGTTCACTTTGAGAAAGATATGATTTATAGCGCTTATCAAGCCAGAAAGTAAGTTGGCGTACCTCACCCACCAAAGAGCATCATGACCACTAAGGAACCATTGGAGCTAATACATATGGATCTCTTTGGACCAGTCACCTACCTAAGTATCGAGGGTAACAAATATGGTCTTGTTATTATTGATGACTATTCCTATTTCACTTGGGTATTTTTCTTGCATGACAAGTGCCAAGTTCAAGAGAAGGTGAAGATATTTGTTAGAAGAGCTCAAAAGGAGTTTGGTCTTCCCATCAAGAAAGTGAGAAGCGACAATGGTAGAATTCAAGAATACTCTAGTTGAGGAATTTCTTGATGAAGAGGGCATCAAACATGAGTTTTCAACTCCATACACCCCTCAACAAAATGGTGTAGTAGAGAGGAAGAATTGTACACTCATTGACATGGCAACGATAATGCTAGATAAGTACAAGATGCTGGACATCTTTTGGTGCGAGGCTGTCAACACCGCTTGCCATGCCATCAACCGCCTCTGCCTACACAAGAAGTTGAAGAAAACTTCATATGAGCTTCTAACCAGTAACAAGCCTAAGGTGTCTTACTTTAGAGTGTTTGGGTGCAAGTATTTCATACTTAACAAGAAACCCAAAACCTCTAAGTTTGCACCTAAAGTTGATGAAGGTGTTCTTCTTGGTTATGGATCAAATGAGCATGCCTACCGTGTCTTTAACAAAACCTCTAGGAGAGTTGAGATTATGGTAGACATGACATTTGATGAATCTAATGGCTCTCAAGTGGAGCAAGTTGATTCAAGTGTTGTAGGAAAGGAGGATCCACCATGCGAATCAATCAAGCAATTGGGCATTGGTGATATTAGACTATAAGAAGATAAAGTCACTGAAGTGGAGGTTCCTCAAGTTGCTGTTGCACCTATTTCTGCTAATGTACCTGATGCTAAATAGCAGCAGACACCTACACACGGCAGTGCCATGCCTACATAGTCAGCAGTAGCTGATTCAACTCTAGCTCATGGACAAGACCTACAACCCATATTTGAGCAAGAAAATGATGAAGGTCCAGAAGATGAACAAGAGGCCTTTGAGCATCCAAGGCTAAGGCAAATAATACAGCAGGATCATCCCATTGACAACATCCTTAGGAGTCTTCGAAAGAGGGTAACAACTCATTCACATTTAGCAAATTTTTGCTAATATTACTCATTTGTTTCCTCTTTGGAACCTCTTAAGGTAGAACAAGCACTTGGAGACCTGGATTGGGTGATGGCCATGCAAGAAGAGCTCAACAACTTTGAAAGAATCCAAGTGTGGACCTTGGTGGAATGACCCAATACCAATGTCATTGGCACCAAGTGGGTCTTCCGCAACAAGCAAGATGAGAAGGAGTGGTGACAAGAAATAAAGCAAGATTAGTTGCTCAAGGTTTCACTCAAGTAGAGGGCTTGGACTTTGAAGAAACAAATGCACTGGTGGCAAGGCTTGAAGCAATCCGAATGCTTCTAGCCTATGCCGCTCATCACAACTTCAACCTATATCAAATGGATGTGAAGAGTACATTTCTCAATGGCCCTATTTAAGAACTTGTCTAGTTGAGCAACCACCGGGCTTTGAAGATCATTATTTTCCCAACCATGTCTATAAACTCCATAAGGCGCTCTATGGGCTTAAGCAAGCACCAAAAGCATGGTATGAATGCCTTAAGGAATTCTTGCTGAAACAAGGCTTTAAAATAGGCAAAGCCGATCCTACCTTTTTCACTCACAAAGTCAACAAAGATATATCTGTGTGACAAATATATGTCGATGACATAATATTTGGTAGTACTAATCATTCTTTTTGTGAGGAATTTAGTAGGATTATGACCAAGAGATTTGAGATGTCCATGATGGGTGAATTAAAGTTCTTCCTTCGATTTCAAATCAAGCAAGTGAAGGATGAAACTTTCATTAGCCAAACAAAGTACACCCATGATATGCTCAAGAAGTTTGACATGGTGAATGCCAAGCCTATCAAAACTCCCATGCCAATCAATGGACATCTAGATCTCAATGATGAAGGGAAAGCCGTGGATACTAAGGTATATCGCTCCATGATTGGCTCTCTACTTTATTTGTGTACATCTAGGCCTAATATTATGCTTAGTGTGTGCATGTGTGCTAGATTTCAAGCTAACCCAAAAGAGTACCACTTAGTGGCCATTAAGAGAATCTTAAGATATTTAGTACACACTCCTAACCTTGGCTTGTGGTATCATAAGGGCTCTAAGTTTGATATACTTGGGTATTTAGATTCCAATTATGCTAGTTATGTCAATTCCTTAGACAGTCCCTAGTGTCTTAGAGTTCTAAGAAGCAAAATTGTGTAGCCCTTTCCACCGCCGAGGCCGAGTATGTTGTAGCTGGTGCATGTTGTGCTCAACTACTTTGGATGAGGCAAACTCTTCAAGATTTTGGATGTCACTTCACCAAAATCCCACTCTTGTGTGATAATGAAAGTGCCATAAAGCTCATCAACAATCCCATAAGCCACTCAAGAACTAAGGACATAGACATCAGACATCATTTCTTGAGAGACCACGAAACCAAAGGAGATATCAAAATTTGCCATGTGAGCACCAAAAATTAACTAGCCGATATATTCACTAAGCCACTTGATGAGTCAAGGTTTTGTGCTTTGCGTAGTGAGCTAAATATACTTGATTCTCGTAATGTGGTTTGAACTATAGCACACTTGACTGATGAACTTGCATGGATAGGAGAAATAAATTGCAAAGGTTTAAATATTATGCTTCAAAATGATTTATCATAAGGAACAAGTGCATTATAATCATTGTTTGTATTGATTATTTGCTGCTGATCATAGTGTGCTTCAGATATGTGTCCATATCCTATATGTATATAGCTATTTAGTTAGTAGCTAAATCTTGCTATTCTAGGGAGTGCGGTAGTGCCGCGCCTACCTTGCGGTAGTGCCGCATGTGGCGAGCGGCTATGCCGCACTTTGAATTCCAACTAGAATTTGGCCCACAACAACCTTTTACCATGGGGCCCATCTCTCCTTCTCTTTTCATCTAGACCTAGGGTAACCCTCTCCTCACTTTTCACCTGACACCGTCGCCCTTCTCTTCCTCTCACACGTGACAACGCTACCGCTGCCTCTGTCCAGCGCCGTAGCCACCTCCAATAGTGCCATGCGCCGACCACCACCCTTCTCCCTCATCACCGGTGGTCATTGAAACTCTTGGGAGGAGCCGTTTCATCTCTTTCCTCCTCAATCCATGTGAATTAAAGGTGAAACCCTAATCCTTCCCGATCTATGCAATGTGTCAATTCTAGTTGTCTTGGATGGTTGATTAGAAAGAGATAGTAGTTTGGATGGTGCTTTGAGGATTGATTGAAGTAGAAATCGTGATTCAACCTGGGAGCCAAATTAACTACTGTGACAGTGCCACACCCTCAGCGTGGCTGTGCCACACCTCTATGGCAAAACTAGCAGTGCTAAACTCTTGGTTCGATGGTTGAGTCACTTTATCTATTTTACTCAGCTCCCAATGCTAAGATTCATGATTACTAGGCTTTCTCTCAATCATATCTAGATGAATTGATGACATAGACATGTTTATGCTTGCTGAGATTGTATAGTGGGCTCGGAGTTAAAATATGAAGTAAGTTCAGTAGACAAGAAGATGAAAAATGTAGTCTTGGTGAAATAGCTGTGCGGCAGTGCTGCACGTCTAGGGGTAGTACCACATTAGCTGCTTCCCTTGCTTGCATGTTGACTCTTTTTTAGTACTTAACTTGCTTTATAGGGTAACTTCTACTCTCCATTTGTATAGTTTCTCATTTTGGTCTATGTTTTTGTGTAGATGGCCTTCGGAGGTGAAGATGACCAGAGGGGGAAGAGGAAGATGACCGAGCCTCATGATAAGCAAATGCCTCATCATGGTCATGGCAGAACCACAGTGGGTAGCAGCAGTGCAGTAGGTAGAGGGGATGCTAGTGATAGGGGGAGAAGGGATTAGTTGATCTAGGAGGAGAAGAACTTGGAGAGGGCTGGCCACACCATTCCTCTAGGTGCTTGCCTAGATACTCCACCTCACCTTGAGGAGTTTGATAAGAGTTACATCAAAGAGTATTCTGAGGAAGTGATCACAAGGCGTCCTGTTGACACACATACTCATCCTATGCTCAACTTTGCGGAAAAGCTAAAGATGGTGGAAGAAGCACGTGAGAACAATCCTTATGAGCAGCCAAAGGATTTGGGGGTGGACTACATGTTTTGAAATGAGTTTCATTCCAACTTTTATGCCTTAGTGATTTTCAACTCTAAAAAGTCAAAGATTGTTAAGATACAGTATGTTGAATGGGAGGAGATGAAGGGGAAGAATGAGCCTGAGTTCAACAAAGTGATTAAGGCTTGTGAGCTGTTTGGCCTCACTAATATCATGAGGTTCCGATACAATTGGAATGAAGAAGTACTAGCCCAGTTTCATGCCACCTTCTTCTATGATATTTACACTGATTAGATACACTGGATGACTGAGGGATGGCACTATAGGATTGAATTTGTGACTTTTAGCTGGATCCTTGGTTTTGGAGAGGAGTGGGGCTTCACTTATGTACATGATGCGGCTAAAGCTAAGATCCATGACATTGCCTATATGTGGATTGATAGGAGAGGTGTAGATGGCAAGGTTAGTGGCTTGAAGAGCTACTACTACATTCTGAACAATTTGATCAGGCACATAATAAATCCCAAAGATGGAGCAGCTTCAGATCTTAATGGCTATGTGAGGAATGTACTTGCTAGGTTTGCCCCTAGAGGTGATAGGTTCAATGTCCCTCGCTTCATGTGGCATGAGCTAAGGAATGCCATGGAGGATGGGAGAAAGGGGATGCCCTATGCCCCCTATCTCATGTTCATGATTGAGAGGGTCACCGGTTACAGGTTTGATAAAGATGGTCTTCACACCTTCTACAAGATTGATAAAGACCCAAGCCTCAGGTGCTAGCAGGGCAGTGAGATGCTCTCCATCAGTTGAGGACATGCCTATAAGGATAGGAAGATGAAGAAGTTTGGGAGATGGATTAAGGCCATTTTCACCACTTGCACCTATGTAGTGAGGACCGCATATGAGGACCAGTTGAAAACCATGAAGCCAACCGAGAGGCTAGAGAGCGTGCAGGTCTGTCACCTCTTTCTCTAGTATAGTCACTGCTAAGGTTTGACAACCTCCCTAGCATCTACGACATAGATTCAGAGGCTAATGAGGAGGAGGAGCAGGAGCAGCCAGAGCTTGACCTTCACACGAGGTTGAGCTCCACCTTGTAGTCCATGAGGAGGAGCACCAGGCATGAGTGCCACACTTTGACCACCCATCGCCAAGGGAGGGTGGTGGTGTCCTCTTCCTCTGATGACAATGATGATGATGGTGGTGGTGAGGAGGATGTTACTAGTGCTAGTGGAGTTGCTGGTGGGGATGATGTCGATTGGGACACCATCCAAGAAGATGAGGAGTGAGTGTTGGTCTTTCTTCTTTTCTTCTCTTTTTGGTGCTTTATGCCAAAGGGGGAGAAATTAGAGAGGGGTCAACAACTTTTTTGATGCCATGTAGAGGAGATTGCTGCAGCTAGAGCTTCAAGTTCTTATCCGTTTAGAGTAGAATTCATTAGGTTGAGGGTTTGAGAGACGATTCAAAACTCTATTTATATAATAATGCTACCTAAGTACTTTATATGTGTGGGATATGGACATGTATTAATCTATGCTATAGCTAGTGATAAAATTATGCTAGAATGTATATCTCTATATGTGTTACATGATGTGTGGTGCATGTTCTTATCTATGCTGTTACAGCAAGTGCGGCAGTGCCGCACCCAGCTGTTATAGCAAAACTTGTTGTGCATAAACTATTATTCGCATCACGTCTACATACCTGACACAATATGCAGCACCCCACAGGAGCATGGATGTAGAGGGAGCCCATCACTTTCACTAAAATATGAATCTTGGCTTCTTATGCTAATTTGAGAGTTCAATTCTCTATTCACACATTTAGGGGGAAGCTCTACACCCATGGCATGATAATCTTAGTATTCATTTTATATCTCTTATAAGCTCTAATTGAGTTGTCATCAATCACCAAAAAGGGAAATTGAAAGTGCAATGAAGCCTTAATTGTGGGTTTTAGTGATAATGACCACACAATTAGAGAACTAATGAGATTTATCAAGATGATAAGCTGGGAATCTATATTCAAGGATGTTACATGAAACGGAGGAGCCCCCAATTACAAATGTTGATGACTTCAAACTCAAAGGAGGTTTAAATTCTTTTATATTTTGAATTTAAGTATAAGAAAAGCTGTACTATAAAGGGGGACATAATGCTTAAGCTAACATGTGCTACTAAGTGCTCAATCTTACACATACATCCTTAGTTACTCAGCCAAGATAGCCAATACTTCACTCTTACCCTTATTGTCTTGCATGGTGCGGTAGTGCCGCACCTAGAGAGAGGCACTGCCGCACTTGAGCCACGACACTACCGTGACTTAAGTGATCGTTGGGCTAGGGGGTACTTATACCTTTCCCCTTCCTCACCAATGGCTTTCTTCTCTCTTCCACTCATTTAGCGCATCCAAGAATAGAAGAGTGCCCTTCTCTCTCCTCCATTGGTGACCTTGAGCTCCCAAGCATTCTCCCTTGATTTTCAAATCAATCCTTGAGAGAAAAAGGTCATAAACTCAATTAGAGAGTAGATCCTTTGATTCTCCAACTCAAAAGAGCACTTGGTTCATGTTTTGGCTGACCCGCTGTGTTTATTACTCTTGGAGCTTTGCTCCTAGCCAGCTAGAGCATCACCCGTGGAGCTTGCCAACTTGTGTGGCAGCCCCAGAAGGTTTGTAACCACCTCTTGAAGCTAGTAAACTCACCCCTCATCTCAAGAGTTGAGTCTCTTAACTTGAAAATGAGGAAGGGTTGCAAAGCCCTAACCCTTAGTGGCTAACCTCAACAACATGGACGTAGGCAAGCCTTGGTGGCGAGCTGAACCATGGGTTAAATCATCGGGTCACCTTGTAATTGATTTACATCATTTGCATTTCATATTGTTGTTGAGGTGATTTCTCAGGTTTGTGTTCGATCTACTTGTGTGTTGTGTTCCTACCACTTCTAGCTCTCGATCTATGAATCTCATACCTGTAGGAAGCTAAGAAATTTCTCCGATTCAAGTTTACATTCACTGATTTTGAGCTATGACTCGAAGTTGTCTGCAGGTGCGGTAGTGCCGCGAGGTTAGAGTGGCAGTGCCGCAGGTTGAATTTGATGAAAGTTTGAGTGTTTGTTTTGATAGGCCTATTCACCTCTGTAACATGCCAGTGTTAAGCATTGCATTTGACACTTGCATTTCATGAGCACAAGCATCATCCATTCATTCATGAGCATGAGCATATGAAATTTTATTTCATTCTTTATACATTATCACATGTGATGTTGATTATATATATGCATATGCTTGTAGTCATGTATCACTAATGTATGAAATGGTTGTGAGGTCATGAAAATACCTTAGACACATCTAGAATGATATTTGGAATAATGTTTATATTCATGACTTAAGCCAATTTTGCTTCCAAGTGTTGGTTTACTTTGTAATTTTCATGATGCTTGTTTGACCAAAGTTGAACAGTAGCTTAGATTATTTGCATGACTGTGTGACCTAAATAAAAGTTGTAGTTCACATCATGGGCAACAAACTTTGTTTAAGGGTCATGAGCTGAATCAGTGTCTGACATGGTCAAATAGAGCTCAAAAGTATCAACAAAATGTTGTTTTATGACTTAAAATTTTTCTAAGTGTTGAATGCTGATTTCAGTTTCAAAGTAGCTCACTTTAGAGCTTTGTAGTTTGGAAACCATTATGAATTATACAAAACTCCTTTAAGCAATCTTGTAGTACTCACATAGCTCTATAATTTTTATTAAGGAAGTTTTTGCTAAATCACCACGGATTAGGAGGATTAATTGCATGAACTTGCTTCGCCAGTCGGATTCAATGGTGTCTCAATCGGCGCAGCGCGCGCGCGTCATGGTCGACCGACGTCAGACCATGACCACTGCATGTAGGCCATCTGCTGGTGTCGGGCCTGTGCGTTAGGCTAGGGTGGGTAGCAAAACTACGCAATGCCGCTGCTCTCTCTCACTCGCGCTCACTCTCTCTGCCTCACTCTCGCTCCCGCTCATGCCACGCTAGAGCAAAACCGAGCATCATCGCCATTGCTGATGAGCTTCGCCAAGCTCATCCGCTGCCACCAACGCACCACCATCCACTACATCTCTCCCATAGCTCTACCATTGTCTCCTCTACCTCCCCAAATAGCTCAGGTGGGGCCACAGTTCGAGTTCACCATCGTCGTGCCATCACCAGAGCACCGCCAAGCTCACGCTCACCGTGGCCGTGCTCCACCGAGCCATCTCACTCACTCTCTTCCCTTGTTAGGGTTAGCATAGGGTCATGTCCTACTCACACCGCTGGCCATTGAGCCATTATTGGCCTCGTCGGAGCGGAACAACACCGTGCCACCGTTGCGCTTGCACTGCCGTGCTGCCATGCATGCGGTCGTGCCTCACCGATGCCCTCACAAGCCCCAATCCAAACCCTAGCTCTCTGCTAGATCCCTATAGAGGTGTAGCCATGACCGTCTAAGCTTGCCGTGGTTAGAAATGACTGGAGCGTTGTCATAGAACCGACCAATTTATAAGAGTACAAGTATAATGGTAGCCCGTAAGCGGTCACACTGTCATACTTGAACCCATATAAATCCGGTAGTCCATCGAGTACCACGACGGGTCTCAATAAATGATTTACAACAACCAAGATCGTACATCATTCAACATATATGTCACATATTACATAAAGTTCACAGATACATTTCTATCATCAGAGTATGAAACAAAGTTATTACAAACCAAGTTTAATGGATAAAAGCAGAAGCAAATTAAGTTTGAAAGTAAAGTTTCCAACATAGTTTAATACAGTGTCAACATACGATCACAGTCCACAAAAGCATGTAGAGAGATTAATAAAGAAGCCTGCCCAAGGCTTACTCCTCATCCACAGTGGGATAGAAGCAACTCTTGCAATAACCATGATACATAGTGCCATCTACAACAATGGGAAATAAAACCCTGAGTACGAGAAGGTACTTAGCTAGACTTACCTGTCATAAACCAGAAATAAAATGACTCCAAGGATCATGCAAGGCTGTATAAGTGGATGTAGCTTGGAAACATTTTGCATAAAAAGCAATTCACTTAATTATACAATTATAATCCTGTTATCAAGTTAATTATGACTATCCATCTCTAAATTAGGAACTATCCTGTGCCAAACATGTGGTATATCATTTTAATAGCATACAATAGTAACCATAGCTAGTATTGTAAATCCATGTTCATTCGAACCATCATGTTCCATAACACAGTTACTATAATGTTGGGACTAGCTAAGTTTCTCACTATCCAGGAGAGACGAAGATTCAAATCATTTTCAACCAGCTGGGAATTTATTCCTAACACAAACCTAGACAGACTAGATCATTAGTCACCTTAGGTTACCTTTGGTACAACTTAGGTCCACATTTCGTGGGTTCGTACCACGCTGCACAATCGGGGACACCAAATGCCAGGACATTCAGGCCCAGCCTACCCTTAGGCTCAGTCTGGCTCCCCACAAGGAGTGCACAACAGAACAGGACCCAGCCTGAGTTGAGCTACTCAGCTTTGTGGTCGAAACGAGTTATCCGACCAGCTAAGTGATAGGCATGCGTTCAATCTTGTCAGAAGCGCCAACAATGGTACGATCCTTAATCGGCATAGATAGAATCACATGAGTCAACCTACACATAGACTCCGCCTGGCCTCGATTTATATTACCCCATGGTTCTTTTCCATGATAGCAAATATAGCCAACCGTGCTTCAGTATCCACCTATATCTCGCAGGTGATAGGAAATCACCCAACTTCTACCGGTCTAACCATGGCTAAGCATATATTCGATCCTAGACCTACATAGGGTTAAAGGTGTATATATCTAGACAAGGAATTTATATGCGTCAAGTGGTACCAATCAACTCTTATAACCTAATGCATCAATCATAAGGTCTTGAGTAATATTTTCTAAAATACTGGGAGACTTAGAATGCTCCGGGGCTTGCCTTTTAGAAAGGAAGTGGGGCGGTGATCAGGGCACTTCGAAAGCTCTTCTGGGTTCTGCTCCTCACCTTCAGGAACTGTGGCTTGAGGAATCTCCTACTGGTCCCCTTCCTCTCCTTCGTCAAACTCCAGCAGCGTTATCTCTTCCTCCGATCCTAGATGCATGAATATGGCATAAGATATTGCGAATGTATACATGCCGATAAGTATAATATGATGATATGTGATGAATGCATTCTTGTATGTATTCTTAACATCATGGTGCTGAAGTAATAACAAGTGCATCATGTTCTACTGAGTATGTGTATATCTCTTCTTGATTATTTAATTAACTACTTCAACAATACATCTACTATATCATAAAATAGCAGCTACTTGTTTTACTCATAACTGAAGTTCTACTTACCAAATGTTGTGATCTTGGACTTTCTAGAAAGCTTATAAATTTATCTACAACTTTCCTTTAATACTCTCACTGTGATTCAGGAGTTAAATTGGGCAAACAAATCACTCAATCAAATCTATCCAGAAAGTAAACCTCTCAGACAGCAAACTTGCAACAGCTAGAACTTGAAAACCCTAAGTCCTATGACTATGAAAATTTAACACCAGGTAGATTAGCAAGTTATCTACAACTTTCTTATTAACAAGTTTTACATTAGAGACCATTATCTATATGAAATCATCTATGCGATCAAAACTATACATGCATTCCTATATTCGAATGATAAAGCGATAATTAGTCATTTGTGTACAATCAATGGCTTCTAAACTTTACCATTGATCTCAATAGTTAGTATGCATCATAAGAACCATAGAAAACATCATTCTTAATCACAATCTAATTATTTCAATGCCTTTCTTATTTTAATTAAGTAATTAGGGTAAATAATAAACATATACCAAATGTACATCATAAATTCTTAAAAATTTATAGTGGCTTATTAATACTACCAATAGACTACTATAAAAGTTTCATTCAATTTTAGCAAATAAAACACCCTACACAAAAATGACAAGGCATAAGGGCTTAAAATAGCATAAATAGAAAATCCTAGTGAAAAATGTCAAGCAACAGATTTTATATTTTTCATAGCATCCATATGGCACTAGGACAACCTCCAACTAATTTCATGAATATTGGATTCATAAATAATTTATAAAAATTCATACAATGATTACCTAATTATAAAAGGAAAATCTATAACTACAAATCTATACATGCACTGACCCTCCAATTTTTACCAGAGCCTATACTTGTCAAGGACAGCTTACCACAAAAATTTCATAATTTTTGGAGCACAGGAACTCTAGATATAAAATAAACAAATTTACATATATTCAAAAACACATTTCAAGTTTCAATTTAAATCCTCCAAAAACTCTACTACAAATGCTAATATCATATTTTTCCTAAATACTACACTTCCTAAGGAACACTACAAAATTTAGGTCACAATTTTTGGATCTACACAGCTCAACTTATCTATTTTCAAAGATGCACATAAAACAGAAAATAAATGCACTAGTTTTCTACAGTACAGTCACTCACAATGGGGACCCACTGGTCAGTCGGCCCCATCGGTCAGTGAGGCAAAACAGAGCCGGCGGTGATGCTCGACGCTGGTTGGCCACGGCTTGTCATCGGTGAGCTCATCGGTGGTAGCGACTACACCTACTCGATCTACTCATCAGTCCGCATCCGGTGGTGGTCTTTGCATGGCCGGAAGAAGCACGGAAGCACCTCACCGACGACCATGGTGGGCGACGGTGATGGCATGACGGTACGCCAGCCAACTCTAGCCAAATCCTAGCAAAGCGATGGTTTCCTAGTCTATGGGGAGGCCCAACGGAGCTTAAGGAGGTGACCACAACGCGGTGGATGCTACGGTGGAGCTAGGCCACATGCACCGCGACACGGTGGCGCTCTGGCGATGACGCACCCGCGGTGGCGCAATGCTGATGGCAGCTTACCTAAGGCACGATTGCGGGCGTTGCAAGGTGGAAATAGTGGAGAAGGGTGAGGCGGAGCTACGAGTGCGACCGATTGGAAACTAGGGCAGCGGTGAGCGCAGGCAAGCTCAGCGGAGTAGCTGTGACAGCAATGGCACTGGCGGCCGCTGCGGTGGCTGTGCTGGGGCAAAGAAGGAAGCCGAACACGAAATGGGAGCGCAGGACAGTGTGGGCGAGTGTGGGGCTTGTTGTAGTGTGCTCGGGCCCGTTGTGGCTACGCTGGGCAGGGCGCCGGTGACGCGTGACTCGCGTGTGGCTCCACGTGGCGGCCCTATTCTAGCATCGGTCGGCCACTGATGCCGGTTCAGTTCAGACATCAGCACTGAACGAGCAGCCTAACAGCGAGATTTGGTGACGCTCGTTCTCCTAAACCGCGAAGCAAAATCGAAAACAGTCTATAACAAACTTGTAGCTCTATGTACCAGTTTCAATTGTTATTAAAGGATCATGCTCCAACTCTCAACCAAGACTGAGTTAAATCATCCCCAAAGTTAGCTCATCAGACTGTCCAAGCGTCCAGACTTAGAAAATTTTTCTAAGTGTAGTAAACAATGCATTAATGATTTTTGTGAGCTCCAAAAGACTAAGCTATGCACCTTATTATCTCATGACCCAAAAATAAAAGTTGTTCCCCATATCAAATACTACAACTTTGCTTTAGTGATTACCTACATGCAAGGTCTCTAGCACCTAGTTCAAACTTGGTCAAACATGCCCTAGTGACCCATTTACCCCTAACCATGAATACCAAAGTTGTTCATCATGATCTTCTAAACATGTTTAAGCTATTGGTAAGGTCACACACTCATTTCATGCCTTGGTCACACATAGGGCTATCTAGGTCAACATATATAACATCACTTAAGTACTTGATCATGAAAGGTGACCTTCATGAACAATGTTCCATTTGTTAACCTAAGTGTAACTAATGTGTTTTAGTGACTCACATAAATCATTTACATGTATCCACTCATGATCATATGCATATACACATGGAAACATGAAATAACAAGCAATGTTGCAAATGTTTCAAACACATGTTTCAATTGTAAAAGCTTCAATATGAATGTTTGATGCTCATGCTCATACAATGCAAGTCAATTTATGCAAGGCTAACACCTAGGGTGTTACAGCCCCTCCCCCTTATAAAAATCTCATTCTAAGATTTGCGAGACCTACCATTCTTGGAAAAAGGCGGGATAAACCTCTCATAAATAATCCTTGCATTCCCACATAGCATCTTGTTCACTGTGATTGTTCCACACCACCTTATAGAACTTAATGATCTTACTCCGTGTTACTCTTTCCATCTCTTCTAACACTCAGATTGGTTTTTCTTCATAGGACAAATCCAATTGAAGCTTCATGTTGGTGGGTGCAATAGCTTCTTCAGGTACACGAAGACATTTCTTCAACTGAGAAACATGGAAGACATCAAATATTGCACTCGTCTCTTGTGGAAGCTGTAACTTATCAGTGACATTTCCTTTCCGTTCCATAATCTAGTATGGTCCTACATATCTAAGTGCAAGCTTCTTTTTCATTCCAAATCTCTTCACCCCTTTCATGGGTGATACTTTCAAGTATATATAGTCACCTACTTCAAAAGTCAGTGGTCTTCTTCTTTTATCAGCATAACTCTTTTGTCTAGATTGAGCTGCCTTCATATGCTATTGGATAACATGCACTTGCTCTTTAGCTTCATTGACAAAGTCAATACCAAAGTATCTCCTTTCACCAGGTTCAATCCAATTCAATGGAGTTCTACATTTTCTGCCATACAAGGCTTCAAACAGAGCCATCTTGATGCTTGCTTGATAACTGTTGTTGTAGGAGAACTCAGCTAAAGGTAACCATTTCTCCCATGAACCCTTGGAAGATATAACACAAGTTCTTAGCAAATCTTCTAAGATTTGGTTCACTCGCTCTATCTATCCGAAAGTCTGTGGATGGTATGCCGAACTTCTAATTAGCTTAGTTCCCAAAGCCTGGTGCAAGTGTTCCTAGAAACGAGCTACAAACTATGGTCCTCGATCTGAGATTATAGTCCTAGGTACTCCATGTAGCCTCACAATGTGAGAAACATACAACTCAGCATATTTCCCAACTATATATCTTATGTTCACGGGTATAAAATATGCTGGCTTGATGAGATGATCTATAATGACCCATATAGAATCGTGACCTTACGGTGTCATTGGAAGGCCTGTGATAAAGTCCATACTGATTTCTTCCTATTTCCAACCTAGAATAGGTAATGGCTGGAGTAATTCGGTAGATTTCATATGAACAGCTTTTACTCTGCTGCAGTTGTCGCACCTAGCGACATAGGCTGCGATCTCTTTCTTCATCTTAGTCCACCAAAAATGGGTTTTCAAATCTTGGTACATCTTACTACTACTCGAATGGATTGACAATTTGGATGAATGAGCTTTATCTAAAATTTGATTTCTAAGCTCACGGTCTTTCGGTACCACAAGTCAGTCCTCAAACCATAGTACACCCTTTTCATCTAATCTGAAATATTTGGTTTCTTGCTCTTGCATTTTCTCTTGATGTGACTTATACCAACATTTGTCTGCTGCAGCTCTATGATTTTGCTCTCAAGTGAACAATTGATAGCGATATTGTGCAGTACAATAGGATGTAACAAATTGAAGCCATCTTCTAACAATGCTTCCACAGTGTTACAATGAGATTTCTGACTAAGTGCATCGGCTACTACATTGGCTTTCCCCGGATGGTAATGCACTTCCAAATTGTAGTCCTTAATCAATTCTAACCATCTTCACTGCCTCATGTTCAGCTCTGGTTGGGTAAAGATATACTTGAGACTTTTGTGGTCAGTATATATATGACATACATTGCCCAATAAGTAATGTCTCCATATCTTTAATGCATGAACAACTGCTGCAAGTTCTAAATCATGTGTAGGGTAGTTGACTTCATGTTTTGTCAACTACCGAGAAGCATATGCAATAACTCTTCCTTCTTGCATAAGCACACACCCCAAACCTATACCTGATGCATCGCAAAACACATCGAAAGGCTTCTCAATGTCAGGTTGTGCTAAGACAGGCGCTGTAGTTAATAGAGTTCTGAGGGTGTGAAAAGCTGCTTCACATTCTAGTGTCTAATTGAACTTTTCATCTTTCTGAAGTAGTCTGGTCATGGGCTTAGCTATCTTTGAGAAATTTAGAATGAAACGACGATAATATCCTGCTAACCCTAGAAAACTCTGAACTTCATGAATCAAAGTCGGGGCCTTCCAATCCCATGACCTCTTGTACTTTTGATGGGTCTATAGAGATTCCATCTCTTGATAAGATATGACCTAAGAAAGGTACTTTGCTCAACCAAAATTCACACTTGCTAAATTTCACATATAGCTTATGCTCCCTCAATTTGGATAGAACAATCCTCAGATGCTCTTCATGATCTACCTTATTTTTCGAATAAATCAATATATCATCGATAAACATGACCATGAACTTATCAAGCTCGGGCATGAATACCGAATTCATCGGGTAGATGAAGTAGGCAGGAGCATTTGTTAGTCCGAAAGACATAACCAAATACTCATATAAGTCGTACCTAGTAGAGAAAGCAGTTTTAGGTATGTCCTCTGGCTTTATCAATTTTAGATATGTCCTCTGATCTCAAGTCAATCTTGGAGAATACCTTTGCCTTTGCCAACTGATCAAACAAGATGTCGATGCGAGGCAACAGGTACTTGTTCTTGATGGTCACAGCATTGAGTGGTCTGTAATCTACACACATTCTCAGTGACTTGCCCTTCTTTTTCACAAACAATGCTGGATAGCCCTAGGGAGATGAACTAGGTTGAATAAGACCCTTGTCCAATAGATCCTATAACTGAATCTTAAGTTCTGCTAACTCATTTGGTGGCATTCTATAAGGCCTTCTTGAGATAGGTGCCGTACCTGGCACTAACTCAATCTTAAATTCCACATCCCTATTAGGTGGTAAACCTGGTAACTCCTCTAGAAATACATCCGGAAACTCACAAACCACAAGGATATCAAAAAGGGTAGTGGTTTGGATAGCACAAGCTAAATGTTGCAGTTCAAAATTTTGGGAGAGTGGTACTAGAAAAGCATTCCCTCCCTTGGGTTCTCTCAACATAATGGTATGAGTGCTAGTGTCAATGAGAACACCATGATCCTTCATCCAATTTATGCCTAAGATTACACTTATTGATAACCCAGGCAATATTATCAAATCTGTTGTATACTCCCTCTCTAATATAGAGATGAGCATGTTTTTGACTATCTTATTTATAGAAATAGTAGCACCTGCTGAACTTATATTGTAACCACCCTTGCTTACTTCAATTATTTTTTGATCATGTCTAGATGCAAATGCTTGACTCATAAAAGAATGAGAAGCTCCCGAATATATTAAAACAATAGCGGGATGCTTGTTAACAAGAAACATACCAGCCGTGACAACTTCTCCTACGGGCACTTTCTCAATGGCTGTATAATGCACGTATCCCGGACGTGCCCTTGTGTTCACCTGCCTCTAATTATTTTGATTCTAGTTGCCATTCTTCTTTGGATGGGGGCATTCCTTGGCCCAATGCCCCACTTGGTTGCAATTAAAATAGGGTTGATTACTCCTAGGTCCGGTGGAGCTTCCCTGACTGCCATTTCCTTTGGGTAAGGCAATAGTGAATGCCTTATGGAACGCTTTCTGAGGCATGCCATTCTGAGCTTTTGGGGGTGGAGGCCTAAACTTGGGTGCAGGTGGATGGAATTGTGGCCTAGTTGTGATAGGAGCTCTGGACTATGAAGATCCAGAGGCACCTACCTCGAATGCCCTCTTGCGACCCTTAGCGGCCGCATGCATGTTATTGTGGTTTTCCTAGGTCAAAGCATCACTAATAAACTCGTTGTAAGTGGTGCACTTAGAATTGGCTATGGTCTTCATCAGTTTGGTTCCTAGACCCTGCTTGAAGCTCTCTATCTTCTTCTCCTCGGTATCCACAAAACCTAGAGCATACCTGGATAGGTTATTAAATACGTGCATATATTCTGTGAGGGTCTTTGTCCCTTGAGTGAGCCTCATAAATTCAGCTGCTTTCATGCGCATTAGGCCTAGGGGAATATGATGTACCCAAAAAGCCAACTTGAACTACTTCCATGTTACTCGCGCATTAGCAGGTAGAGATGACAAGAAATGTGTCCACCATATCCCTATCGGTCTCTGCAACTGGTGGGAAGCATACTCAGCCTTCAGATGCTTGGTGACCCTTAGCAGACAAAACTTCTGCTCAATGGTGTTGAGCCACTCGTCCGCCTATAGTGGTTCCTCTACCACCTTGAAGATAGGAGGCTTTGTATCCAGAAATTCCTTGAATGTACTGTGCTGATTTGGCTCGAGCCCTTGTTGTTGTGGGTGGCCATGAGCTATGTTCTGTGCGATGAGGCGTAGAGCTTCCTCCATTATCCTTTGGCTCCCCAAGAATTAGGCAAAGAACTCCTAAGCGGACGGCGGCGGCGGTGGTGGTAAGTCATCATCGTTGCCATCATGGCTGCTACTAGCTCCTGCATGGGTGCGAGTCATCTACGAAGTTGCAACAATAAGCGATTATTGGTTGATGTCAAAAAATTACAAATGAATTTATAATCATGCCAAACTAAAATTACTAGAGACAATCTCAAATTTATACAATAAAAACAGAGGCATAATAATTCATTCTCGCAACATGACACCACCACTTCGATCACTTATCGGACTCATAGCACGTTAATATTCAAATCATGATCTCAGATAAATCAACTAGAATTTGTATTAGCATGTAACCAAACATGCGATAATCATGCAAATAACAATATTACATGATAGTTCAATTCACCAACACCAAATTCAAACTACAGGTCCATTACATAACCAACGATGATACATTAAGCACTTCTACTAAGTACTAAGCGATCTAATCCTCATCATGATCACTATCGAGGTCAGAGATAGGATCATCTCCTTCCTCACGCTCCACCACTTCCTCTTCCTCGTCCTCATCATCATCTTCTTCCATATTTAGACCATCTTCTTCCCTGTCCAAGATTGGGCTCAACTGGTTGTTCAAATAGTGCACTTCATGCTGAAGGTTCATCACTTGAAGTTGAGCCTGTGCAAGCTACTGATGTAAGCCCCTTTCGGCATGGTTCTGGGCGTTACTCATGTCGCGGTGCCTATCTCGTTCTATCCTTATTGTAGCAACACGATTTTCTGCTGTATCTTGCTGGCGTCTAGCTATGGACACCTCAGCATGGGTGGTCTCCAACTGCTCCCATAGTCTAGCAAGCAATGCTTGATCATTAGCTCTTGCTTCTTGGGCTGCTACTCTCTGCTGATCCACTTGCTCCATTTGGGCATGGAGAGTGCCCAAAGCTGCATAAGCTTGGTTAGATTCCCATCGGGCTTTACTTGTGGCTTTCTTTTGCTTGCGCACACACTTCTTGAGCTTATGATGTGTGGCTTCAGCTCTCATGAACTTGTCCATACAAGTGGTGTATGATTCCTGCTAGAAATCCCTAGTGTCCTAGCGTGCACAAAACATCTTCATCACCACAAACATGGCACTCATAGCAGGACTAGAGCTGTTTGCCCACTCATCCCGATCTTAGATCAATGCATTTTGGTTGCGTTGTTCCCATATTGTTGTGGATGGGTCCACCCAAGGAAACATACTCGCTGCACTACCAGTAAGTGTATCTCCATGCTGCTGGCAGATTTGACTCAAAACCTCAAATGCCACAACTTGGGTAGCCTCCCATGGAATTTTCCCTTCCGATTCTGCCTTCCACTCCTATCAGAAGGGTGGTTGTGTGCGGGCTGGTATAGTTAGCCGCACCTCGTACCATGGCTATCCTTTCAAGTACTCTTCATTCCAATGATAAAGGGGCGGTTCATGGTACCCCGCAAAGTGCATAACTCTCCACAATAGTGTAGGCATTCTGAAAACCATCAGGAAATTCTCACATCTAGCTGGTGCTACCATCCGTACCATCAACATGTACAACTTTGTGTGAGATAAGGCCATAATAGATAAGAGTTACATAACCAAGTAAGAAATTTATAAGGGGAGGAACAATGTGATTATTTGAATGATAATTTTCATGATGCATGCTCGTTTCGTACGTCCTCACAAACTTAGGAAAAATTATCTCTAACGACATATACGGTGGCATACATACGTTCTCTCATATATAGTGTAACTAGTCGAGCTACATGTTTTGTTGTTAGTGTACCTACGTAAAACTTTCATTTCAGCCCATTCCGTAATTAAATATGCATAATGTAAATCTAAATACTTCCATATATGTATACCCATACATATACTTCCGTATCAAAGCTACCCGATAACAGTTTATACCCACAATTAAATACGCACCACATACACATGCAAGCATGCATACATAGTCGTACCAAAGCTAACTCTCCCCGACCGCATGCTCACATCTTGTGGTCATACCACTCATCAACCTACCATGGCGTAGAGGCATTTGATCCATACATTACCATTCAAATGAATGGCATCCATACAATAGCACGTCGTATGGACGACGAAAGTAAAAACCCCCATGTTAGTACTTAAATAGCCACCTAATAGTCCTTAATTTGGGCAAAAGGAAAGTGATCACTAGCATACTTTAGATTTCAAATACCTATTTATATAGCTATTAGTTGCTAGAAAGGGTTTTGGAAAACAAAAACTTTTGTTTTAAATACACATGTGACAATTAACGCTGAATCTTGCTCTGATGCCAGCTGTCGCAGAATCGACCAATTTATAAGAGTACAAGTACAATGGTAGCCCGCAAGCGGTCGCACTGTCATACTTGAACTCATATAAACCCAGTAGTCCATCGAGTACCACGATGGGTCTCGATAAATGATTTACAACAACCAAGATCGTACATGAATCAACATACATGTCACATATTACATAAAGTTCACAGATACATTTCTATCATCAGAGTATGAAACAAAGTTATTACAAACCAAGTTTAATGGATAAAAGCGGAAGCAAATTAAGTTTGAAAGTAAAGTTTCCAACATAGTTTAATACAGTGCCAACATAAGATCACAGTCCACAAAAGCATGTAGAGGGATTAATAAAGAAGCCTACCCAAGGCTTACTCCTCATCCACAGCGGGATAGAAGCAACTCTTGCAATAACCATGATACACAGTGCCATCTACAACAATGAGAAATAAAACCCTGAGTACAAGAAGGTACTTAGCTAGATTTATCCATCATAAACTAGAAATAAAATGATTCCAAGGATCATGCAAGGCTGTATAAGTGGATGTAGCTTGGCAACATTTTGCATAAAAAGCAATTAACTCAATTATACAATTATAATCATGTTATCAAGTTAATTATGACTATTCATCTCTAAATTAGCAACTATCATATGCCAAACATGTGGTATATCATTTTAATAGCATACAATAGTAACCATAACCAGTATTGTAAATTCATGTTCATTCAAACCATCATGTTCCATAACACAGTTACTACGATGTTGGGACTAGCCAAGTTTCTCACTATCCGGGAGAGACGGCGATTCGAATCATTTTCAACTAGCTAGGAATTTATTCCTAACACAAACCCAGGTAGACCAGATCATTAGTTGCCTTAGGTCACCTTTGGTACAACTGAAGTCCACATTTCGTGGGTTCGTACCGCGCCGCACAATCGGGGACACCAAATGCTAGGATGTTCAGACCCAGCTTGCCCTTGGGCTTAGTCTGGCTCCCCACAAGGAGCACACAATAGAATGGGGCCTAGCCTCAATTGAGCTACTCGGCTTTGTGGTCAGAATGAGTTATCCGACTAGCTAAGCGATAGGCATACATTCAATCTTGTTAGAAGCGCCAACAACGGTACAATCCTTAATCGGCACAGATAGAATCACATGAGTCAACCTACACATAGACTCCGCCTGGCCTCAATTTATATTATCCCATGGTTCTTTTCCATGATAGCAAATATAGCCAACCGTGCTTCGGTATCCACCTATATCTCACAGATGACAGGAAATCACCCAACTTCTACCGGTCTAAGCATGGCTAAGCATATATTCGATCCTAGACCTACATAGGGTTAAAGGTGTATATATCTAGACAAGGAATTTATATGCATCAAGTGGTTCCAATCAACTCTTATAACCTAATGCATCAATCATAAGAACTTGAGTAATATTTTGTAAAATACTAGGAGACCTAGAATGCTCCGGGACTTGCCTTTCAGAAAGGAAGTGGGGCAGTGATCAGGGCACTCCAGAAGCTCTTCTGGGTTCTGCTCCTCGCCTTCGGGAGTTGTGGCTTGAGGAATCTCCTACTGGTCCCCTTCCTCTCCTTCATCGAACTCCAGCAGCGTTATCTCTTCCTCCGATCCTAGATGCATGAATATGGCATAAGATATTGCGAATGTATACATGCTAACAAGTATAATATGATGATACGTGATGAATGCATTCTTGTATGTATTCTTAACATCATGGTGCTAAAGTAATAACAAGTGCATCATGTTCTACTGAGTATGTGCATATCTCTTCTTAATTATTTAATTAACTACTTCAACAATGCATCTACTATATCACAAAACAGTAGCTACTTGTTTTACTCATAACTAAAGTTTTACTTATCCAAATGTGGTGATCTTGGACTTTCTGGAAAGCTTATAAATTTGTCTACAACTTTTCTTTAGTACTCTCACTATGATTTAGGAATTAAATTGGGCAAACAAATCACTCAATCAAATCTATCTAGAAAGTAAACCTCTCGGACAGCAAACTTGCAATAGCTAGAACTCAAAAACCCTAAGTCCTATGACTGTAAAAATTTAACACCAGGTATATTAGCAAGTCATCTACAACTTTCTTATTAACAAGTTTTATAGTAGAGACCATTATCTATATGAAATCATCTGTGCGATTAAAACTATACATACAGTCCTGTATTCGAATGATAAAGCAATAATTAGTCATTTGTGTACAATCAATGGCTTCTAAACTTTACCATTGACCTCAATAGTTACTATACATCATAAGAACCATAGAAAATATCATGCTTAATCACAATCTAATTATTTTAATGACTTTCTTATTTTAATTAAGTAATTAGGGTAAATAATAAACATATACAAATGTGCATCATAAATTCTTAAACATTTACAGTGGATTATTGATGCTACCAATAGACTACTATAAAAGTTTCATTCCATTTTAGCAAATAAAACACCCTACACAAAAATGATAAGGCATAAGGGCTTAAAATAGCATAAATAGAAAATCCTAGTGAAAAGTGTCAAGCAACATATTTTATATTTTGCTTAGCATCCATATGGTACTAGGACAACCTCCAACAAATTTCATGAATATTGGATCGATAAATAATTTATAAAAATTCATACAAGGATTACCTAATTATAAAAGGAAAATCTATAACTACAAATCTATACATGCACTAACCCTCCAATTTTTACCAGAGCTTATACTTGTCAAGAACAGCTTACCACAAAAATTTCATAATTTTTGGAGCAAAGGAACTCTAGATATAAAATAAACAATTTTACATAGATTCAAAAACACATTTCAAGTTTCAATTTAAATCCTCCAAAAACTCTACTGCAAATGCTAATATCATATTTTTCCTAAATACTACACTTCGTAAGGAACACTACAAAATTTAGTTCACAATTTTTGGATCTACACAGCTCAACTTATCTATTTTTAAAGATGCACATAAAATAGAAAATAAATGCACTGGTTTTCTACACTACAGTAACTCACAATGGGGACCCACTGGTCAGTCGGCCCCATCGGTTAGTGAGGCAAAATAGAGCCGGCGGTGATGCTCGACGCTGGTTGGCCATGGCTCATCGCCGGTGAGCTCGCCGGCGGTAGCGACTACACCTACTCAATCTACTCATCAGTCCGCATCCGGTGGTGGTCTTTACATGGCCAGAAGAAGCACGGAAGCACCTCACCAACGACCATGGCAGACGGCAGTGATGGCGCGGTGGTACGTCGGCCAACTCCGGCCAAATCTCGGCAAAGCGATGGTTTCCTAGTCTATGGAGAGGCCCAACGGAGCTTAAGGAGGCGACCACGACACGATGGATGCTATGGTGGAGCTAGACCACATGCACCGTGGCATGGTGGAGCTCTAGCGGTGACGTACTCGTGCTGGCGCAACACGGACGGCGGCTTGCCTAAGGCACGATTATGGGCGCTGTAAGGTGGAAATGGTAGAGAAGGGTGAGGTAGAGCTACGAGCACAACTGATTCGAAACTAGGGCGGCGGTGAGCGCAGGCGAGCTCGGTAGAGCAGCTGCGATGGCAATGGTGTTGGCGGCCGCTGCGGTGGTTGCGCTGGGGCGAAGAAGGAAGCCAAACACGAAATGGGAGCGCAGGACAGTGCAGACGAGCATGAGGCTTGTTGTAGTGCGCTTGGGCCCATCGTGGCCGCGCTAGGCAGGGCGTCGGCGACGCGCGGCTCGCATCTAGCTCCATGCGGTGGCCCTGTTCTAGGGTTGGTTGGCCATTGATGCCGGTTTAGTTTAGACATCAGCGCCGAACGAGGAGCCTGATAGCGAGATTTGGTGACGCTCGTTCTCCTAAACCACGAAGCAAAATTGAAAACAGTCTATAACAAACTTGTAGCTCTATGTATTAGTTTCAATTGTTCTTAAAGGATCATGCTCCAACTCTCAACCAAGACCGAGTTAAATCATCCCCAAAGTCAGCTCGTCAGACTGTCCAAGCATCCAGACTTAGAAAATTTTTGTAAGTGTAGTAAACAGTGCATTAGTGAGTTTTGTGAGCTCCAAAAGACTAAGCTATGCACCTTATTATCTCATGACCCAAAAATAAAAGTTGTTCCCCATATCAAATACTACAACTTTGCTTTAGTGATTACCTACATGCAAGGTTTCTAGCACCTAGTTCAAACTTGGTCAAACATGCTACATTCAAATGATGACTTGTACTTGAACCATGACCTAGTGACCCATTTAACCCTAACCATGAATACCAAAATTGTTCATCATGATCTTCTAAACATGTTTAAGCTATTGGTAAGGTAACACACTCATTTCATGCCTTGGTCACACATAGGGCTATCCAGGTCAACACATATAACATCACTTAAGTACTTGATCATGAAAGGTGACCTTCATGAACAATGTTCCATTTGTTAACCTAAGTGTAGCTAATGTGTTTTAGTGACTCACATAAATCATTTACATGTATCCACTCATGATCATATGCATATACATATGGAAACATGAAATAACAAGCAATGTTGCAAATGTTTCAAACACATGTTTCAATTGTAAAAGCTTAAATATGAATGCTTGATGCTCATGCTCATGCAATGCAAGGCTAACACCTATGGTGTTACAAGCGCCACCGCGCACCACCATTGAGCCACCATCACACTGTCAAGCTAGCTCAGGCGAGCATTTGGGCCAACCAATGGCACCCAAAGATGCGTGTGGGAATGGGGAACACAACGGTGGTGACCTTGTCGCTGGTGACCTCGCCGTCGGTGACCTCACCGTCGGTGAGTTCTCACCGGTCAAAGCATCGCCCTGCCTTGGTCTCACTAACGTGTGGGGTTGGTTGACTTCTAGAGCCCATGCGTTAGTCTTAGCGCGGTGTATGGACCGGGTGTACCTAGCAGCAGACCCCGAGTGAATCTGATTTTCTTTATTTATTTTCATATATTTGAATACAAACTTCAAAAAATCATATCTAGAGCTAGGAGTATCCAAATGGGGTAAACCAAATTTTGTTGGATTCATCTTAAAGTGTACTATTTGATAAAAATATGAAATCAATTGTTTAGGGTATTTTTCTAGGAGAATTAATTTGAGCAAAATAAGTGATTTTAAATTAGTTTATATCTTGTAAAATGCATAACTTGAGCTAGAAAAGTGATAAATTTGTGATTCTAATTTTGCTGGTCTTGTGTTGACATGCTCTAGCTAGAAAAAATACTAAACCTATAGTAGACATACTTGTAATATGGTCTTCCTATTTAATCTTAATTAATTGCTAGATTCTAGTGAAATGAATTGGGGTAAAAATACATAACATATAATCATACAAATTTTCACAAAGTATTCTCGTGCTAGGAGGACAGTAAGAAAAATATTAAATTTGTAGCTTGACACGTTTCACTATGCTAAACTATTTTTGCTAAAATAAGCATATATAACTTATCATTTTTGTAGAGGTAGCTATACTTATCCAAATGGCATAAAATTTATACAATAGACTACTAGGGTCATGCGTAGCCTATTGTAATTTTCTTGAAATTTATTGAGTAATATAAATAATTACCATGTAAATCACCTTATTATCTAAGGAAATTAATAAATGAATATAAATAAATTAGTTAGGATTAACCATGATGTTTTCTGTGGTGTGTGTGATGCATATAATCTGTTGATACTATTAGTGAGGCTTAGAAGTATTTGTTTATAGGCAACTAGTTAATTATTGCTTTGTGATTCAACTAGATGACTACATGTGTAGTTTCTGTTGTGATGATGATTTCATGATGATAACGATCTTTTCCATAAACATAGTTAATATTAAAGTTGTAGATAACTTACTTATATACTTGGTTTTAAATTTTTATAGTCATAGGTCTTATCGTTTAAGAATTATGGTTGTTAGAATTCTGCTGTCAGAAATGCTTGCTCTCTAGACAGATCTAAAAGATTGAATTGTTTGACCTATATAACTACCGAATCACCTTAATATGATTAAAAGAAAGTTGTGGCCAATTTCATAAGATTTCTAGAATGTCCATAACCATATTATTTAGATGTGTATAACTCCAGTTATGGTCAAAATAAGTGGCTATTGCTTGTAGTCCAGAAAATGATTTATATAAGTGTTTGTTTAAGTTACTAGAGAAGAGATATGCACCTACTCAGTAAAAGAAAATATAACTTGTTATCACCTTAAGGCAATACTGTTGAGAACACTTAGGAGGATGCATTTCATCATACTATATCCTATGCTACTTGTCATTATATATGCATCCATGATATCTTATTCCTTGCTCATGCATGTAGGACCATCTAAAGGGATAACTCTATTGGAGTTCAAAGAAGAGCTAGAGGAACAACAGGAGGCACCTCAAGCCATAGCTCTAGAAGGAGAGGAGCAACCTCTTGAAGACTTACCTAAGTGCCTAGACCATAGGCCAACTTCTTTTATCAAAAGCAAGCCCTGATGCATTTGGTTATAAGAGTTGAATTGGAAATACTTGATGCATAGAACTATCTTGTCCAGATAAATATACCTTTAACCCTGTTGTAACACCCTGAAAATTCTATTTTTTTCTTTTTTTCCAAATAGATAAAATGATTTAATAAGCATTTTGTGAGCATTAAACCTAGAGAAATAATAAATTTTATAGAATTAAAATCAAATATAAGGTTAGTAACCTCTTGATGCATACATGCTGCTGCACATTTATTTTTGTAATGATTGGTTTTGACCAAAATTGAATTGGATTCAAAATCAATTTGAAAATGGTTTGTTAAAACTCTAGAAAATAAAAAGAAAAATGTTTTCTTCTTTTCTTCCCCTCCCTTCCTTTTAGCCTTCTGGCCTAGCTCGCTCTGACCGAGCCAGCCCGCTCGCCTCCTTCCTTTCCCCTCCTCCTGTTTCCCTCTGTTGGGCCGGCCCAGTCCATTGGCCAACTGCGTCGTGGCAACCATTGCTCTCTCCCTCTCCTTCGCTCGCTAACAAGATGGGCCCGTTGGTCAGCTCCTTCCCCCACCTTCCGCTGTATTCAGACGAGAGCAGCGCCAGCCGAAACTACCGCTATGGCAATCGCCCCGTCTTGCTTCCCCCGCGCCCACGTCTCCACTCCTATACTCTCTCTCTTGCCAACACCATAAAGAGGTCACGCCTACCCCTTTCCTTTCTCTTCTACCTCCCTGTTCTTCCCCGCATCCTATTTCCATCACCAGCAACCACTGATGCCACTGTAGCCACGTACGCCGTTCGCTGTTGTGCCGTCGTCTCCAAGCCGCCATCGAGCTCCGCGTTGAGGTTATGAATCCACCAGACCCCTTCTTTTTCTTTCTCACATGATTTTCGCTCACATGTCTTCACCGGGCTATGCAGAATGCCGACATCCATCCCTCTGCGTGGTCCGCCATCCCCGAGCTGCCTTCGTCTTTGATTTTCACCATGGTGAGCTTTGTTGCCTTCCCCTCTTTCTCCCCGTCCTTGTCCCATGCTGATTGGGGACCTCTAGGGCCCAATTCACATGCGCCAGTGACCTTCGCGTCGCTGGCCATGGCGACCACCCCGCCAACCGCATCCCCTGGATGCGCTAGGCCCTGGGTTCGACTCTCCCTCATCCCCGCTTACTTCCTGTGCTACTAGTTCAACGAATCATGGCCCATAGACCTTGATCCACATGCGCCAGCGAGCTTTCTCACCATGGCAATGGCAGCGCCACCAAGCTGGCACTGTTCCTAGCCGAGTCTCTTCTCTCTCTCCCTCTCATCTCTAATCAGAGCCATTCGTCTTTGATCCAACGAATCAAAACATCACGTACCTCTTCGCATGGCAGAATTGCTTAAGAGCCCCTTGGCTTTATTCTTTTTACACCCGCAGTCCTCGGCCAGATGAAAATCCTGATTTTTTTTATTTATTTAAATTCAAAAATAGTTCATTCTATTTACAGAAATGCCATTGCTTTGTTTTGCTCATAAAATCGTCGTTTTAGCTCCAAATTGACCCGTTCAAATTTCATTAGGTTCGTAATTAAGTTCTCTACATGTTAATACCACTGTCAAACATATTTGCAACATTTAAATTTTGAGGTTAGATTTAGTTAAATAAATTGCTATAGGAAACCTTGTTTAATTCATAACTTTCATGTTTTAGCTCCATTTTTCATGAACTTCGCATCTATGTGATCATAGAGAGATGTAGATTCTTTTTAAGAACCTTTTTATCTTGTTTTTATGCCCTAGTGTACTATTCTAATCCCATAATTGTTTGCTTTGCATGAATGCCTTTGGAATGCTTGTATGTTGCTTTGTTGGTCGAGTTTAGACGGTGAGGAGAACGTTGGAGACCAAGAGTTCTTTGATGACCAGCAGGAGCAGCTCGAGTTCGTTGAGCAAGGCAAGTATAGCATGGGATCTACCTTGATGTCTTGTTTACCATTTATTAATTTCTCATTTTCATGTGTCTAATTTTGATACCCGTAAGGACATCCTAGTGGTTGAGTATCATGTTTCCTTGTCTCCTATGAGTTATATGCATATGGGTAGTTTGCTAGCACTCAATGTAACTGTACATGATCTACATAATGACTAATGGTTCTATAGAATGAAAAGGTAAAATTTGCTTTTAAACAACTGAATTATAGGGTGAAGGAGCAAATGACTTTTGATCATGATGCTCTTAGCCCTCCATAAGGACTTATCTGTTAGTAAAAGCTGGGACTGACAGTGCAACCATGAGGGTCATATGGCTTTGACTTTAGCTTAGTAATTGGACCTTTTCTTGCTTGTTAGAGGTTACTTTTATGGCACAAAAGGGGCTTGCCACGTTGGGTATAGGGCTACCTCTGTTCCTATGTGTATAACCACGATGGAGATGAGCCATAAGAAAGGGGGGTTCCTACCTCTGCCTACCGAGGAAACCTAGCAGCCCTAACTTGTTAAAGAAACCTATGAAATGGCTTCATAGTGTACTCCACCCGCCCACCTTAGCAGTGTTATGGGAGTAATTAACCTAGGCATATGGGAATCATGGCTCACGGTGAATGTGCACAACCTCTGCAGAGTGTTATAAACTATTATAACAGTCGTGCTTACGGTCACAAGTGACCTAGAAAACTCATAGAATAAATGGTTACTTATTATTGTTCATTTATGATGTTCTACGATGATAATATGATTCAATTATTTCTGATATCTGATCATGTGGGTTTAATTGGAGCTTAAGCATAACTTGATAATAGTTGATGATAAAATCTTGACTTACTAAAAGTGTTAACCACAGTAAACTAGAGTCACCCTTTTTGAGCTTTCATAACCCCATGTTATCTTGTTAAGTATGAGAAGTACTTATGCTTGTTTACTTTCAATATTCGAATAAAAATTCTAGATGGGTAACAGATGTCAACAGATATGAGGAGTTTCCAGAGGACTTTTAGGCTTGTGGTCAACCAGTTGACCATCCCTGTGTTGGAGCTACCATGAGAGAGCTACCTTTTTATTTTCCACTGTGTTGTGTAAGACTATGTGATGGTATTAATTGTGATGTAAGATATACCGTGATGATACTTTTTTTAATTTATCAACTTATGTGTGTGACTGATCCCTGGGCACACATGAGTTTTATGCATTCAATTTTATCCTTAAAATTGGATGTGACAAATTGGTATCAGAGCAGTGTTGATTCTATGACGCAAGCCTAGTTAGAGATAGTCATTTTAGCATCTTTGCTCCACTAGTTTCATGCTTATTGTCTCATTCTTGTTATTTTATTAAAATATTTATGCTTTACATACCTTAATCTATTATATAAAATTGTTGATTTTAATTCTATCTTACTTTAAATCTTTAGATGCCTCATAACCTGAAGACCGCCTGCCTCAGCTTTGTAGGCTACCGTGCCATGTTCACCCCCGTGCTCCATAGGAGGAGAAGGAGATTGTGGTTATCTCTGATGATGAGGTGGAACCCTTGATCGAGGAAGATGAGGAGTGGATGGCTACCTCGACTCCTACATCAGCACCTGCACCCACACCTACTCCTACTCCAGCTGTTGCACCTGTCTATGTTGTTGCAGCTACACCAACGGAGTCATCAGCTACTTCACCAACGCCTATGCCACCCCTAGTTGTCCCTGTGGTGGATGAGGAGATGGGCTGGACATGCAAATACTACTTCAAGCAGGCCCCAGAGATGGCCTACTACCACACCCTCCTTACTCAGGTGCTGGATGACTACTACACTGATCTGCACACCTCCATCAAATATCACTATGCAGAGTACCAGCACCCTTTGGAGGCAACTTTTTGGAAGGTAGAGCTGGTTGTCACCACCTGGAATGACATAAAGAATGGACATGAGGTGGAGACTGTCCATAGTGCCACTGCCAAACGGTCTCATGCATTGGTTGGCATGGAAGATGCAGCGCAGGATCTTACATCTACTACCATGGTCATCGTTTTGAGGCCATGAAGGAGGATCATTTTAGGTTCCTTCCTTGCAATGATCATGAGGGTAATTGGTGGGTCCTGGCACCACCAGAAAGTGATCCAACTCTAGAAGCAATAGTATGACATGTCCATGCCATGCAGGGGGTAGATGAAAAAGTCAAGGGAGAGCTGCGTGCACGTAGAGGGCCGAGAGGCATCGCCAGAAGCAGGTTGATGAACTACGTGCTCAACTTGGGCTGCCATCGATCTACAAGAAGAAGCCCCAGTCATTCACCATGGTTGACACAGCCCCATAGGTGTTTGGTGCCTTGTATAAAGCTATGATGTTGTTAGTTTGTGTGTTATGTCTAGTCTTGTTTTGCCCTGTGAACTTTAGTGATTAGATGCTTTTAATTGTGAACTTAGATGATTTGGAGTTTGTTTGATTGCTAGAAGATTGTGGGCATGTTCACAAATTCTATAGGTTTGAACCTTAAGTTTAGATGAGGTCTTAGTGCAGATGGGTTGCTTTAGCATATCTCTGTTGTGCTATTTTCTAGAGCAGCCTGTGTTCTTTATCTTGTATCTCGAGATCGGAGCTGCCAAAAATTCTAAAATTTTTGTGGAGATATCTAGACTTCTGTATCTTTCAAACGTCTCTAGAATCACGTTGATATCTATTCAGGTTTGTGAGATCTATCTGTCACAAGTTGATGTTTCTGAGCAGTCTAGAACTCATAACATATTCGGTTTAGCTCTATTTTTTGACCATGTGTATGTCATAATTTATAAAAGTGTTCTAAATAAAAGTTGTAGCTGATCTCCTAAGATTTCTAACCATTCTTGGTATGCCTCTATTGGGTCTCTGAAACTCAAGTTATGATAGATTTACTGAACTGCTGTATTTGAATCTTGTCCAGAAAATTCTCAGCGTTGTTCTTTATCTTTTATAAGTTCAATATAATTTGGAAATCTCTAAAATTTTGCGCATTTGTTTGGAAAGCAGATGGCCGTAAGAGGAGGAAGAGGCAGGGGCCGTGGTCATGGTCATGGTGCTCCCATGAATTCACCACCACCGCCACCAGTGACTATGGAGCAATTGATGGGAATACAAGCACAGTTGATGCAAGCCATGGTGCAATGCTTGGATAACGAACCTGCAAGAGGACCACCGCCTGTTTAGGTCAGAGACAAGCGTAGAGAATTCATGAAGGGTCGCCCTCCGGTGTTCACCCATGCCTCAGACCCCTTGGAGGCAGACGATTGGTTACGTGCTATGGAAAAGCAACTTAACATAGCACAATGCAATGATCTTGAGAAGGTGTTGTATGCTTCTAGTCAACTCTAGAGAGCAGCTCAGGATTGGTGGGAGTCCTTCTAGTATGGACACCCCAATGATGCTCCTGTTATCACCTGGTAGGAATTCAAGGACAATTTCTGAACATATCATATCCCCGATGGACTAGTGGAGCTGAAGCAGGAGGAATTCAGGTCCCTTAAGCAAGGATCCATGTCTGTGGTGGAGTATCATGACAAGTTTGCTCAACTATCATGCTATGCTCCAAATGATATAGCTAAGGATAGTGAGAAGCAACGTTGCTTCCTCAAGGGACTTTATGATAGCCTATAGCTCTAGCTTATGTCCAACACATACCCTAACTTTCAGTCATTGGTGAACCGTGCTATTGTGATTGACAATAAGCGTAAAGAGCTGGAAGCCAAGAAGAGGAGGCTTCAAGGGCAAGCTTCTAGAAGCAACACCCACCCGTGTGCCTATCCCCAGTAAGGTTTTTAGCAGAGGAATCAAGGACCATCTAACTAGGGAAACCATGGTCAGTATCCTCAGCATAACTAGTTCCAGCAACGCCCTCAGTACCAGCAATAGTTTGGTAATCAGTGTCCCTAGCAATAGACCAGCAATTTGACATCACGCCAGGGAATGCCCAACAATGCTCCTATGAAGAGTCGTGCACCCAATAACCCCAATGCATGCTACCACTGTGGAGAAGTAGGTCACTATGCTCATCAGTGTCCCAAGAAGCAGAACCAACAAGCTCCATAGAACCAGAATGGCAATCCAAAGTTCAATGCCCGACCACCTCACTCTACAGAAGTGAACTATGTGTCATCTGATACAGCTCAGGAGATGCCCGAGGTCATGTTGGGTACGTTCAGTGTCAACTCTATCTCTACTATAGTACTTTTTGATTCAGGTGCTTCGTATTCATTTATTTCCCAAGCTTTTGTTAGAATGCATAGCATACCTTTATGTGCCATAAAAAACCCCATACTAGTAAATTCGCCAGGAGATAGCATGCCAGCTTCTTATTAGAGTCCCTTAGCTAGCCTTTCCTTAAGGGGGTAGACTTCAAAGTGAAACCTATTGTGTTGAGAACATCAGGAATTGATCTTATTCTAGGTATGGATTGGATGAAACAACACCGAGCAATGATTCAGTATTAGGAGAGATCTGTTGTTGTGACATCACCCAATGGAGATAGAATCTGTGTAGAAGTTATAGTGCAAGCTTAGCCAACAGCCACTGTGAACCAGCTGGATGGTGATGCCAATAAACAAGATCGTGTTGTGGAAGAGTTCCTGGATGTTTTCCTCGATGACTTGCCATGTATGTCACCTGACCATGACATTGAATTTATTATTGAATTATTACCTAGAACTACACCAATAACTAAACATCCATATAGAATGGGGGTTAATGAATTAGAAGAGCTTAAGAAACAACTAAAAGAGTTGCAAGAAAAAGGTTTCATATGCCCCAATTCTTTCCCATGGAGGGCACCTATGATCTTTATGGATAAGAAGGATGGTACCCAATAGATGTGTGTGGATTATCGTTCACTTAATGAGGTTACTATCAAGAATAAATACCCTTTGCTAAGGATTGATGATTTGTTTGATCAGTTGAGAGGTGCCTGTGTGTTCTCTAAGATTGATCTTCACTCAGGTTACCATCAGCTAAAGATTCAAAACTCAAACATACCCAAGACAACATTCACTACACGGTATGGCTTGTATGAGTATACCATTATGTCTTTTGGATTGACCAATACACCTGCATACTTTAGGTATCTGATGAATAAGGTGTTCATGGAGTTTCTTGATAAATTTATGGTGGTATTCATTGATGACATACTAATATTCTCTAAGACTGAAGAAGAACATGCTGAACATATATGGGTCAGTCTTGCAAAAGCTTAGAGAACATAAGTTGTATGCTAAGCGGAGCAAGTGTGAGTTTTGGTTGAAGGAGGTCTCTTTTCTAGGTCATGTTGTCTCCAATGGTGGAATAGCAGTGGATCCAGGCAAAGTGCAAGATGTATTGAATTGGAAACCACCAACCAATGTAAGTGAGATTCATAGCTTTTTAGGATTGGCTAGATACTATAGGAGGTTCATTGAAGGTTTTTCCAAGCTTGCTAAGACTATGACAGCTCTATTGGAAAAGAATGCTAAATTTGTATGGTCTAATAAATGCCAGGCAAACTTTGATGAGCTAAACAAAAGATTGATGACAGCTCCAGTGTTGATTTTGCCAGATTTAAGCAAGAACTTCTCTATATATTGTGATGCATCTCATCTGGGCCTTGGATGTGTTCTTATGCAAGAAGGAAGAGTGGTGGCATATGCATCTAGATAATTGAGGAAGCATGAGTTAAACTACCCTACTCATGACTTGGAATTAGCAGTTGTGGTTCATGCTTAGAAAATCTAGAGACATTATCTAATTGGACATAAGAGTGATATCTATATAGATCACAAGAGTTTGAAGTATATCTTTACCTAGTCAGATCTAAATCTGAGACAATGTCATTGGTTAGAATTGATCAAAGACTATGATTTGGAAGTGCATTGTCATCCAGGAAAAGCAAATGTCATAGCTAATGCACTTAGCAGGAAGAGTTATGCCAATGGACTTCGGATGACATTTATGCCAGTAGGGTTGTGTGCTGAAATGGAGCATCTCAACTTGAGCTTTGTCACTAATGGAATGGAATTAGCGATAGAGCCTACCTTGGAGCAAGAGATACGCAAAGGTCAATTGGAGGATGAAAAACTTAAATAGATAGCGGAGAATATAGTGCTTGGAAAGGCACTAGGATTTAGGATGGATGAGAATGGTACTCTTTGGTTTAGGAAAAGGATATGTGTACCTGAAGTGAAGGCTATCCATGATGCAGTTCTATAAGAGGCACATGAGTCTGCTTATTCTATACATCCTAGAAGTACCAAGATGTATTTGGATCTCAAAGAGAAGTATTGGTGGTATGGTTTGAAGAGAGATGTGGCAGAGTATGTGGCTTTGTGTGACACTTGTCAAAGGGTGAAAGTTGAGCATCAAAGACCTATAGGGTTGCTACAACCAATGAAGATTCCTGAATGGAAATGGAAAGAAGTTGGTATGGATTTTATTATAGGTTTGCCCCGCACTCAAAGAGGTTATGATTCAATATGGGTAATAGTGGATCGACTCACCAAGGTTGCTCACTTTCTACCAATCAAGACTACCTATATAGGTGCAAGGCTAGCAGAGTTGTATATGGAAAGGATAGTGTGCTTACATGGTGTTCTCAAGAAAATTGTGTCTGATAGAGGCACTTAGTTTATATCGCAATTCTAGTAGAAAGTACATAGATCTTTGGAGACAAAGTTAAATTTTAGTTCTGCTTACCACCCACAAACTGATGGACAGACTGAAAGGATCAACCAGATTTTGGAAGATATGTTGAGAGCTTGTGCACTGCAATATGGTACAAGCTAGGATAAGAGTTTGCCATATGCTGAGTTCTCGTACAACAACAGTTACCAGAAGAGTCTCAAGATGGCACCTTTTAAGGCGCTGTATGGGCGTAAATATAGAACGCCTTTGTTCTAGAATTAGACTGGTGAAATTCAAGTGTTTGGACCCGATGTCCTTAGAGACGTAGAAGAACAGGTGAGAATGATTAGAGACAACTTGAGAGTGGCTCAGTCCCGATAGAAGAGTTATGCTGATACTCGTAGAAGAGAGCTGACTTTCGAGGTTGGAGATTATGTGTACTTGAAGGTGTCACCAATGGGAAGTGTGAAAAGATTCAATATGAAGGGAAAGTTGGCATCGAGGTATATTGAACCTTTCAAGATCCTAGAGAGACATGGAGAAGTAGCCTATCAGTTAGAACTGCCTGAGAGTTTGTCAGGTGTGCACGATGTGTTTCAAGTTTCTCAATTAAAGAAGTGTTTGCAAGTACCAGAAGAGCATATTCCTTTAGAAGAACTTGCTGTTAAGGAAGATCTCACATATGAAGAGTATTTGATAAAGATCTTACAGACGGTAGAAAGAATTACAAGGAGCTAAGTTATAAAAATGTGTAAGGTACAGTGGAATCGATATACAGAGGATGAGGCTACTTGAGAAAGAGAAGAGGATTTGTGAAAGTCTTATCCACAACTGTTTGAGTAAGCAATCATCCAAATCTCAAGGACGAGATTCATCTTAAGGAGGGTAGAATTGTAACACCCTGAAAATTCTATTTTTTTCTTTTTTTTCCAAATAGATAAAATGATTTAATAAGCATTTTATGAGCATTAAACCTAGAGAAATAATAAATTTTATAGAATTAAAATCAAATATAAGGTTAGTAACCTCTTGATGCATACATGCTGCTGCACATTTATTTTTATAATGATTGGTTTTGACCACAATTGAATTGGATTCAAAATCAATTTGAAAATGGTTTGTTAAAACTCTAGAAAATAAAAAGAAAAATGTTTTCTTCTTTTCTTCCCCTCCCTTCCGTTCAGCCTTCTGGCCTACCTCGCTCTGGCCAAGTCGGCTCGCTCGCCTCCCTCCTTTCCCCTCCTCCCATTTCCCTCTATTAGGTCAGCCCAGTCCGTTGGCCAACTATGCCATGGCAACCATTGCTCTCTCCCTCTCCTTCGCTCGCTAACAAGATAGGCCCATTGGTCAGCTCCTTCCCCCACCTTCTGCCATATTCGGACGAGAGCAGCGCCAACCGAAACCACCGCTGCGGCAATCGCCCCATCCTGCTTCCCCCGCGCCCATGTCTCCGCTCCCATACTCTCTCTCTCTCTCTCATGCCAGCACCATAAAGAGGACATGCCTGCCCCCTTTCCTTTCTCTTCTACCTCCCTATTCTTCCCCGCATCCCAGCGCCATCACCAGCAACCGCCGACGCTGACGCAGCTGCGTACGCTATTCATTGCTATGCCGTCATCTCCAAGCCACCACCGAGCTCTGTGTTGAGGTTATGAATCCACCAGACCCCTTCTTTTTCTTTCTCTCACATGGTTTTTGCTCACATGTCTTTGCTAGGTTATGTAGAACACTGACGTCCGTCCCTCCGCGTGGTCCGTCGTCCCTGAGCCACCTTCGTCTTCGATTTTCACCGTGGTGAGCTTCGTTGCCTTCCCCTCTTTCTCCCCATCCTTGTCCTGTGCCGATTGGGGACCTCTAGGGCCCAATTCGTGTGCGCCAGGGACCTTCGTGTCGCCGGCCATGGTGACCACCCTGCCGACCGCGTCCCCCGGCCTTGCTAGGTCCCAGGATCGACACTCCCTCATCCCCGCTTACTTCCTGTGCTACTGGTTCAATGAATCATGGCTCGTAGACCTTAATCCACATGCGCCAGCGAGCTTTCTCGCCATGGCCACAGCAGCGCCGCTATGCCGGCACTGTTCCTGGTCGACGCCTCTTCTCTCTCTCCCTCTCATCTCTAATCAGAGCCATTCGTCTTTGATCCAACGAATCAAAACATCCCGTACCTCTTCGCGTGGTAGAATTGCTTAAGAGCCCCATGGCTTTATTCTTTTTACACCCGCAGTCCTCGGCCAGATGAAAATCCTGATTTTTTTATTTATTTAAATTCAAAAATAGTTTATTCTATTTATAGAAATGCCACTACATTGTTTTACTTATAAAATCGTCGTTTTAGCTCCGAATCGACCCGTTCAAATTTCATTAGGTTCGTAATTAAGTTCTCTACATGTTAATACCATTGTCAAACATGTTTGCAACATTTAAATTTTGAGGTTAGATTAATTAAATAAATTGATATAGGAAACCCCGTTTAATTCATAACTTTCGTGTTTTAGCTCCGTTTTTCGTGAACTTCGCATCTATGTGATCGTAGAGAGATGTAGATTCTTTTTTAGAACCTTTTTATCTTGTTTTTATGCCCTAGTGTACTATTCTAATCCCATAATTGCTTGCTTTGCATGAATGCCTTTGGAATGCTTGTATGTTGCTTTGTTGGTCGAGTTCAGACGGTGAGAAGAACGTTGGAGACCAAGAGTTCTTTGACGACCAACAGGAGTAGCCCAAGTTTGTTGAGCAAGGCAAGTATAGCATGGGATCTACCTTGATGTCATATTTACCATTTATTAATTTCTCATTTGCATGTGTCTAATTTTGATACCCGTTAGGACATCCTAGTGGTTGAGTATCCTGTTTCCTTGTCTCCTATGGGTTATATGCATATGGGTAGTTTGCTAGCGCTCAATGTAACTATACATGATCTACATAATGACTAATGGTTCTATAGAACGAAAAGGTAAAATTTGCTTTTAAACAACTAAATTATAGGGCGAAGGAGCAAATGACTTTTGATCATGATGCTCTTGGCCCTCCATAAGGACTTATCTGTCGATAAAAGCTGGGACTGACAGTGCAACCATGAGGGTCATATGGCTCTGACTTTAGCTCAGTAATAGGACCTTTTCTAGCTTGTTAGAGGTTACCTTTATGGCGCAAAAGGGGCTTGTCATGTTGGGTATAGGGCTACCTCTGTTCCTATGTGTATAGCCGCGATGGAGATGTGCCATAGGAAAGGGGGTTCCTACATCTACCTACCAAAGAAACCTAGTGGCCCTAACTTGTTAGAGAAACCTATGAAATGGCTTCATAGTGTACCCCGCCCGCTCACCTTGGCAGTGTTATGGGAGTAATTAACCTAGGCATATGGGAATCATGACTCACGGTGAAAGTGCACAACCTCTGTAGAGAGTTGCAAACTATTATAACAGTTGTGCTCACGATCACGAGTAGCCTAGAAAACTCACAGAATAAATGGTTACTTATTACTGTTCATTTATGATGTTCTACAATGATATTATGATTCAATTGTTTCTGATATCTGATCATGTGGGTTTAATTGGAGCTTAAGCATAACTTGATAATAGTTGATGATAAAATCTTGACTTACTAAAAGTGCTAACCATAGTAAACCAGAGTCACCCTTTTCGAGCTTTCATAAGCCCATGTTATCTTGTTAAGTACGAGAAATACTTACGCTTGTTTACTTTCAATATTCGGATAAAAATCCCAAATGGGTAACGGATGTCAACGGATATGAGGAGTTTCCAGCGGACTTTTAGGCTTGTGGTCAACCAGTTGACCATCCCTGTGTTGGAGCTACCACGAGAGAGCTAACTTTTTATTTTCCGCTGTGTTGTGTAAGACTATGTGATGGTATTAATCGTGATGTAAGATACACCGTGATGATACTTTTTGTAATTTATCAACTTATGTGTGTGACTGATCCCTGGGCACACTTGAGTTTTATGCATTCAATTTTATCCTTAAAATTGGGTGTGACACCTGTGTAGGTCTAGGATCAAATATATGCTTAGCCCAGTAGAAGTCGGGTGATTTCCTGTCACATGCAAGATATAGGTGGATACCAAAGCACGATTGGCTATATTTGCTATCGTGAAACAAAACCATGGGGTAATGTAACTGGAGGCCGAGCAGAGTCTATGTGTAGGTTAACTCATGTGATTCTGTCTCTGCCAGTTAAGGATCATACCATTATTGGCACTTCTATCGAGATTGAACGCATTCCTCTCACTTAGCTAGCCGGATAACTCGTTCCGACCATGAAGCCGAGTAGCTCAACTCAGGCCAGGCCCTGTTCTATAAAAGTACGCACTCTAGATGGTAGTAAGGATGTGTGGAGAGGCAAACATGAGCCCAAGGGCAGACTGGGCCTGAACGTCCTGACAGCTAGTTGTCCCTGATTGTGCGGCACTGGTCGAACCCATAAAATGTGGACCTGAGTTATACCAAAGGTGACCTAAGGTGACCGTTGATCTGGTCTACCTAGGGTTGTGTTAGAAATAAATTCCTAGCTGGTTGAAATCGATTCGAATCATCATCTCTCCCGGACAGCCAGAAACTTGGCTAGCTCCAATATCATAGTAAGTGTATTATGGAATGATGGTTATGAAGAACATGGAATTACTACACTGGCTATGGTTATTATTGTTATGCTACTAAATGATATACCACATGTTTGGCATAGGTTAGTTGCTAATCTAGAGATGAATAGCTATAATTAACTTGATGACTAAATTATAAAAGGTATAGTTGAATTAGTGGCTTTTTATGCAAAATATTGTCAAGCTGGCTCCACTTATAAAGCCTTGTATGATCCTTAGAGTCACTTTATTTTTGGTTTATGATGGGTAAGTCTAGCTGAGTACCTTCTTGTACTCAGGGTTTATTCACATTTGAAAGGTCTTAATGGCTAGAGGGGGTGAATAGCCTATTAAGAATTTCTATAACAACACTTAGCAAACCAGTTAGACAAATATGAGGCGAAGCGAGAGTTGCGCTAGTCTACTAAAAATTCAAGCCACCTACCACAATTCTAGTTTCTATAGTCTCTATCCACACAATGGCTATGTCACTACACTAAGTTAGTGTGCTCTCAAAGGCTAACTAAAGAGCCACACTAACCAAACTAACAAGCTCTCACGACTAGCTACACTAAAGAGCTTGACAACTAGTTTGCAGCAATGTAAAGAGAGAGAGAGCAAGATAGTTATACCTCTAAGTCGAGGAATGAACCAATCAATCACAAGAATTAATACCAATGAAGACCAATTACCTCGGAATCAAATGATGACACAATGATTTTTTACCAAGGTTCACTTGCTTATTGGCAAGCTAATCCTCGTTGTGGCGATTCACTCACTTGGAGGTTCACACACTAATTGGCATCACATGCCAAACCCTCAATAGGGTGCCACACAACCAACACAAGACGAGGATCACACAAGTCACGAGCAATCCACTAGAGTACCTTTTGGCTCTCCATAGGGGAAAGGTCAAGAACCCCTTACAATCACTACGATCGGAGCCAAGACATTTACCAACCTCTGCTCAACGATCCTTGCTGCTCTAAGCCATCTTGGTGGTGGCAACCACCAAGAGTAACAAGCGAATCCCACAGTGAAACACGAACACCAAGTGCCTCTAGATGCAAACACTCAAGCAATACACTTGGATTCACTCCCAATCTCATAAAGATGATGAATCAATGATGGAGATGAGAGGGAGGGTTTTGGCTAAGCTCACAAGGTTGCTATGTCAATACAAATGGCCAAGAGAGTGAGCTTAAGCCGGCCATGGGGCTTAAATAGAAGCCCCATGAAATAGAGCCGTTGGGCTCTCATTGTAGCCCAACTCAGGGCGACCGAATGCACCGATCAGATGTCATCGGACGCATGCCTCAGTATCCAGTCATCTGATGCCATCCACGTGTCACACCCACTTCAAATGCCAGCCGCATGATGCCAATGGCTAGTAGCCATTCTCATGCGCTTTAAGTCATAACCGGACGTGTCATCGCGCAAACCGGATGCACTAGTGCCAAGTCAGCCATGCACGCTTTAAGTCATGACCGGACGCATCTACGCTTGGAGTTTGGTCACTTCCAGAGAGGTTCTAGAGAGGCCAAATCATGACTAGACGTGTTTGGTGCATCTCAACCGGACCCTTCACAGCGTCCGGTGCAATACCCTAGGTTACACTACCTCAGCCTCTACTGACCGGACTCATAAGCCTACGCCCGGTCACTACGAGAGCAGCGTCTAGTCACTGAAAATCAGTGACAATCACCTCCTTTACTTCACTAACTTCTCCACCCTTGCTTAAATGCGCCAACCACCAAGTGTATCACCTTGTGCATGTGTGTTAGCATATTTTCACAAACATTTTCAAGGGTGTTAGCACTCCACTAGATCTAAATGCATATGCAATGAGTTAGAACATCTAGTGGCACTTTGATAACCACATTTTGATACGAGTTTCACCTCTCTTAATAGTATGGCTATCGATCCTATATGTGATCACACTCACTAAGTCTCTTGATCACCAAACCAAAAAGCTCCTATCAAATTTTACCTATGCCTTGAGTTTTTTCTTTTTCTCTTTCTTCTTTTCCAAGTCCAAGCACTTGATCATCACCATGGTCACACCATCATCATAATCTTCATCATTGCTCCACCACTTATAATAGTGCTACCTATCTCATGATCACTTTGATAAACTAGGTTTGCACTTAGGGTTTCATCAATTCACCAAAACTAAACTAGAGCTTTCAATCTCCCCCTTTTTGATAATTGATGACAACCCTTTCACAAAGATATGAATTAAAATTCATTTGAATCCATATTGCTTGCCCAAGCATATTTACCATGTGTAAAAGGATACGGACAAGTTTCATGAACCCTAATTGGTAGCAATTAATCCCCCTACATATGTGCTAAGAGTTTGGATTGAAGCTTGCACATATGCTTAGATAGGAAATGTAAGAGTCAATGTCTACCAAATGATGCTAAGGTATAAGAGATGGACCTTTGAAGTGTGATACCAATTGAAGTGCACCAATATACCACCCTTAGCACCATTAGTAACTAGACATGCACATAAAAACTAGAATACCCCATGAGATCAACATTAGAAGCATGGGTCTAGTTTTCATAATATAAACACAAGTCTAGTTACTCAACCTATGCATGTTAGTTTTTCATTTCATCATTCAAACCTACAACTCGCAAGCATGGATATTAAAATTTAAAACTTGTGCCATGCAAACAAACATATGAAATGCACTTTCAAATGCACCAATCAAGATATGAAATGCACCAATCAAGTTTATGAGCTTGCTCCCCCTACTTATGTGCTCAAATTTTAATTAATTCCCTTACTTTGTCATATCTCTCCTCCTATGTCAAAGTTCTCCCCGTTAGTGATTACTTCTCCCCCTATCACTTATATCTCTGTTTCTCTCCCCCTTTATCATCAATGACCATAAAGGTTCAAATGCATATGCAATGAGTTAGAACATCTAGTGGCACTTTGATAACCACATTTCGATATGAGTTTCACCCCTCTTAATAGTATGACTATGGATCCTAAATATGATCACACTCATTAAGTGTCTTGATCACCGAATCAAAAAGCTCCTATCAAATTTCACCTTTGCCTTGAGCTTTTTGTTTTTCTCTTTCTTCTTTTATAAGTCCAAGCACTTGATCATCACCATGGTCACACCATCATCATGATCTTCATCATTGCTCCACCACTTGTAATAGTGCTACCTATCTCATGATCACTTTGATAAACTAGGTTAGCACTTAGGGTTTCATCAATTCACCAAAACCAAACTAGAGCTTTCACCAGCTGAGCTATTTGTGATTCTATCATTTTATTAAAGTTATGCTGGTTCTTAATGGCAGAAGCAAAGCTATCCATTCTATTATTTATGTTCTCTAGAATTTTATCATTGGTAGCTACCTTTCTAGATAATCCCTCCATAAGTTTGGATTGGCCAACAATTAATTCTCTCAAGGGTAGTTGATTGAAATTATTAAAATTATTACCTTGATAGTTACCTTGGTAGTTTGGTCTCTATTGCTGGTTCCATCTTTGATTATGCTGAGTATGAAAGTAGTTGTTGTTGTTCACAAAGTTCACATCCTCATGGGTTTCAGGAAAGTTGCTCCCTGAATGTCCAGTGTTTCCACACACTTCACATGTCATGCAAGAATCATGAATATGCATGACCTCTTGCTTCTCATTGGCTCGTTCTTCGAGCTTCTTCATCAGTAGATCCATCTTAGCAGACAACATATCTACCTCCTTAAGTTGATGCATACCCCCACCTCTCTTGCGGGTCTGAAGACGTTCTACATTCCAACCTTGGTTAGAGGCCATCTTCTCCACAAGAGATGTTGCAACTGGTATTGTGTGATAGGAATGCACCTCCAGCAGTAGCATCTATAGTCTCATGGGTACAGTTGATCAACCCATGGTAGAAAGTCTGTATGAGTAGTCAATTCTCCATCTCATGAGGAGGACATTCTGGAATGTAATCTTAAAAGCATTCCCATGCCTTAGGGACAGATTCATCATGTTGTTGCTGAAAGCTTGAAATTCTCCCACATAGAGCATTGGTCTTGCCTGTGGGAAAGAACTTGGCTAGAAAGGCAGTGGAGCAGTTATCCCATATAGTATTTCTATCTTTGTTGGCATAGAACCAATGCTTTGCCTTCCCCAAGAGTGAGAATGGGAAGAGGTGAAGTAATATGGCATCTTGGGTTACTCCTTTGATGGTGAAAGTGCTAGAGATATCTAGGAAGTGTTGGAGATGTGCACTTGCATTTTCATATGCCTTTCCACAAAACTAGCTTGCTTGCACCATGTTGATGAGGGTTGGCTTGAGCTCAAATCCATTATCTCTGTCATTGACTGTTGGTCCAATACATATGTTGGCCATAGTTGGAGCAGAGAATTCATGGAGAGTCCTGTTAGCCATGGCTTTAAATCTAGGTGTTAAGCTTCGCCTTATATGGTTGTCTTTTGACTTTAAAGCTAGAACTTTCTTGAGTTTGGCTCTAGTCCTCCTGATTAATGCTTCTGGATCTTCAACGTAGTTTGTCGGAAGGTCAAAACTGGTCATACATTTCCTGCATAAGATACACAAGTAGACAAAACAAGGGTAAGCCTGTTTGAGCAGAGGTCAATGGTTATCTTCGATCATATCAATAAGTATAAGTTTATCAATACTTCCTTTGCCTAGCTACCTTTCTCGGTAATGACACCAGAAATGTTTGTTGGTATTTATTAACTTATCACTTGTTTTAAGTAGCCACCTATTGCTTACCTACATCTCCTAACATTACTTTACTAGGTTGTCATCCCTAGTGATGATGCCAGAGATGCTTGTTGGTATTACCTAGCATTACTACAAGAGTAATACTAAGCAATTTTTTATTAATTTATGTGACTAGAAAGAATATATATATATATATATATGAAAGGAATCTACAAGCGCACAAATAATTATACCATTATAGCACTTCACCCGGGAGTATTCCAGGTATCGTTATTTATATTTTTACCATAGGAAAGGTCTAGTATGGACATGTATTGATAACTTATACTATTGATGGAGAAGTAAACCATCACCAATATTCTACCCATAACAGGGGTAACTCGTAGGATAAGATATATGATAAGTATTGATTAATAATAATGATAAATCACTCAGAGTACTTGTTTCTAGCATTAGCATGGTCAGGAAGAATATTAGAGGAATAATTCCTAAGTTATTCTTAATTGTAAGTCAAAGCATATATTAATTAGTGCAATTATACCTAGTAATCATTGCTAAGATCATCTTCATATCTACACATGAGGGATATTACTAAGGAAGATTAAGAACAGAGCTTGTTCTTCCTTCGTAACCGGACCCTACGGGCGTCTATATTCAAGGAGTGGACTACAAAGGACTCAACGTGAGTGTCACATCCGCGATCTACCACATGACCCAGAATATAGGGTGTATTTGCAGGTAAATAATGTATAAACACCACACTTACACAATGTCAACCACTCACCCATGATACCTTAGAGTGAGTGCAATATGAACTTATGCATGAACATGATGATAATCTAACTATACTAAGCATATAATCAAAGTAGACGATGAACATTATAACAAAGAACATGAATAAAATGAATACTAATATTGTCATAACAATTATAGCTAGCATATAAAAGTAATGGAGGTACAAATGAGAGGGGGCATAAAGATTATACCAAACCACGCTCTTGACAAGATCAGGAATCCAAGCAAAGCCTGCTTGCCTCCCTCTAGACCTAGCCTAACTAGCTATGCCCTATAATATGGTGGAGCTCTGATGATGATTAGGCTTTTTGTCTTCTCAAATGACTTGATGACTGAGGTTATGCCCGGGGGTGGTAGGGGCCGGTATATATAGGCCGGAGCATCCAACGTGAGCCCTTAGATCAAACCAATTTAAAGGACGGCGTAGATGCAGCCTAGAAGGTGGTGGAGAACCGACATTCGAAGGAGGGCCTGACATGTGGGCCCAGGGGACCAGGCGGCCTGCAGGTGGGGCTGGCCCCACATGGCAGTCTCTATCTCTCTGCCTTGGCGTGGAGTCCTCTCGAGTCTTCTAGAGTCTTCTGGTGTCTGTTTCGCTGCGGATAAGCGCGATTAAATCTGACATGTAGGTCCACCTTGACGGTTTTCTGAATAAACCCTACAGAAAATACAGATTCACCAAAACTCATGGAATTTGTTAGTTTAAACCCCTAGACCTTTGTTGGTGATTATATTTATGCCCATATGCATGTTATATTGATGATTTATAATGGTTGTTAACTACCGTCAACGCCTAGCTCATACATCACTTAATGACAAAGGTTAGTACACTAGGTTTTATCAATTAGCCAAAACCAAACTAGGGCTTTGATCTATTTAAAAGCTTATCAAACAAGCTTTCCATCAAGTGCTCATGGACCTCAAACTCACTCTGGACGAAGGAGTTATGGCCTTCCCAATGAAGTATTGTTGAGCCGCCAACGAACTGAAAACTCAACATTGATGAACTTGCACTTTGAGATTGGTCTTGTTCATGACATGTCCATTCTCTATCATCATCACCACTGTTTCTAAGCACATTTAAAATACCCATATTAGGAAGCAACCAATTCTTAGATTTATCATTATGCAAATGTGGGAACAAGCTCACCTTATAATCAATGGTTGTATCCAAAGGTGTTATGTCCTCATCATGAGCACCCCTAGGTATGGGTGGAGAGATTTTTTTTATAAGGGGAGCGGACGGCACAGTAGTGAGTGGGAAGCCGCATCCGTCCGTTCAGACGTCCTCACGGGAGCATTATCGTTTTTGGAAAAATCTAGAAGCGGGACGGATTGTGGGACAGAAGTTCGCAGAATCAGAATAGAAATGGGATATGCGTTTTTCCACTTGTATTTGTGGAATTTTGTATTTGGTCGGAATAGACCCGTATTTGTTCTGGATAGACCCAGATTTGCAAGGCAGGCTAGGCACACCATGGCCCATTATAGTTGTCCAAAAGCACTTGTTTGTACCAAAGATTGGATATATGCAACAAAAAAGGTCCTAGTTTTCTAAGTTGTTCAATTGAATTGTCCAAATATAGGCCATGTACATGTACTGGCCATCTATTCATCGGGCCCTATTCGTTTCACTGAAATTTGGCTGCTACTGATGCTTATGCTGATTTGTTATGAGAGAAAAACACTATTCATTCGCTGAAAAGTACTGCTGAAGTAGTGATGAAAGACAGGGTATGTCTTTTGTCCTTTTAGATCCTAAAAGCATTTCATCCATTGTGGTTGATCTGGCACCGCAAGGGACCATGTCTGCAGCTCCAAGTGCCCCCTGAATGATGAGGTATGTGCTCTACACCTTGTACTTTGTAGCAGCCTTATATTTCCAACATTTAGCAATAGCTTATGACCAAAATATTAGCACAACCATATTTTTGCATTATTTAGCTTGTGCTAACTACTCTTCCTTCCGTTCCGAAAAGGATGCAATTTGTAGAACAATGCTATGCTAAAGTATACAAAGTTTGACCAAATTTATACAAAAATTACTAATATTTATCGTACTAAATATGTATCATTAGATCTGTCATGAAACATTTTTCATAATATACTTATTTGGCGTTAACATTGATATTTTTACCTATATATTTTATCAAACTTTAGGCATATTAACCAAGAATGCACCTGGAATTGTATTCTTTTTTAGACCGAGCTCATTCTCACAAACACGTCTACACATATGTGAGAAGATGAGATTGAAAGTGATCCTGACGAGATGGATGATGAGGGAGAGTCGTGATTTATGAAAACTATGTCAATGTTGATGTGGAATTGTGATCTCAAGTTAAATCATTAGGGTCATGGAGAACTTCAGTTATTGTGTGATGCATTGGCCCCGTTCGCTGGTCTGAACTTTGGCTGAAACTGGCTGAAAAACACTGTTCTGGCTGAATTGTTGTGAGAGAAAAACACTGTTCCAGCTGAAAAAACAAGCCGAATAAGCCAAATTTAAGACAAGCGAATTGTATTTATGCCATCTCATTTTAATTTGGTAGCTGTGTGATCTGAACTAAGTGTCTGACCCTAGTCATGTGAACTGTGATCTGGACAGTGAACTTTGAACTTGTATTCTAGTCTTCTAGACATGGTGAAAGTGTGAACTGTGCTTAGTTATTTTGAATTGTGAGTGTTAAGCTGTGAGCTCCAGTTTGTCATTTGCATCTAAATCTTTGAATTCATGCTTTACCTATTTTCCATTGCAAAAGGTTTAACCTGTGAACTTTTGTGCGATTGTGATTTGTGAATATAAAGATGTTGGTATTCCAGCTTAAGTTCCCGGCTTCCAACTGTTTCTGTTGAATTTCCGACGCATTGGTTCATTTTCGTAAACACGTATGTCACGATTACGTTTGCGAACCCGATTTTGTTTTCGCCTAAAAAAAATATAGAAACGGAAAAGGAGTTTTCCGTCTGTTCTCGTTTGTTTTCATCCCTACCTATGGGAACTCTCATATGTGGCGCATTTGGTATGAACACAATGTCGTAAGTTCAGATGACATACGAATTATTATTCAACCTATTATTGAGTTGTACACACCAGCTAGTTTAACTTAAAATCTTAAGTGAGCACTTCACTTTTATTTCAACACCGTGCACATGTGCGGTCTCGCGTATGATTCAAATGTAGAAAAAAAATGAACATACATGATATTCTAATTAGTTGCATCTGTCCAGATTTGAAGAATATGTTATGATACTTGAACACTCTCGAAAGTCCACGGTAACATCTCAAGGGCGACAAGGTATGGTGTGTTGATTAGAGAACGAAGCAGGGATCTTGCTTTCCTAGTACTAGTAGATATAAAAACGACCTTGGCGAGAGCAACTGTCACTGACAGGCTCACAGCGTACATGGCTAGCTGAACGAACTGCTGAGCCAGGCAGGCAGAGCAGATTGCTAGCCAAAGAAGCAGTGGATCGGGGCGATTTGTAAACATGGGACTCGAAACATCGGTCGTTTACAGATTTGACACTGGACCCATATTCATAGACACAGATGGACCTACTTGTCATCCACCCGAGTGTCATCATAATCAAGGAGTCATTTTTACAATTTTTTCGTGGATCGGAGGACTAGTCGCCCACCGCCCCGGCGCGTACGTAGGCCGTGAGCTCTTGATCGGGGTCGCGTCCCTTTACCAGAATACATGGAAATGGAAAGCAGACGCCGGACGGCCGGCCTCTCCAACTCCAAGCATATTGGCAGCCGCCAGCGCTCGCGTGGCTCCACTCATTGCAGCACGGCACAGCAGCAGCACACCACCACCCCCGTAGGCCGTTGGCCGTTGGTGCCTTGGTGGCCTGGCCTGCGGGCAGCAGCGGCCTTGGCAAATGGCAACGCAAATCTCTCCACGGTCCAAGGGTCGGAGGGCGCGGGACCGGGCGGTCAAAAGAGGCTATCGATCCCCCGGGCCCCCGGCGGCCCAAACATTCCTCCGTCATGTCTCTGCATGCGGCAGCGGGATGGATACGCTGCCAGCGGCCAGTGGCCAGTGGCAGGCCATCTCAAAAGCCGGAAAAACAAAGAGTAAGGCCAACAAGGCCAAGCCAGCGCGTCGGCTGGCGATCCTACGACGAGCCACTGGCCTTTGCCTGCCTGTCCGGTGTCCGGCTAGCTGTGCCTCCTGAGTCCTCACCATTCGCCCTGCCACCCAGGGGATAGCGACACGTCCCTGAGAACACAAACCTGGTTCCCAAGAGTGTTTGGACTCTCGGTCGCGGGCAGCCGGCCGGGCAGGGCAGAGCCGCGGCAGCAGCCAGCAGCCAGCAGCCAGCAGGGAGATAGCGACCGATCGCGTCCGGGTTGGGAACGGAGGAGAGCACTGTCGTCGTAGGCCCGGGGCCGAATCCAGCTTTGTTCCATGCAGGAGACGGACCGGAGACCGTACCGGAAGGGAAGGGACCCTCACCTCACTTGACAGGGTCTCTTTCGCTTCTGGCCTCCGGGGCCACGCGATTAACAAGGATATCCCATTCCGTTCCGTTCCAAAGGGCAAAAGGAAAAAGGCCAAAGACACGATTGAATCACCGCCGCCGCGTATGTACTGCCTGTGCACTTCCGATCGATCTCCTATTCTCCTCCTAGTACTGATCTCGGCGTGTAAGTGACTGTGTTCACGTCGTCCATTACTGCACAGTCTACAATTTGATCCAAAGCGAGAAGCACAAAAGTGAAATATATTCCACGTCAAGGGACCAGAACCAAATCAATGAGGATGTGCTCTTGAATATATATAACCTGCGATGGATATTTAATTAACTAGAGCTTTCGTCAAACGGTAGTGCTAGGGCCCGGACGTCCGGACGCATGCCCGTGTGTTGTACTCCGTTTCGCGCTCCACACGGGGCCTGCGCCGCCTGAGCGATAAGATGGGAAGGGCGTGCGGTGCCTCTAATTCGGAAGGACCCGGCCGCGGCGTCGTATGGATGCCCTGCCAGCGCTGAGAGAGACGATACAGCAGAAGGTGGGGAGGAGAGATGCAACACTCAATCTACTTTTGAAACATCCAAATACAACAGTTGCAACATATGTCTGAAGGCAGTTGAAACATGCTTGTGAAACACTTGAAAAACACCTAAAAACACTTAAAACCATTGCAACCATACGCAACATCCAAATAAAATACATGCAACGTATGTGTGAAACATATGCAACATCCACATAAACACACTTACAACATGCATTCGAAAAAACACAGATGAAACATACATCTGAAATATCTAAAACACTCGAAACATATGCTTGCAACATATGCAACCTGTGCAACATCCCCCGATCTACTTTCGAAACATCTATATTTAACAAATGCAACGTACATCTGAAACGCCTAAAACACTTGAAACGTACATATACAACATAGGGGAGGGGAAGGCTGGGTCGGTCGATTCCGGCCGCCGGGGTGGGGGGGGGGGGAGCTCGGTCGCCATGGTGAAAGAGGGCGCCGCCGGGTGTGGGGAGGGCGCTGCGTCACCTCCATGGATCTCACTCGTGTTCCATGGATCTCGCCGGGTGTGGGGGACAGGACCACCAGATCCGCAGGCGTTGGGCGCTCCCGATGGGTGAGGACGCCGGGGTGGGTGGAGGGGCGCTGCTGGGGTGGGGGAGGAGGCCGTCGGACAAACGAGGTGAGATGGCTGGGGGCGCGATGCGGGATGGTGGTGTGGCACAGGATTGGGGCGGGCACGCCGTAGGATGGGACGCAATGGAGGATGGTCGTTGCGCCGAGGCAGAGTGGGTGCGAGCGGACGCCGCGGTGGGCGGATTGCGCGGTGGATGCGGCCGCTGTGCACGGACGGCTTCGTGGAAGTAGTGGTTGCAACCGAACGAGAGGGTGGGGAAATGTTATAGTACTTAGGGAAGTTGTCTGGGCCGGTTCTGGGCCCATTAAGTGAACATCCGTCAGCCGGACGCCCGGACCCTATCATTATCATTTGTCAAAAGAATGTGGGCTGTGGCATACACTTATATCAAGATCAGGACTAAAAAAAGAACAAAGGGTGTTTCCTAGGTGAGGATAGTGGAGGTCACACCCGTCCAATTGCGATCACTGGCAGGGACAACAACCAGACGAACGGTGTTGGTCTTGTCACTGACTGTTTCTACCGCTGCTTTCTCACTTCTCAGTCTGGGTCAGGCTGCCTCGTTGGCACCAACAGAAGCATCATATGCAGCGAAATCATTGGTGCCATGCCGCAGGAACGTAGTGCTCCTACTACGCATGCAGCCATCATGCCTGCTTCTGGTCGTACCAGCCACGGCAATTTTAGTGCAAACTCGGCATGCTAATCATCAGTTTGCTCAGGCCCGCAGTGTAGGCCCCTGCAGACAAGATGAATACCACTCCTGGATCGATCGCTTTGCCCTTGCTGCTGGCAATGCAGTAGGAGTACTGCTCTTTTGGAACTTCCCTGTCTTAGCTTCCTCGGTTGTCACACTCTGCTCTGCTCTCTGCACCTGTGTTTCAATGTTTCATGGGCTGATCATGACTAGACCCTGGTGTTCCTGATTTGTACTTTTTGAGCGAACCAACAAAGGAGCGAGAAGCCAAAGCCAGTCGACAAACAGCAATGTGCCCTCGCCACACATCTGCCTCCACCACATAGCATCAATCGGCATCATTGGATCGAACTCCAAAGCTAGCAGCAGAATCTACATATATATAACATCGTCATGAGGGAGTTAGTTGCAGATAGCCAGGAGCCCAGGATCATACACAACACACGCACTCTCTTCCTTCAGCACTACGGCCTGTCAGTCGTCACTCGCCTCTGCCGCTTGCTTGCTCAGTTGCTTGCACCCAAGAACCATACATATCCCTTTCGTATATTCTCTCTGCATCGATCAGCCTTTGCATAGATCTCCCTTTAAAACCGCCGCCATCTCTGCAGCATCGACAGGGAGGGCGCTAGCGTTATGGAGAGATAGCAGTTAGTTGCAGGTGATCACAGCTTGCAATTTGCAAGAGAGATCGAAAGCTTTGCAAGTGACTAGGTAGTTAGCTTATACAGTAGAAGGTAGTGTGTGATCACTGATCACTGATCACCTCAAAACAGAAGCAGCAACAGCAATGGGCAGAAGGCTGGCCTTGCTCATCTGTGTGGCGCTCTTGTCCGCGGCAATGGCGAACGGCACCAGGCCTGCCGCAGGGACTGTTGGCGGCGCCGCCACCGCTCCTCCTGCTAGCCCTGTTGTCGCAACAACGCCGACTACTGCTGGTGTAGTTAGGACGCCGCCGCCGGCGGTGGCGGCGGACAGCAAGAGGAAGGTGCCCAACGGACCTGATCCTATTCATAACAGGTACTGATCTCGTTTAATATAAGTAGTGCCTTATATAGTGTACTAGAACATATATATAATCATTGTTGCACCTATATATGCTTCTAATTACATTTAGTACTGCAAATTAAACCTCTGGACAGAGCTTTGCTTGTAGTAAAGAATGCATGCGTTTTTACATGTCACAGGCCGGCTCACAGCCGCATCATGACAGCCATATATCGCCTCCATTTGGTTCTGACTAGCTAATACAGTCACCGTGTCTAAGAGCTTCATCTTGCAAATACATTCCAAAGGTTTGCGTTTGCAAGATGAACCTGCTCTGGCAGTTTATATCATCAGAAAACGACGTTTGGCTAGATAGTGTACGTGGGGACCAAAGAAATGGCGTCACAAACATAGTAGTACCCGCCTCGATGTTTGCGCTCGTCGAGACCAGGCAAATATATAGGCAAGTAGTGATTGATACTCACATGCAACAAGGAGTAGATAGCATGAAAGAAACAACAAATGATTGCACAACAAGTAATACTACAGATCGATCATGCAGTGTATAGAATATCTTGGCAACCACATGCATGTATATGGGCCCCATTGAACACTGACCTCGCTCGATTCACCGGTGCCAATTTTTTTTGCCCTGTCCTAATCATCATTCGCTTGATGCTTTATTTTCAGGAGAGCGAGATGGGGAGAAGCACCGTCGACGAGAGTGTAGGGTGGCGACGATGCAGCAGTACTATACAGAGGGTAAAGAGCGAGCGAGCACAGTGATGCGGGGAAGAATGGAATGGAAGGTTCCATAGGTCACTCTTGCTAGTTGATGGCCATGGTGGTGGTGGTGCTCATGATGGTCGACGTCTCGACGACGATGACCCGAGTGAAGACACTTATATATGTATGCATGTATTAGAGGGTGAGAAAGGAGCTGGGAGACCAAGATCGCAAGGTCATACGCGTACAGGATGGTACGGTGGCCGGTCTTCACTTTGGCCAAAGTGATCGATCTGGATCTTCTGATATCTCTCGATGAGGTTTTTGATGTTCTTCTCTCTTTTTCTTTTCTTCTTTAATTTGGGAGGGGGGGTGTCAACGGTGTTAAAAGGAGCACACTAGTCCTCAACTCCAATCACTCACATAGAGAGTAGAGCACACTAGTCCTCAACTCCAATCACTCACATAGAGAGTACGAGTAAAGCTCACACAATGCTCGAATATTGATGAACAAAAGAGTATGAATTCTTGGCACATACATATTTATTAATTTTAGTTAGCATGCGGTTTGGCTTTCCTTGTTCCCGATGATCATCACTTTAAACGACTGTGTGTGTGTGTGTTGCTTTGAAAGGGCTGAAAGAGGCAACAAATCCCATCCACATGACATGACCACATCACCTCACGCATGCATGTACAGTAGTCACCAATCAAGTAAGGCGAACTGATCATTGGGAAGCTAGGGACGAACCAGGAACGTTTCTGGCAGAGGTTCATGTCGATCTAAAGCGCCGGCCGCCTTGGTTACGTTCTTGGGCGTAGTGGCCACCGGCGCCGGCTCCGGCCTCGGCGTCGGTGTCGGCCTCCTTTGTTCGACGGCATCGGCATTGGCGTTACCTTGCTTTGGCCACTTTCGCACGCTGCAGGCAGCATCTCATGTCTTTAATCTAGCTAGTTTTGCTTTATCTTTTGCTGCCGCTGCAGCTATCGAGTCACGCATTTTGAGGATTCCGTGCTGATCGCGCGCGTTCTATCCCAAGGAAAGGATATGGTCATATGGATACTGATAAATGATGAGTGGGGGAGGAGAGGACTACTACTGATCGAGAGTCGAGACCACTGCGAATCGTCGGCACACCCATCGATGGCCGGCGCCCTAGCCGGAGTGACAAACAAGTCTGCTGCTACCTGATTTGCTACAAGGAAAAAAACTATTACGAGTTCAGTTTCAGCTGCATGCATGGGAAATTGGGAATTACTGGTATTTAGCCCATGTACCTTGCAGTGCCGGCCCTACATTTTCGAGAGCTCTGCTACGGTAAACCTGACGCCCTGGGCCCTTAAGATCAAATATGCTCGTCCGATGCAATCAAACTTACATTTTATTATGCATTCACAGGAATGACTTGTGGTTTAGAGATTTATGCAATAGTCGTGTTATCTATTCCAATATGTATCGGAATCAAACTTCATATCGTCACTAGACGTACTAACACGTGTGTTTCTAATTTGTATGAGCACGGATCGTGAGTCCGGGTCAGATACTGATTAGGAGAGATGACAAGGCACTTTTGAAAGTTAAAAAAAAAGACAGATAGAAGAATCATTTTGCTCTTTAATATTAGATATTTATAGTATAGATATAGATGTACAATCTTTGTCCAAAAAAGGATGCATTTATGGGTTTGGATTAAGTCAAACTTCCATAAGTTTAACTAAGTTTATAGAAAATATTATTAATACTTATTATAACTCTAAATAGATATATTATAAAAAAATATTTCATGATTAATCTAATGATACTTATTAATTATCATATCATTAGTGCTTATATATATATATATATATATATATATATATATATATATATATATATATATATATATATATATATTAAGTCAAACTTAAAATTATTTGACCCTCAAAAAGTGAGAATTGCATTTTTTTTAGTAGCAGGAGTACATTTTCACTCTCAAAGTGTACATTTTGTACCATTCATATTGGAATAATGGGACAAATGAATCTTGATGAGACAACCCAGGTAATAAGAATTAACTTTCAATGACATATTCTTAGTTCTTGACCACTAAGAACAATGTCATTATTTCATTAATTGTTAACAAAAACTAAAAAATAGATGTTTGAATTGAAACGAAAAAGGCAGACAAACCGAAGGGCTGAGAAAATTATTCGTTTTATAAAACAGGTGGCATGCAAAGGGCCAAAAGCATCGGGTTAAACCCTAACCAATGGATCTTTGAATTGAGGAATTATAAGACTAGCGAACTAAACCGGTTGCAATTAGTATGGAACAAGAAACAAAAAACTTACTAATTCTAGAAGTTTGTCGTCACTTCAATTTTGGGAAAGAGCACCTAGTGAAAGTCAAGTTTAAGTTTTGGGAATTAATGGTAGCATTTGTGGAATAAAAAAATCATGTAAGATGGAAGGTTAAGTGTAGTCCACAAGCAACCATATGATGCAAAAACTCAACAATGTGAAGAGACAGAAGCTAAGAAACGATGAGGTAGAAGACAATGTGAAGACAAAGGTATATGCACATAGCTTTCTCTTTCACGGGCATGAGGTGATTAGATAAGTAACAATGGCCAGATTGATAGGATAGATAGCCGTACTATTAAGACGGAGACCTTCAGCACTCTGATGGGTGCACTCCAATGTCCACCGGAGAGCTCCGGTGTTGGTGTAAACCCTCCACCTTGCTCCTTTTCTCAAACATGGGATAACCAACACCTTTAGCACTAAGATAGTATTTTCAAATCACTTTTCACTGGTTTTCACTTACTTTTCACATCACTCAATCTTAATGCAAATGCAAGGTTTGATCTCTGTCGATGTTTGACCACCGATAGCCTGCCACGGGGGTACCCGGGGCAGTATGTTCGGGCTTCAGCGTATGCAGAACTCGATGGTTAACGCAAGAGACAGTCAATTTATCCTGGTTCGGGCCCTCGATCACAGATCGAGTAATAACCCTACGTCCAGTCGGTGTTAGCCTTTGCGTTGGATTGATTGTAAAGTGTTGTGTCGTACAATTGCTCTGTTGAACTCCCGATCCAAGGTGCCCTGCCCTCCTTTATATAGTCAGGAGGCCAGAATCCTAGTTGGTTTGCGATGAGAGTTCCTAGTAGGATTACAGAGTAATACTACTACTAAGATTACAGGAGAATAATCCTAAATGGTCTAGGTCTTCTTCCTTCCTTGTGGGGTATCCTGTGGGTCCTGTACCGACAAGCCCCCGAGCACTTCATGGTTGAGTTCTGGAAGCCTCGTCTTGTTCCTTCAAGTCTCATTGAGCAGGAACAAGCGTCGTCCGAGTGCTTTCTTGAGCGAAACCGTGTAGCGCTTTGTGAGATCTTTGCGTGGTGTGTACTTTTTGGTACTTTTTTGGACTCCTATTTGGATGTAGCCCCCGAGCCTCTTGCTGTTTGGCATAAGGAGCTTGAGGGTCTTTTCTTGAAATCTTCTTGATTCTTCGTTGAAAGGCTCCCCGACTTCCTTGTTGAAAAGAGCTCTGATGCTGTGTTCGGGTTTTTTTTGTCTCGTGGCCCTGACGCCGTCTATCTTGAAGAAACATTCTGAATGGTGTGCGCTTTTTTTTGGAGAAAAAAGTGCACTCACTGAGTGTAGCCCCCGAGTCTCTTGCTATTTGGAACAAAAAGTTGGAGGGTCTTGAATCTGAGTTGTTCGATAGAACCGTATACCTCTTCTTTTGCAGCCCCTGGGCATATATCCGGGTTGTTTTGTTCAGGAAGAACTCAGAAACAGGATTTTGGCATATTCTCTGGTAGTCTGCTGTTGTCAGATGTAGTTGTATGGTGGCGGTTGAGTTTGAATGCCTTTTGTTCACGGGTTGTACTGTGTTGGTATATTCTTCCGAATATGCCCGTCTTCGAGTATTGTTCCCTCTTGCCTGAGTCTTCCATTATTGAGTCCCATCTTTTCACTGTGTCCTTTGTTAGTCTTATTTTGTTAGTACTCCTAGTCCATGTGCACCGCTCCTTTGATCTATAAATACCCTCCCGGAGTGCTTGCTTTCATCCATTGAACATTCTGTTGAAACCTTTGTGATCACTAACATGGTAGTTTGTGAAGTAGAGCAGCCCCCGGGCATATTCCATAGTTCCTGTGTGTCTTGTTGTAGTTGGAGGAGGTCTTGTGATAGGGATTAGAGGTAGGCTAATCCCACGGCAGCAATGTACCAGGATGTACATGGTGGTAGTTGGAGGAAGTCTTGTGATGTGGACTTCGTTCCTTCATCTGGCAGTTCTGGGTTGATCTTCGTCACCTGTCTTGAGACTGTTCGGTGCAGATCAACATCATATCCAGCATCACATCGGTCTTGGGTAGATAGATGCCTGCCGGCCTTCTCTGCTCCATGTTGTCCTGCCGTGCTGCTGATTTCTACCTTAGATGCACTGCGTCCGTCCTTTGAAGAAAACAGTGTAGCCGATGGCGGTTTGTCCTTCCGAGTAGCAATTTGGGACACGTAGTCATTCCAGAGCCCAGCTGTGTCCGTGTTTTTCTTTGCTACTTTGCTTTTCGTGGTACCGAGTACGTTGAGTCTTGTAAGATTTGTAATCTTCTACTTTTGAAGTCGCTTGTAATGGAAAGAATCTTTGTCTTCTGAGTTGTTATTTACTTTTCTGTTGTAGTTCCGGTTGCTCATGATATTCCCGAGTTCTTTTCATAAGAACCAAGTTCTTATGTTCCTTATGAAGTTGCCTTTCTTTTTTTCTTTGTTGACGGGTTGTTCTTGCAGTTATCTAATAACTCCGTAGTATTGCTGGATGGATAAGTCTGAGATCTGCCCGTTGAATTGTACCGTTGTGTGGATTTGTGCCCTCCGTCATTTTAGCTATGTCGGTAAATGGACCGTTGCGTTCTCACACTGTGCTTTAACGGGCCTGGTGGGCCGTTTTTAACGCTGTAAAATCTATTTAAAGACCCTTCGTCTTATTTTTCTCTACTGCCTTTCTCTTGCCTTCGAAACCCTAGCCTTCAGTCATCCACCATCGCCATTGCCGCCGCCATCTTTAGCGCCGCCATCTAGGCTTTCTTTTCCTCTAACCACTTTTTGCCTCCGTTAGTTCATGGGTAAGAAGAAAACTGCAAGTAAGTCCTAGTCTTCTTTCGTGGATGTGGAGACATCACTCTCCGTGATCGAAAATCAGGAGTTTGTTGCCATGAGGGCCACCCAGAAGTCTTGGCCGACTCCGACCACCACCAAAGAGCAGCTCTGTGAGCTTATCAGCGATGGCTTGATCCAGAGCAAGGCTTTTGCTAAATGGAGAGTTCTAGGCGAACATCAGGTCCCTGCTCCAGGTCCTAGTGAGATCGTTCTTTTTGTCTCCTTCATTCGCGCTAGACTTTGCCTTCCCGCCTCTGCTTTTCTTCATCAATTTCTCAGCTATTTTGGGATTTGCTTGAACCATCTTGCTCCCAATGTTGTTCTTCACCTTTCTATCTTTGTTCATCTTTGTGAAGCTTTCCTTGGAATTCCCCCTTCTCTTTCTCTGTTTCGTTACTTCTTTCGCCTGAAACCCTAACCCCACCGCGAAGAAACCAGTGTTCTTGGTGGTTGTGGGATTCAATTTTACCAGGGTCTTAAGAGCAAGTTCTTTGACTATGACCTGGTTGATTCTGTAAGAGATTGGCGTGCTGACTGGTTTTATGCCGCCAATCTGATCCCTTCCCTTGTTGTCCACTCTAGGTCTGGTCCCATGGTTAATGACTGATGGGATAAGAACCCTGTGTTGCCTGCTGAGGTCCAAGCAATCCAGCCATTCTTTGATAGGATTAGTGTGCTGAAACAGTAGGGTTTAACCAGTTTTAGTATTGTCTTGAGTTTTCTTCGTCGCCGAGTTCAGCCCTTGAAGGAGCGGGAGCACCTTGGCTTTGAGTACTCTGGGGCTAAGGATCCTTCACGCATGGTCCTAGCTCTTGAGCTGACCGATGAGGAGGTACTCGAGCGTCTTCAAAAGATGCTAAAAGGAGCAAGCGTTGTCCCACTTACTGTCTCCAAGTTCTCTGCCAACAACCCGCCTCCAGCTGTAAGTTGTTTATCTCTTTGTTTGGGTACTTTATGTACTCTTGCTGTATTAATTTTTGTTTAACTTTTCCCTATCTTGTCGTTTTATTCTTTTTGCAGGAGTTTGGGCACAACTTTGTTGACCCGATCCCTCTTGATGTTCTCCCTGCTGTGGCAAAAACTGGGGGGAAACTTGCTGGAGCTTCCGCAACCAGTAAGTTCCCAATCTCCATAGTGCTTCCTAGAGTTTCTTCTAGATTTGTTGATGTCTATGAAGAATATGTTCCTCGTCTAGTCCCCCGTGATCCTCGTAGTGTCTCAAAGAGGGGGCAAACGGATGGGTCTTCATCTGGCCTGCCTGCTTCCAAGAAGTCTCGCAATCCAAGTACTCTTTCAGGTACTCCAGTTGTAGCTAGCATGCTCTTAGGTGAGCATATTTTATACTCTCTGTCCCTTTGTTTTCTTATTTTTATCTTGAACCGAGTACTTTTATTCTTTTTTCAGCGGGTGCTCTGGTGGCCTTGGTTGAGACCGAGGGGGAAGAGGATGATGAAGTACCCCTCATCATGCGGCAGTGAGTTGTTTTCATATTCCCCTTCCATTGGATTTCTTCTCTTTTTCTTGACTTTTAGTCTTGATCTTTTTGAAGTAACTAGACGTCGGGTACGAGTTCTTCTGAGGTTCCTACGCCGGCTTCTTCTGAAGCTCTGGTGTTGAGTTCTTTGGTAGTCTTGGTGCCGAGCTCTTCCATACCTCCGGTGCCAAGTTCCTCCTTGGCTCCAGCCCCGACTTCTTTCGGGGCTCCGGTATCGGCTATACCGCTCCTGTCGCCAACTGGCGGGGATGTTTTTGCCGCCGTGGTCCTCCCTGCGAGGTCTTCTTTTGGCTTTGCGAGGAAGAAGGTGGCCAGGTGAGTAGATTCTGGCTTCATCCTTTTGCTTCTGTTCTCCTTTTCTCTTGTTCTCATCGGCGATTTCTTTTATCAATTTTCAGTCCTTCATCTTCTCTCGCTTCTTCGTCGACTTCTTCTCAGCCCTTCGCCATGCCACCGAGTACCGAGCCTCAGGACTCGCAGCCTACTGTTGGTGAAGTGGCTGTGGGGGCTATGAAGCTTTCTGGTGATGGCGCTGCTGCAGACTTGGCCGCCCCGGAGGTGACCGTGACCATTGCGTCGGGTCCTTCTGAGGGATTGGTCTTAGCTTTCCGGGAGGTCGCTCTAGTCGTTCCTTCTTCACCTCGACCAGCCTCTCCTTCTCCTTCTCTTGCCTCTGGCAGTCCTCCTTTTGCCGATGATGTGGTGCAGCAGTTCGATGCCACTCATTGGCTAGCGGAATTAACTGCTGCCTAGGGAAACTTGTCATCCCTTGCGACTTCTTTTGGAGAAAAGCTCTAGGTAAGCTTTTTCATCGTTCCTTCTTTGGATGTTCGCTTTTCTTTGATCCTTATTCTTTGTTTTTCTTTGTATCTTTTTGCTCAGTCCTTCTCTCACGATCATACCAGCTTCTTTTTCTCGTCTGAAAACAAGAAAAAGTTGTCTTCAGAAGTGAGCGCCCTGAAAGCTGATCTTGATCTTCTCCGGGCTGAGCTGGAGGCTGAGCGTCAAATGCATTAGGACGAAGAAAAGTCTCTTCATGCCTGGGCTGTTGAAATCGAGAAGCAGAGGGATGCCGCTCTTCAGGAGGCTCGAAAGAACTCAAAGGCCGTGAAGGACTTGGAGGCTATGAAGGAGTGCAACTGTATTGAGGGTTATTTTTGTTTCTTTTTGTATTCAAACTTTCCTTTCTGTTGACTTGTTGTCTGCTGCTTCATCCAGCTCTCCGAGTTGAGAAACAAAAACTCTCGGAGGGCGTTGAAGAAATGAAGACTCTTGTTCATACAAGTCATAACAAAGCTGAGGAGGTAATTACTCATGCTGAAGAGGAACTTGCGCTTGCTAAGTTGATTAGGCGTGGAGCAGATAGAGATCTTATGCAGGCTCAAAAAACCATTGAAGACTTGTCTGGTAGGTTGGCGATGGCTACTGAGAACTGGAAGGCTTTGTGGAAATCCTTTCGTTTAGTAGCCGATGTTCTTCGAACACCAGCAGATGATGGGCAATCTTGGGCTCAGTTGATTCCTCGAATTCTGACTCATTTCCAAGAGTTTGTGAAGAGGTGCGCTCAACTATGTACCAAGAATGTTCTGGCCCAAGTCCAGGTTCTTGCTCCAGTGGCTCCTTTGTCCAAGATAGCAGAGGAAACTGATAGTCAAGAATACATCGATGCTGTTGAGAGGATGGAGCCTGAAGTTGAAGATTTAGCTAGTAGGATAGTGGATAATCTTAATATCGTTCTCCCTTCTCCTGATGATGAGGCTTGATGTACTTGACTTTTATGCCCGTGCCTTGTAATATGACATTATACTTCTTTTTTGAATGAAGGTCTTTTTTGTTGATGTCTTCTTTGCCTGAATGCCCTGCCTATTCCTCAGACGATTTGTCGAGTACTTTTCTGTTTAAGTAAACAACTCGTATTGATGACCTTTCTTGATCTGTTGAGTGCTTGTCTGGCCTTCTCTTTTGCCCTGTAAACAACTCGTTATATGTAGATCTTTGTGTTGACGACCTTTCTTAATCCGTCGAGTTGTAAACAACTCATTATATGTAGATCTTTGTGTTCCTGGGTATCTCCAGTGTAGCCCCCGAGCCTCTTGCTATTTAGTACAAGTAGGTGGAGGGTCTTGCTCTTGATATTGCTCTGGTCTATACCCAGGCTTAGTTTCAGTCGTTTTGATTTTATTTCGGGTCCTAGCTTGTTAGCCACCCTCATCGGCAGGCTCAAGTGTCTTTTCAACTATTTTGCTCTCGGCCGGGATGCTCAGGCGTATTTTTAGTCTTTTTGCATTTTATTTCGGGTGTTAGCTTGTTAGCTATCCTCATCGGTGGGCTCAAGTGTCTTTTCAACTATTTTGCTCTCGGCCGGGATGCTCAGGCGTCTTTTTAGCCATTTTGCATTTTATTTCGGGTGTTAGCTTGTTAGCTACCCTCATCGGTGGGCTCAAGCGTCTTTTCAGCTATTTTGCTCTTGGCCAGGTTGCTCAGGCGTCTTTTCAGCCATTTTGCATTTTATTTTGGGTGTCAGCTTGTTAGCTACCCTCATCGGCGGGCTCAAGCGTCTTTTCAGCTATTTTGCTCTCGGCCGGGATGCTCAGACGTCTTTTTAGCCATTTTGCATTTTATTTCGGGTGTCAGCTTGTTAGCTACCCTCATTGGCGGGCTCAAGAGTCTTTTCAGCTATTTTGCTCTTGGTCGGGATGCTCAGGCGTCTTTTCAGCCATTTTGCATTTTATTTTGGGTGTCAGCTTGTTAGCTACCCTCATCGGTAGACTCAAGCGTCTTTTTAGCTATTTTGCTCTCAGCCGGGATGCTCAGGCGTCTTTTCAGCCATTTTGCATTTTATTTTGAGTGTCAGCTTGTTAGCTACCCTCATCAGCGGGCTCAAACGTCTTTTCAGCTATTTTGCTCTCGGTCGGGATGCTCAGGCGTCTTTTCAGCCATTTTGCATTTTATTTTGGGTGTTAGCTTGTTAGCTACCCTCATCGGCGGGCTCAAGCGTCTTTTCAGCTATTTTGCTCTCGGCTGGGATGCTCAGGCGTATTTTCAGCCATTTTGCATTTAAGAGACAACTCGGATAGGGCCATGAAACGTATGTTTGTCAAGAAATAATGATCTTTATTGATCATGAATATTGATGTGTTACAATGGTACACTGCGGTATCTTTGTTGATCATGAACATTGATCTCTTGTGTCTTGTATACATATTCTCCCTTGAGTTGTTTTTATGCGTAGAATCTTCGTAGCTGACTGATGTGCCATGTATTGTTGGCTTCTTTTCCATCTTCAGTTATGAGCTTGTATGTGCCTGGCCTGATGACTTTTGCGATGATAAAAGGACCTTCCCATGGACTGAGTAGTTTGTGGCATCCGTCGGTTTTTTGTATTCTTCTTAGTGCTAGGTCTCCGACTTGTAATGATCGAGACTGTGTATTCTTGTTGTAGTGGCGTCTTAGTCCTTGGAGCTATTTCGCTGATTGCAGGGTAGCGTTTACTCTGACTTCTTCTGTGCTATCGAGTTCTAATCTTCGGGTGTGTTCTGCTTCTCCTTCGTCATATTGTTCTATCCTTGGTGACGTCCAGATCAGGTCTACAGGTAGTACGGCTTCTGATCCGTATACCAGGAAGAAAGGTGAGTATCCGATGGCTCTGCTTATTTGAGTCCGTAGTCCCCATACAACTTTGGGTAATTCTTCGATCCATTTTGACCCATAGTCTACTAGTTCTTCATACAATCTTGGTTTTAATCCAGCTAGTATGAGTCCATTAGCCCTTTCTACCTGTCCGTTGGCTTCTGGATGTGCGACTGATGCGTAATCTATACTGAAGCCACAATCCCGTGCCCAACTTTTGAATTTTGTAGCTGTGAAGGGAGAACCCAAATCTGTGATGATTCGATTTGGCATGTCGAAGCGGTGCATAATATCTTGGATGAACTCGACCGCTTTGGCTGCGCTGTATTTTGCGAGTGGTTTGTATTCGATCCACTTAGTGAACTTGTCGATTGCTATAAAGATGTACTCAAAACCGCCCTTTGCTTTCTTGAGAGGTCCCACTTGATCCAGCCCCTAACAGGAGAAAGGCCAAGCGGGTGGAATGCAGATGAGGTTGTGGACTAGCACATGAGCTTGTCTTGCAAACATCTGATAACTTCTGCATCTTCTGATGAGTTCTTCTGCGTCTTTCAAAGCTGTTGGCCAGTAGAAACCAGTGCGGAATGCTTTGCCGACTAGTGTTCTTGAAGCGGTGTGATTTCCACAGCAGCTAGAGTGTATTTCCTCTAGGATTTGTTTGCCTTCTTCAAATGAGACGCATTTTAGGAGTACTCCTGATGATGCGGCTCTTCTGTATAGCTTGTCTCCTACTAGGACGTAATTCTTGCTTCTACGGACGACTTGTGTTGCTTGCTGTTTTTCTACTGGCAACTTATTCTCTTTGATGTAATCAATAAAAACCTGTGTCCATGATGTGTTGATCACCAGAATCTGGTTGCCTTTGGCTGTGAGTTCTGTGGTTGTCTCACCGGGTTGTTTGATAGAAGGAGCTGATAACTCCTCTATGAATACGTTGGGTGGGACTTCTGCTCTGTCGGATCCAAGCTTGGCAAGAACATCTGCTGCAATGTTGGAATCCCGCAGGACATGTAGAATTTCTAGTCCTTGGAAGTGTCTTTCGAGTTTTTGGATTTCAGCACAGTAAGCACCCATGTTTTTTTGGTGCAATCCCAATCTTTATTGACTTGGTTGATTACTACTGCCAAATCGCCGTATATGAGTAGTCGCTTGATTCTGAGTGTAATAGACACTCTTAGCCCGTGTATGAGAGCTTCATATTCTGCTTCGTTGTTGGTGGCTTGCCATAATATCTAAAGGACATACTTTAGTTGTCTTCCATCTGGAGAAATTAGGAGGACGCCTGCACCCGCTCCGCCTAGCTTAAGTGATCCATCAAAGTACATCTTTCAATGATCAAGGATGGCGCTTGATACGGGTTGTTGAATTTTTGTCCATTCGGCAACAAAATCAACAAAGGCTTGAGATTTAATTGCTTTCCATGGGTGAAATCAACGTTGAGAGCACCGTGTTCAACCGCCCACTTGGATATGTGTCCTGTTGCGTCTTTGTCGTGTAAGATGTCTCCTAGTGAGAAATCTATCACCACGGTAATCTTGTGGCTTTCAAAATAGTGACGAAGCTTACGTGAAGTGATCAGTAAGGCGTAGAGTAGTTTTTGCACATGCGGATACCGGATTTTTGATTCTGATAGCACTTTGCTGATATAGTATACTGGGTATTGTACTTTATACATGCGCCCTTCTTCTTCTCTTTCCACTACTATTGTCGTGCTGACTACAGTAGTAGTTGCTGCATTGTATAGCATCATTTCTTTGTCTTTCTTTGGAGGTGTGAGGACTGGTGAGGAGGTGAGGTATGCCTTAAGTTTCTTGAAAGCTTCATTGGCTTCTTCCGTCCACTCGAACTTGTCTATCTTCTTTAGTAGTTTAAAGAAAGGCAACCCTTTTTCGCCGAGTCTTGATATGAAACGGTTGAGTGCCGCCATGCAGACTGTTAGTTTTTGTACTTCTTTGATGTTTCAAGGAGGGCCCATCTCTGTTATTGCTCAAATTTTCTTGGTGCTTGCTTCGATTCCACGATGACTGACCAAGAATCCGAGTAGTTGTCCTGAGGGAACTCCAAATACACACTTGTTTGGGTTCAATTTCCACCTCCACCTCTTTAGGTTCTCGAAGGTTTGTTTTAAGTCTTCAATCAGTGTATCCAGGTTCTTTGTTTTTACAACCATGTCGTCCACGTATGCTTCTACATTTTTGCCGATCTGATCACCGAGGCATGTTTGGATGGCTCTTTGGTAAGTGGCTCCAGCATTCTTAAGTCCAAATGACATTGTCCTATAGCAGTAGGCGTCGAACGGAGTGATGAAAGAGGTCTTGCTTTGGTCCTATTCTTTTAATGCGATCTGGTGATACCCGGAATAGCAATCAAGAAAAGATAATAGGGCAGATCCTGCTGTTGAATCAACTATCTGATCAATGCGTGGTAGTCCGAATGGATCTTTTGGGCAGTGTTTGTTGAGATCTGTGTAGTCAACACACATGCGCCACTCATCTGTGTTCTTTTTCTATACCAGAACTGGATTTGCTAGCCAATCCAGATGGAGAATTTCCCTAATGAATCTAGCTACCATTAGTTTTGTAATTTCCTTTTTAATTGCTGCCTTTTTGTCGGGAGAGAATCGTCGTAGTCGTTGCTTTGCAGGCTTGGAGCCTTCATTGATATCAATTCCATGCTCAGCCAACTCTCTTGGGACCCCTGGCATGTCAGCCGGCTTCCAAGCAAAGATATCCTTGTTGTCTTGAAGAAAGTTGGTGAGCGCGAGTTCCTATTTTGTCGATAGGTGGGCACTGATGGTTGCTATTTTTGTGGGATCACCGGTGCCTAGGTCGATTTGCTTTACGTTGGCTTCTTTTGGTGGTGCTAGGATGCTTGGTCTCTTAGCCGGTATCTTTAGTTCTTCTTGGCTTGTTTCTACTATGATAGTGGCTATTTCTTTTCTTCCATCGTTTGCTTGTACCTTTGCTGCAATTTGGATCGCCTGTACGTCGCAGTCAAATGCGCGCTTCAAGTCGCTCCAAAGAGAAAGAACTCCGTTAGGCCCTGGCATCTTGAGCAACATGTACAGATAATGCGGTATTGCCATGAATTTTGCTAGTGCTGGTCGCCCAAGAATTGCATGATATGAGGAATCGAAATCTGCGACTTCAAATTTGATGAACTCTGTGCGGTAGTTCGAGGGAGTCCCAAAGGTAACCGGTAGAGTGATTTGTCCAAGTGGCATTGCTGCCTTGCTGGGTACTATGCCATAAAAAGGTGTGCTTGTTGGTGTAATCATCCCGGTGATTGTAGTCCCATCTTCCTTAGAGTTTCTGAAAATATGATGTTGAGTCCTGCTCCTCCGTCAATTAGTACTTTCGTAACAGTCATGCCGGCAATAGTTGGATCTAGAACCAATGGGTAATGGCCTACGTTTCCTACGCTGGTCCACTGGTCTTCTCTTGAGAATTGGATTGGGTACTCTAACCAGTTGAGATATCTTGGAGTAGCAGGTTCTACGGCCATAATTGTTCGTAGTGCTAGCTTTTCCTGATGTTTGCTTCTAGAGTCTGGAATCCCGGCAAAGATTACTACTACTGTCCCTCTGGATTTTTGGAATCCCTTGTCATCATGGTTGTCTCCTTCTTTTTTCTGATTGTCTTCTTTATTGTTTCCCTTGCTATCTTTTCTAGTGTACCTTTCGTTGAAGGTGTAGCAATTTCTGATGGTGTGCCTCCCGTTGGGGTGCAAAGGGCAACGCATGTTCTCGATGTCATCATATCTTCTGGGCTTGGTAAATTTCTTTGATTTGTCAGCCATCGCTACCATGTTGTCTGGACCTCGCTTTCTCTCCTGATGTCTGTTGTTTCGAGGATTTTGCCTGTTCGGGTTGTCTCTGTTGTTCCTTTCTAGGAATATTTCTTTCATTTTTTCTTCTGCAGTAATCATCTTTTCTACTGTTCTTCCGAATTCTTCGTTATTTCTTGGGTTTTCTTTGCAGAAGTCTTGGAATTGCCACATAGCCATGATTCCGTGAGAGAAAGCTTCGATCACTTCACATTGTGTGATGTCATGTACTTGAGCTCGTAGTTCGCCAAATCGTCGATAGTAATTTATGAGACTTTCACCTTCTTTCTGCTTGAGTCCTTTTAATTCTGCGTGGGTGATTGGATGTGTAATAATTCCCGCAAAATTTTCACAAAAAGCTCTTTGTAAGTCATCCCAATTTCTGATTGATCCAGGATTTAATTTGTCGAACCATTGAAGTGGCATGGTTTCTAGGGCCATAGGGAAGAACAAGGTTTTGATGTCCTCATCTCCTCCGGCTAATTCAATTGATTGTGAGTAGATCTTGAGACATTGGTTTGGTTCGGTCTTGCCGTCGTACTTGGAGTGGTTGGACGGTTTGAACTTGTGAGGTAGTCGAATCAAAGCGAGTCTGTTTGCAAAGCAGGGAAATCTATCGTTCGTTCTGGCTTCTGTATATTCTGATTCTACGCCCCCTTCTTGCCAACTGTCGTCTTGGCAAGAGTAGTTTTGTGTGGCCGTTCGAGTAGGTGCTCTGCTTCTGTCCTTTCTTGGTTGCTCTACTCGGTTATTTTGACTGTGATTTCTTCGGCTCCCTCCGTTGTGACTTCCACTTGGTCCTAGTCTATCGAAAGCAGACTTCCTTTGATTTTGATCTTCCTGTTCATGATATGTTGCCTTTCCATCGTTTGTTTTAAAGACTGTTGATTGGAGGAAATCTCAGAGTTGTTCTTGTTTCTCATTGGGATGTGAGGTCGCCCTGAGTTCTTCTAGTGCTTCCCAGATCTTATCGTAGGGAGTATTCGCTGCTCGTCCTTCTTTGATTTCTCGTTCTGATTTTCTTCTATTGTACTCTACCAGGTCTGATTCGTATTTGATCCATGTGTCTTTCCGCTGTTTCGCATGGCGTTGTCGTCCTTGTTTCAATTTGTTCTTTCTTTCTCTTGCTTGCCTTTGGCTCTCAGTCTCACCATCGTATCCCTGGATAAATGGTGATATATTGGACTTGGATTCGTCTGAGGATCTTACGTCGGGTGCTTTTGGGGGGATCAATGGTGATCGAGGATGGCGAATCATGAGGACTTCTCTAGCATGAGTTGTTCTGTCATCGTCGTTGATTTCCGTACTAGCAGAGCTGTTGATGACCTCAGTATAGGTCTCAAAGTCGTAGATGGAATCTCCTTCTTGGTAGGGTAGAATTGCTGTTGTCGTGTCATCGACTAGTTGGTCGTCGTCATTCTCAGGAACGGTATCTGGCCAGTGAATGATGCAGTCTTGAGATGTTATGGTTAAAACGAGACCTTTCTAGGCTCCCTTTAGTGGCATTCTAAGCATGGGATAAGTGGATCCTTCGTACCATGTCTAATAGGATGTTGCCACGTTGTGTAGTCCGAACGGAAAAAGACCCGACTTCTTTGAAGTATTATGGGTGTGCTCCGAGTAGTATTCCTGACAGGTTGGCATCATGTCTCGGAGCTTTGTCAGAAGAGAACTCGGTCTTCCGAAAGAACTCGGATAAGACTTCGTTTCGGAAGCAGAACTTGAGTTTGAATCGGATACGTGATCTTGTGAGAACTGAGTCGGATTGAGCTGTGCGAATCTTCTGGCAAGCTGATCTGTCGTTATCGTCGAAATAGGATGATCCTGATGATGATCTGATTCTTCAAGGAGACGGCCTTGGAGCTTGCCGTCGTCACCTGCCTTGCAGATCCATGAACCGAAGATGAAGGTTGATCCCTTTGAGAAGATCATGTTGTCGAGGTCCATCAAGCTCTCAGATGCAAAGTCGCCGAAGGCCCCTACCTGGCGCGCCAGCTGTCGATGTTTGACTACCGATAGCCTGCCACGGGGGTACCCGGGGCAGTATGTTCGGGCTTCAGCATATGCAGAACTCGATGGTTAACGCAAGAGACAGTCAATTTATCCTGGTTCGGGCCCTCGATCATAGATCGAGTAATAACCCTACGTCGAGTCGGTGTTAGCCTTTGTGTTGGATTGATTGTAAAGTGTTGTGTCGTACAATTGCTCTGTTGAACTCCCGATCCAAGGTGCCCTGCCCTCCTTTATATAGTCAGGAGGCCAGAATCCTAGTCGGTTTGCGATGAGAGTTCCTAGTAGGATTACAGAGTAATACTACTACTAAGATTACAAGAGAAGAATCCTAAATGGTCTAGGTCTTCTTCCTTCCTTGCAGGGTATCCTGTGGGTCCTGTACCGACAATCTCACCTAGCGGCACTAGGTAACCATATTAGCAATGAGCTTTTCCCTCTTGATAGTATGACTATCTATCCTAACAACTTGGCTAAAATCATTTGTCTAATCACCTCATGGCCGATGAAAACAAACCCTATATTATACCTTTATCTGTTGTTGGATTTGTTTTCATCTCGTCCGTTCCAAAGCTTCCATCTCTTCTCATTCACCTTTTTGAGATTTTCCATGTCATGATCTCTGTCATCTCGTCTCCATAGCCTTATATAGCTCAACCTTGCTTGTGGACTAATCATGACATGTTATCTCACATGAAACATGTTAGTCCACTAATGTTGTCTTAATTATCAAAAGCAAAACATATCTTTTAAAGTTACTACCAATAGAATCCTAGGAACTAGCGAGAATTGTTAATACTCTCATAGGGCCTAAAATCCCTTTTTACATATAACACCATACCTACCATATACACCTCTGCCACTATAAAACCACCTCCACACACAACCTCTAGCAATTACCTCACCCCAAAGTTAGGGCTTGTTGACTACTTTTAAGTATTCACCTGTTATTGACTCATGGATATAAACCCTGAGAGGAAGGCTTCGACATCGACGAGGAGGTGCACCATAAGGATTAGAAGCCACGCGAAGACCGACGAACCTGCCAAATGTTCTTAGTGTGTAAGGTTTCGAACACGCTTAAGCATGCCTGTGGAATAAAGTGGCTCTACGCTATAGTTCCATTGTAGTAGTTTAACACCCTGGAGTAAGTGGTCGATCGCTCCACGGTGGTAGCTTTCCGTTGAGTTATAGTAGTTTCCCTGTTTGATATATAAGGCCTATGGTTATGCCACAAGAGACTTGACTATTGTAAGACTCTGCTTTCGTGATGAGTAAAGCTCGGAATTTATTTTAAATATGTTCACAATACCTATTCCTTTATTTCCTGTACGTATTTGTGTTTGATACTGGCACAAATATAGATGCACTGGATTCTCAAAAGTGAGGGCCCCCTACACCGACACAAGGGTGGTTGTTTTCTAGAAGGCTTAATAGTACTTTTTGTGTTTTTCTTTTGTGGTTTAGCTTTTTGAGAGCTTCTTAGGCAGACGAGGGCTGAAACTTTAATAAAAGATTGGCCGTGTGTAAAACTCATGTAGAGACCAGAATAACTTTTTTTTAATAAAAAAATAGTAGACCTAGTTATGTGCCAGCTGCCAATGCCACTGGGACTCTGGGAGGAATAAAATTTCCCGTTGAATGACGATCCAGCAGCAGTCCAGCTCACTTTGGGCCAGAAGCAAGCTTGGTTTCCTGTCATTGCCAAACCTCAAACTGGGCCGCGCTAGGTGCAAGTGCAACACAAACATGTAACACGGATACAGCCCGGTCCAAAGCGCAGGCGCGATCCGACGGGGTGAAAAAAGTGTGCAACGGCAACGGCTTCATCAGGGAACTAAACACGACACGGCGACTCGTGCAGGGCATAGTGACAATCCCGTGCCGGAACAGGCAGGACACAGCAGCACAGTAGGATACTATTACTAGGATCGGAGGAGCCAGGTCGCCGACAAAAAAAAAATTCAGAAAAGGAATGTATACATCTGGGGGTGATTTTCGATCCGTACTCGTACTGTCGTACATACCTGTACAATGTACATGCATGCATGTAGCATGCATCGGGTGTACCGCAGAGGATCTCGGCACATAGCATCATGTACCTACCACCATACATCTTTTAGGTACGGTATATATCACCTACATGCCGTTGCCTTAAGAGTTAAGATCAGATTAACAAAGCACATTGCGTCAGGCCCGGCACACTAATGCTGAACTGAACTGCCGGCAGTAGCAGCTCGTGCCCAGCGGCTCAGCCCATCTCAGTTGTCGTCTTCTACTACGCACTGCCTGGGCCGGAAGTTCTCCTCCGACAGCAGCGACGTGACGAGCCTCTGCAGCCGCTGGGCGCCCGGGCCGGGCCTTAGGAACGCCGCGTTCCCGACCGCCGCGCACGGATCGTCGTCGGTCCCGTTACTGTTCTGCCCGCCGCCGCCGCCGGCGGCTGCAGCTGCTTGACACCAGCCTCCCGGCGCGACCATGCCGGGTCCCCGCCGCCCGAGGATGTCGGCATCGATCCGGTCCAGCACGGGGTCGTCCCTGAGGAACTTGCGCGCGAAGGGCGCGTCGCTGCGCACCATCCGGTCCCAGTCGTCGGCGGTGAGGTAGTGCGGGTGCTGCATGGGCGGGTTGTCCCAGGAGATGAAGTGCAGGTCGCTGTTCACCGTCGTGTTGCGGAACTCCTCGGCGTTGCACGCCACCGTGTGGAAGTAGCCCTCCGGGGAGGAGATGAAGTTGGCGTAGTACATGAGCACCGTGCGCGGGAGGTTGTCCCACCCCCAGATCAGGTACTCCACGAACGGCCGGGACAGCACCATCCACGCCGAACCTGCATTGCAAGCACGATGATTGATTGTTCCGCTGTGTAGTGTTTAGCACGCGCTTCATTCTTATCTTTTAAGTCTTCGAACTCTTTTTTTTTTTATCTTTATTGGTTTGGTCATGTTGATTGTGGATAAGTAGTGGCCGCCCTGCTATTCTGCTGTTCCTTTTAAAAATCTTCCTGAATGCTTCTATTCTGTTGTTAGAGGATATCATCCCATTTATATAAGTGCAATTAATCTTTTTTAGGTTAATGAAGTCATGCCCGAAAGTAACAAAACAATACTGCAGTCGAATTGAAGGCTGCCATGTCTCCCTATAAGCAATTAGTGATGGTGAAAAAAAAAGCAACAGGTCAGGGACAAGTGTTCCCAAATTTACTTGATCCAACTTAATTTTGCACATCAAATGAAAAATGTGATTATCACTGCATGAAAGGAACTTAGTTGACGAGCGCGAGATCAAACAGGGGACACGTTGACAAAATAGTAAAGAAAAGCAAAGAATACGTGCCCTCCACTTCGGAAAGGGTCCAGGCTCTTGTCCAAAAGGAACAGACTCTAGCGAGTTGGCACCGAGAGCGAAACGCGCAGCATTCAAAGCACGCTAGGGATGCAACCACCAGCTGCTCAACCAACTAAGCAGTGGTAATCGCTTCATGATTCAGACAATTCAGTTTCTTGCAATGACGACAGCTCAAAACAATCTAGCTGGTGTGATTAGTTCTCGTGTAGACCAATCAACAACTATTATAGAGATGAAGACACAAATAGGCACTGCCACGGGTAGTTGCGTGCTCGCACTAAAAACGAATTCCAGAGATTCTTCTGTCAATGTCAGGTTAACAGTCACGGGTGGACAGACAGAGAGCAGTGCACGCACCAGTGAATAGCTTGAATGCCGTCGGCAAGCTCCGCCTCTCCGGCATCCAGAACAGATCGCCCTTTGTCTTCATGTACAGCGCCGGGTCTATGATCACCGGCATCGCCCTCGCAAACCTGACGATATCATCATGTAGTAGTAATCTCAGTCGGCAAGAGCAAAATCAACTGAGAAAACACGTATATATATGAGAGAGCCGAGCACGTACGCTTTCCAGGAGATGTTACTCGTGTGATCGATGAAGTTGAGATCGCGCGGCAGCTTGGAGAACACATGCATCAAATCTGCAGCAGCAGACAGAACAGAAAGCGTCACAGCTTCAGCATGCAATCCGATCATCACTGATCATGCATGGCGCGATCGGAGATTCGGAGGGGCAAGAGACGGGGGAACCAATAATCCTTTACCATCCTGCGTGACGAGCGGGTAGTCGGAGGCGGAGAGGTTGATGAACCAGTCCCAGTCGGCGCCGCGGCCCCTGCCGTCGCCCCACAGGAGCAGCGCGGCGGCGTGCAGCGTGGTGGTCACCATGGTGGGGCCCCTGTAGGTGACGAGGTTGGCCTTCTCGACCACCTTCACGTTCCCCGCCGCGGCGAGCACCGGGTGCACGGCGACGAAGGCGGCGAGGTCGGCACGGTCGGCGTCCGGCGCCTCCGCGTCGAGGTGGAGCACGTAGCGGTTCCTCGGGTGGTAGAGCGCCAGCAGGCAGCGGCGCATCATCCCGGCGTCCCCGGCCGAGCCGGAGATGAGGTAGGCGAACCGCGAGAGTGACGCGGCGGGGGGTAGCGGGCGGGACAGAGTGGGCTCGACGAAGAGCGTGGGCGGCGCCGAGGAGGAGCGGGACGCGGGGCCGAGGAAGAGGCGGGAGGTGGTGGTTGAGGAGGGCAGACGGAACGTCGGGGAGGTGGCCAGCAGGAGCAGCAACGCGAAGAGGCCGCCGGCGGCCACGGAGAGCAGCCAGCGGAGGTCGACGTGGTGGGCGCGCGGGCACGGGGCGGCGGCCTCCATGCTGGCTGTGGCTTGGTTTCGAGGCTGGCGGAAAAGGCGGGAGCGGGAGCTGGGACTGGAGATGCCGGCAAGGCGGGACCGTGCTCTTTATGGTTCGTTGTGCGGCATCGGAGCCGTGACGTAAGCCGTGGCGACGGCGCGACGTGCGTACGTGTAAGAGCAAGTATTATGGAGCCAGCAAGGCCGGCGGGGAGCACAGCCACGTCAGAAAAATCACTGCTGGCGGAGAGAGAAAAGGAGAGAGAGAGTGGAGCGGGCGGCTAGCTAAACGTCGACTGAAAGCCGGCGGATGCGCGCGCATGCAGCTTCATTGGCTGCGCTACTGCTGCACTCACCGTTGGTTGGCTGCATGTGTTGTGTCAATGCTGCTGCTGCATTAAATGTTGTCCACACTGGCGTTTATCCAGCCGGCAGCCGGCTGAACCATAATACTTGCTCTAAGGTGCAATGCAACGCTGGCCGTTGAGGGCTCGCCGCGTCGTACCCCGGCATCACGTTAGCATGGCCGGCCGTACCAACAGCTCGTCAAGAGAGCCGAGTAGTGGTGGCGCACACGACAGGAGGAGCAGAGGACGCTGGACGCCCCGTTCCATCCATGACGCAATTATCACCCGATTTGCCGCTTCTCAAACGACGCACCCAGCGGCGGCGTCCTCTTCTTGCCTGTGCGAGGCGAAATCAAGCCCGAGTCTTTGCTACCGCCACAGGGTTCTACACGTACCTAACGCAGTCACGGGCGCGGCGTGCGTGCGTGCGTGCACCTACACCTACCGCACCATGCCATTGTAATACTCGCGACGTGTAGCCATTCTACAGATCCGACCAGGCTCGCGAGCTGGAATATACTACAACCGATCGTTGACAGCGAGAAGATTGCATCCTTGGATTTTTGTTCCGCCTGCTGTTGAATTCTTAAACAAGGCCATGTTGCTCCTGTTTTCCCGTTAATTTGGGCGCCCACACCTCCGCACGATGGGGCCGACGGCGGGCGCCGCGACGCGAACGCGATGGAATTCCATTCCAGCACGAGGACGAGCAACTCCAAATGCCAGACGATCGAGAGCGACGTTGCCTGGGGCCGCCAGAACCGAGGAGAGGAGCCGCGGCGTTCAGGACAAGAAGAACAGACAGGCCAGCTGATTCCTCCGCGCCTTCGAATAACCCCTTTCAGTGCCGCGCCAAAACAACGCACCGAATACTATTGTTTGTCCGGAGGCATCCACATAACAGAACTGTTTTGGATGCTTCTTCAAATGCCACCAAAATTGAAAATACTATACGTATATGTACTTCCCCACAAAACTTCAGCTAAAGACCAATCCCTACTACATTAACACGCAATACAAGCTGAGCCGCCTGCCAAGGCTGCACATCACGCAATATATACCACCAGGAGGAAAAGGGCTGCGCTGCACACCTCAAGGTTGCAGTTACAGTACACATACAATCATCAACGCCAAAGCTACTGTCACCGACCTCCCTAGCCGTGTCGCGGGAGCGAAAGACGACGAAGGCCGGCCGCCTGGCGTACGTCGTCGTGCCGTTGCCGGTCGCCAGTTTCTCTGCGGGGCAGGTGTAGCCACAGAGGCTGGGCCTGACGAGTCTGTACACGCCCTTGCTCGCCAGAACGAAGACATCCTTGCTGTTGTCCTCCCCAAACGAGAAGATGTATCCGAGCAGCGGGTCTGTGCTCCCAGCGGTGGATTCGCAGGCGATCGGAGAGGTCTTGGAGCAGCTCACCGGTTTCACGGCCGAGGTGTAGTTCCCGCTCCCCTCTGGGGTCTCCGTGCCGGTCCACATCAGCGATGAGTATAGGTCGGTGTATAGGTACCTGGCAGAGAATCAGCGGATGGGATTATCAGTGAAAGCTCCTGAAACTAAAAAAAAAGAAACACAGGTATACCTTCCACGAGGGCTTGTTTGTATGTACGTGTATTCACTCCAATCCACATGTGTTGAAGTGGAATGGAATAAAACTTAGTTTAATTCTACTCCAATCCACTTCAACACATGTAGATTGAGATGAATATATGCATATTCAAACAAGGGCTAATGTGGAAAAACAAAACAATCCACAGCTGCTGGGAGTAACTGCAAAAAAAATATGCAGGTGTTTTACTAGGCAGTAACAGGAACAGCAAACATACCTTCCATACAAGCAGGGGTTAGTAGAGCCTAGGTAAAGATGCCGATCCAATTTCCTTGTTGACAGTAGAATGGTCGTAGCCCATGACGGGGAAAAATGCGTTTATGGACTCAAGTAAAGTATTCCCTCAAGGTGACTTTTGTGGGTGAATGTGAACACAAGTTGGATATGTGCCCTTTGGTTCGGATTTATGATGAGTGATTGCCAATGTGATTCGCGTGTTGGGTTGAGTTTGCGAACTAATCGTGGCGTTAGTTGGGCTGTGCAACATGTCTCTTGACTTGATGCGCAGGTGTGGAGCTCAGAGGCGGTGGTCGACGGCGAAGTGAATGTAAGTATGGATGTGCCGTGCTGATGGACTAAGAGTGGTGAAGGACGGACGTGGACCAAGGGACCAAGAGGCCGGGTGACCAGCCGTGGTGGCTGACACTTGCGGACACCGACAAGTGCAAGTGTACGTGGTGGACCGTGTTGACCGAGTCAAGACAGCAGTCGAGCAAGTTGAGCGGAGGCACTGGAAGACTTGGCGGCCGGGCGGTCAAAGACGGAGGTGACACGTGTTGAGTTGCAGGGGACGCGTATAGAGTACGCTACTCGCGGGCGGTTTGGTGGGTTGAGCCTTAAAACCACCGGGTGAACGGTTTTCGGATTTGGGCCTCAAAATCCGGGCGCGGTTCCGGTGGAATCGGAGGTGGCACATGGCATCATCGCGAAGCAAAGTGACGACAGGCACATGGCCGTTGGATCAACAGAAATTGAGTTGGACCATAATACCCTCAGGCTAGGTGGTTCGCTCTAAAATATCTAGGGGCAAATGGAGAATGTGTAACAGCCTCTTAGAGAGGATGCCTCGATCTTCCTTACCTCTTGAGCATTGTCATTTCCTCCTTCTAGTTCCTCAGTCCTCTAGGATTTGCTCATTAGGTCCATAGAAAAATCCTTGATCTGTGTATGCTGAGATTTTGAGTTAGGGAAATAGAGGCCCTATGGGATCTTCCTAATTACTCATATCAATATCTTCATGTTCATAGAAGCTACGATTAATTAAGTAATATGATCAATAGTGGATAGGAAAATTGTATGTCAACATTATTACTTCAGAATGCCTCATGCTCTGTAACTTTCAAACAAGTACCGATGATAAATGTTATGTACAGTAATATCTAGGGGCAAATGGAGAATGTGTAACAACCTCTAAATAAGAGAGGGAATGCCTCAATCCTCCTCACCTCTTACATTTTCATTTTCTCTTTCTAGTTCCTCCCTCCTCTAGGGTTTGCTCATTAGTTCCATAGAAAAAACCTCTTACATTTTCATTTCCTCTTTCTAGTTCCTCCCTCCTATAGGGTTTGCTCATTAGGTCCATAGAAAAATCCATGATCTGTGCATGCTGAGATTTTGAGTTGGGAATGGAGATCTGTGTATGCTCAGATTTTGAGTTGGGAATGAACTCCCTAACCTCCACTTGTTCTCCGGAGGAAAGAGGTGGGATCTTCCCAATTACTCATATCGGAAAGAGGTGGGATCTTCCCAATTACTCATATCAATATCTTCATGTTCATAGAAGCTGCAATTGATTAAGTAATATGATCAATAGTGGACAGGAAAATTGTGTGTCAACATTATTACTTTAAAATGCCTTATGTTATGTAACTTTCAAACAAGTACTGATGATAAATGTTATGTACAGTGTCCCAGAACTATGACATTGATTTCACTTCAATGCACAGCTAGCAAAATGAGCAAATCTAGTTAGGGTGATTTCAACAAAACGGTCATATGAGTACCAAGGCATTATTTATGAAGATGGTGATTTTACATTAATTGCACAGAAAGCAGAAGAAGTAAAAACTAGTCATGGTGATTCAACAAAGAGGCAACATCAACTACTGCATTACCCATGAAGAATTCAATCCATTATCTATGTACATCAACCAAACACATTATGTATGAAGATGATGATTTCAGATTAATTGCACAAAGAGCAAAATTAGTCAGGGTGATTCAACGAACAACTTCAACTGTGTTGCCTGAGGCCAGAACAGAGGAGAGGAGCCGCTTCATGACAAGAACAGCCAGGCTAGTTGATTCCTCCGTGCCTTCCAATAACCCTTTCATGAATTAAACATTCCAGTGCCACGCCAAAACTATGCACAGAATATTGTTTGTCCACAGGCATCCACATAGCATAACTGTTCTGAATCTATTCTATACTATAAAGGAGCGAAGGAATTGAAAATTAAATGTTACCGTAAAAAATTTCTACCCATTATAGATCCTGTCTCTAGATTTTGTATGTGACATGTGGGCCTATAAAAAATCTGAGGGTAGAAACATATGAAACAGGCGTGTTTGCACTGTGGCGCTGCCCTTGGTCGAGTTTTTTACGGCGTTGCTAACGCCTGACGTCCGGAGCGAGAGACGAAACTAGACGCCGGGCCCTTCGCACCGAGCCATCCCAAACCCGCCCGCCCTTGTCCACGCGGGATAGAATGCGAACGGAAAACACCGCTCACTTCTCTTCCCCACCTGACCACACGCGGGAATAGAATGGAACGCCGTTCCCCGCTTCCCAAAACCGCCCGCCCCGCCACGGGAATAGAACGGAACCCGCTCGCCCGCCACATCACCCGTTCCCCCAAGCTAGGTATGTCGCATCCTTACTGCTCTCCCATCAGAAAATTGTTGCAACATCAATCAAAACGTAATACGAGGTGAAATATCAGAACAAGTCTACTACAACATCAGAACAAAAACGACTACAACAACAGAACAAAGCTACTGCAATACGAGATGCAACATCAGAAAAAAAGACTAATGCAACAAAGAAAAATTACTTGTTGCAACAGTAAACCAAAGCTACTGCAACAATAGAAACAAAGCGCAATGCGAGATGCAACATCAGAAAAAAAGACTAATGCAACAAAGAAAAATTACTTATTGCAACAACAAAATAATGCTACTGCAACAACAGAAACAAAATGGGCAATGCGAGATGCAACATCAGAAAAAAGACTAATGCAACAAAAAAATATTACTTATTGCAACAGCAAAACAATGCTACTGCAACAACAGAAACAAAAAAAACGCAATGTGAGATGCAACATCAGAAGAAAAAGACTAATGCAATAAAGAAATATTACTTATTGCAACAACAAAACAAGCCTACTGCAACCGAGCTCGCCGGAACCCTAGCCACCGTCGCGTCCCTCAGATCCAGATCCAGAAGAGGAGGAGGAGAAGGAGAGCTCATATTCAGAGGAGGAGGAATAGGGCTTAGATCCAGAGAAGGACCCACCTACCTCACCGGAAGTCGTCGCCATCGCCCCTCCTCTCCGGTGGCATGGAGGTCGCGGAGCGAGGGAGGGAGGGGTGGCTCGCCGGAAGCCGCCGCTATTGGCATCCTCGTCGGTGGCATGGAGGTCGCGGAGGGAGGGGCGGCTTGTCAGAAGACACCGTCATCGCCCTCCTCTCCGGTGGCATGGAGGTCGTGGAGGGAGGGAGGGAGGGGCGGCTCGCCGGAAGCCACCGCCGTCGCCCTCCTCTCCGGTGGCATGGAGGTCACGGAGGGAGGGAGGGACGGCGGCGCGCGAGCGCTGCGTGCCAGCAGCGAGAGAATGGAGGAGCGGGAGAGTAGAGCGGACAAGGAAGGCGTGGTCAAGGGATGGATGGATGGTAGGGAGTCGAGCCGCATTGACGGATAAGGCGAGGCACGGTCGGTCCAGTCGTGCGGGGTCTGTCCGACGGGACGGATGCCCACACGGTATCATTACCGTTTTTTACACCGACCGATTGTTTACCCGCCCGCGTGTACCCACAGGCGGTTACCTTCGCACACGCCCAGAACTTCGTCTCCGCCTCCCACTCCCGCACGCACGCCCAGAACTTCGTCTCCGCCTCCAACTCCCGCACGCGCGCCCCTCCCGTGCGCCGCCGCCCGCCGCCCCACGGTCCGCCACCGGCTGCCGCCCCTAGATCCGCCTTCCTCAAGTTTCGCCAAAGGCCACCGCCCCAGGTTTGACTCCATCCGTTGCCCCCAGCCCACCAGCGACCGCGGCCCATCTCGTGCGCTGGCCTCCTCCTTCCGCCGAACCTCCATGGCGTAGCCCCAAGTCGGCCGCAGTGTACGAGCCCCGCCCCGACCGCGCCCCACCCCAAGCCGATGCCTGGCCGGTGATGGAGCAGGCCGCTGTAGCGGCGGGCTCCAGTTTATTTTGTAGTCATATATTCTGATGTCCAGTTTATTTTGTAGCCATATATTCTGAATATTAGAATATGTTTTTACAACAAACAACTTTATATTTAGCAGCAACGCGCTGCAAGGATTGTTACATCGTTCAAGCTTCCAGATTGTAGAGCTTGTAATAAGGAGCACTGAGAAACATGGTGCTCATAGGAGCAGAACTCTAAATCGGAGAATTGAGTAGTCGGGTCTTCAGCTGCCTGGCACGCCAAAGAATCCGCTGTGGTGTTCAGCCACCGGTGGATCTTGAAGATCTTGGATGATCTACCTCTTGATTGGTTGGAGAAGGTTTGAGTGAAATATTTGATTCTCCCGTCAGGTGGATAGGAGAGGTCATCCTTGTTGAGGAAGCGAACCAACTGTTCACAGTCCGACAAGAAGTTGATGCCGTTGAGATGAAGCCTGTCGATGACATCCGAAGCAAGGGCCAGGCTAGCAGCCTCAGCCATGATCACAGAAGTGCAAACACCAAGTTTGGCCTTAATGTAAATCGCCTGGGTTGGTTATTCCTAGAAATTAAGAATGAATATACCAAGTCCAGCCGACCTGGACTGTAGATTTTGATGGTTCGGCTGAGTGGATGCATCCACATAGCATCTAGATCCTTGCAATAGAGCCAGCGTGGTAATTTCAAACCTGTTCGCCGTTGGCACCTGTTGCAATGAAAGTCTTATACAGCCTGCAGTTGTGTTGGGGTGGGTAGTGTGTCTACAGGCTCAAATGACGCTTCACTGAGAGTTGCCGTTCCTGCATTGGAATTGGGCATACCTTGCTGAGAGTGTCGTGGCTGTGACATTCCGGTGGTGTAGTTTGCTGCAGTAGTGGCCGGTGGAACCACTGCCTGAGTGTGTGTGTGTGTGTGTGTGTGTGTTGATATGTGCAGCAACTGCACTGTGTACCTGCATAGGGGTCCATGTTTTTCTTTGGAAGCGATTGTCATTTCTAGCCTTCCAAATATACCACATAGTGAAAAGAATTCTGTGAAAAAGAGCATTAGATATGGATTCAGAAATAACGGTTTGGAGGATTAGTTGGATGCCATCACTTTCTTGAGGGAGATTGTCAGTTCTCATAGGAGGGGTAAAAGAGAACCATACCGCCCGTGGGAGATCGCAATGGAAGAACAGGTGGGCATCATCTTCCACAGCAGAGCCGTGCTGTCAAAATTCGAGGCCTTGTTCCAAACTCTAAAAGAGGCCCTACTGGCCTTAAAAAATAAAATGATATATGCATACATAGAATGCGATAAATAAAAAATCATACCTATTTATTTTGTGATTGCATAATTTTTATTTGAACACAATATCATTCTCTTAGTGTTCTTTAAATTATTTAACAGAATTGAAATAAAAAGACTTGTTTTCACTTGTTGAGTAGTAATTTGTGATCCTCGCAAAAAAAAGAGAGGGTAGTAATTTGTGTTTTTTATCGGATGTGAGTGTATGCACCATCGACCATTTTGCGCAATACAACAGTTCTGCATCTACTTATAGCAACGAGTAATTATTCATTAACATAAAGAAATATTTGTATCGATAAATATAAGATAATTAGTCAATTAGATAATTACCTTCCACGAGTTCAGGTCTTTAGGAATCAGGAATTTACCCCTTGTGACCTACACCTGGGCGCTGGCCTCCAGACCTTCATTCGGCTTGCAGCTTGCTTGATCACGGAGATGGAGAGACAGTGAAGCAGAATGGGAGAGCAGGGGAGACAGATTGTTGTAGACGGATGCCATGCGCCGGCTTGCTTGATCATGAAGACGGGAGACACGGGAAGCCAGGATGGGACTACGGGAGAGCCAGGGAGACAGATCGACGTAGATCGATTCAGGTAGCGCGATATAGGAAGAGACGCAGCATCAGGAGTAAGTCAGCAGGGCTTAATGTGCCATAATTTTTGGGGCCTCTTGGAATTTGGGGCCCTGTACGAACGCACGGCTTGCACGCCTGCCGGCAAGGCCCTGTTCCACAGCACCGCAGGTGGAGCAATGTTCATCAATGTGAGTGGAATACCTGGCTGCTCTCTCTGCAGTGGCAAGAGCTCGACGGATAAGCCTCCAAGTGAAGAACTTGATTATGGGTGGAAGCTCCCTACTTTTCCATGCTCGCCGTAGGATTTGGTTAGCTTGGGGAAGAATGCTTCTTGAACCCTGTTGTGGTAGCTGAATCGAGTTTTGGGCAGAGAGATGCTTGTAAATATCTTTAGTGGTGCAGACATCGTTCCTGGAAGGTATCCAGCGAAGTATGTCATGCTGATCGTTAGGAACAGGACAGACAGAGGTGATGGCTTGGACTGCCTGATCATCAAAGGTGTTAGTCAAAAGTTGCATATTCCAAGATAGTGTTAGAGATCCAGAGGTCGGAGACTGTGGAAGGCAGTGGTGTAGTGGTGACCGGCACCAGTAAATGGTCGTGGATAGAATTTCAAACCGCACACCATGGAGCAGACCAGATTGAAGTGTTACCTGCATGGATCTGGTAGACAGCATTGGTACAGAGATCTTTTTTAACCTGCATGATAGAAGACCAAAAAATGGACCTAGGTCCAGCATTATTAGCAGTCCAGAAAGAGGAGTTGTGAAAGTATTTGGCTTTTAGAACAGCGGTGAGGAAAGGGTTTTTGTTGGTAGCAATGTTGTAGGCAGCATGGATAAGAAGGCTTCTGTTAACAGTGTAAAGGTCCCTGATGCCAAGGCCTCCATTGTCCTTGCTCTGACAAATGTCCTCCCAAGATCTGAAGGCAATTGGAGAGGTGGGGTTATCCTCCTGTACACCCGCCTACCAGAATCTTCTGATGATCGCGTTGATTTTCTCCACAAAAGTCTCGGAAAATAGAACAGCAGACATGTAGTAGACAGGAATGGAGGAAAGAGCAAATTGGATGTAGCCTGTAGGTAAGTCTTCCAGCATGATTAAGCTTGTTCGCTTTGACCGTAGTTAACTTGGCTCTGAACTTGCTGATGATGAACTCGTAAGCCTTGTTCCTGTCATTGTGGTTGAAAATGATGGGGTGACCCAGGTGCAAGGTATTAGGTAGAAGATCAGGGACTGGGAAGATGTCCTTGATCTGAGCCTTGGTGAGGCTGTCAAATTTTTGCTAAAGAGGATAGAAGACTTGTGGAGGTTGGGACTCTGGCCAGAGGAATTGCAAAAGTCTTGCATGATGCGGCGGATGGAAGAGGCCTCGTGCACAGTAGCAGCACCACAGAGGATGAGATCATCAGCGAAGAGAAGTGAGTGGATAGGGGGGCAGTCAGGCCCCAGCGTGATACCCGATAAATTGGATTGTTGAAGCTCATTGTGGAGGCGAATGGAAAGCTCATTGATGGCCACCACGAAAAGGTAAGGAGAGAGGGGGCATCCTTGGAGAATCCCCCTCTGAGATGAGAAAGAAGGAGTAGGCTCACCATTAACAAGGATGGAGAAAGTTGCGGTTGAAATGCAGGCATGGATGAGGCGAATGAAGGTAGCAGGGAAGCCCAATCTGTTGAGAGTAGCGGCGATGAGATCCCAGTTGATGCGGTTGAATGCCTTGGCAAAGATCAAGTTTAAGAAGGAAGCCCTTATGCTTCCAACTTCTGAGATTAAAAGAATGAATGATTTTCTGAGTGATGACAATGTTGGAGGAAATATGCCTATTCTTAATGAAAGCCGCTTGGGCATGATCGATGAACCCGGGGAGATGAGGTTTAAGTCTATCTGCTAGAGATTTAGCGATGACTTTATAAATAACGTTTCACAAACTGATGGGTCTAAAATCGTGAGGAAACATGGGCTGCATTTTTTGGGGGATGAGAGCAATATAGGTCTGGTTAAGATCACTGTGAAGAAAAGCTGAAGTGTAGAATTCTCTTACCAGATTATAGACATCATCAGCTATCCAAGGCCAGGCCGATTTGTAGAATGCCGCATTGAGGCCGTCTGGCCCACGGGAAGCGTTGTTGCGCATGTTCTTGATGATGGAGTGGAGCTCATTCTTGTCGGGGATGGAGTTAATCTACAGATCGTCGTGGAGAGTCGTCACATGTTGCCTTGTATCGATGTGGTTAAAAGTAAAAGCAAAGGCATTAGGGGTTGGGGAGATATGATTAGAGAAAATGTCTCGAAAGTAGTCCGTGAGAGTGGCAGAAAGCTACTCGTGGGTGGTTGAATCAGAGACGTCGGGGTTCTGAAGGTAGGTGATTCTGTTCTTCCTGGTTCTTTTGACGACAGATTGTTGGAAGGAGGTGTTGCGGTCACCATGAAGGGCCCAGTTCTTTTTGGCTCGCTGAAGATGGAATTCTTCGTCTTTGGCAAGGAGCTGATGGTGCTGCTCGGTGAGATGGGTTTGTAGACTGAAGTCTTGTTGGTGGGAAGGCTTGGTTTGTTCTTGGAGAAGCTGATCCTCCACCGTGGCCAATTGATCTGAAAGCTTGGGTTTGGCCTTGTGCCATTTTTTGAGATCAACAGCTAAGGTACTTGGCTTTTTGGTAGAAGGGTTTATTAGCAGAACGATGCCAGCTCCTCTTGGCTGTTAGCCCACAGGATCACCGGCTCAGATGAGTTGACCATTTACCAGTCTTACCGAGCACCCACTAGTGTTGTCGAGCACTCATTAGCTATGCCGACCATGAACAAGTGTTGTCCGACCACACACACTATGGCTAAAGGTAGAAGAAGAGGGAGAACAGAGCATACACACACAGTACAAGCACCCGCGTTAGCCGGAGCTCTGTATAGGAGATGGCAAATCTAAACTCTCTTTGTTGAGTTACAGTGACAAACTATATATACAACTCTACTCATCTAATCCTAGTACAGCTGCCCTGCTGCAACAGTGACTAGATAACACAGCAGGACTGACTTCTGCGCCTGTCCCTGTATGTGGCTACAGTACGGCAGGTGAGCCGTTCGGCGCCTGCCTCTATAGCGTCTACAGTACCATGGTAGGGAGCCTTTTTCGACGCCGCCTTCTGTAAATGCAATCAAGTCCTATTGTGGGTTTTAACATTGATGACCACCAAATTAGAGGACTAATAAGATTTATCGAGATGACAAGCAGAGAATCGAAAAATGAGGATGATATATAGGTTGCAGGTGTCCTAATTACAAAAGGTGTCTAGACCTAGCTCAAAGGAGGTTTAAATTCTTTTATGTTTTGAAATTGAGTTTAGTGAAAACCATACTATTAAGAGGGATTTTAGGACAGTTGGTCAACTATTGAACCAGATGCTCAAATTCTCAGATTTACATCCTCTCATCTAGTCAAAATAGCCAGCCAAATTTCACCTCAACTTACCTGTTTTGGCTAAGGCGACAGTGCCGCCCTGTTAAGAGCGACAGTGCCGCCCTTAACTAACCGTTGGACCCAAGGAGTATTTATACCCTTCAGACCCAGCCCACAACGGTCATCTTCTTCACTCAGTCATTCTGCTCGAAACATAATAGAACCAAAGCTCACCCTCTCTCCTTCATTGTTGCTCCTCCATTCCTCAAGCAAATTCTTGATTCCAACCATCGAAACTTGAGAGAAAAGGCAGCAAAACTCGATTGGAGAGCATATTCACTGATTCCCAAAGTCTAAGAGCATTTGGTCCATATTTGGTCGACAGTTCTAAGGTTTGTTATTCTTGAAGCTTGCTCCTAGCTGGCTAGGCGACGCCCTTGGACTTACCAACTCGTGTGGCAGCCTTGGGAGGTTTGTAACCTCATTCTTAGAGCTAAGAAATCACCTCTCACTTTAAGAGTTCATCCTCTTGATTTGAGAACGAGAGTAAGGCAAGCCTTTGTGGCAAGCCCAAGCCTTTTGTAGCTTCCTCAACAACGTGGATCTAGGCAAACCTTTGTGGTGAGCTGAACCACGGGATAAATCTTTTATCTTGCGTGCTTCATCTGTTTACTTACTGGTTTAGCTCTTTGCTAGCTGGTGTTAGAGTTTGGTTGCTCGATCCACTCTTGTATGTAGTTTCTGTGGTATTCAGTCTTCGAACTGGATCTTATCTTTCTATTGCAGGATTATGCAGCTATTGGAGTCAGGTTCATCTCTGTAAAATCTTAGCTGTGTTAGATTTATTTTCGAAGAGCGGCAGTGCCGCCCTCTGTTCTGACAGAGTTTTGAGTTGAATTTTTACAGGCCTATTCACCCCCTCTCTAGGCCTCATTTATCTTCCTGTAGATCCTACACCTTTCCTTGCTGTGTGTTCACACAAGAAAGCAGTAGATTATCTAACAATTTTTCCTCTAATCCTACTGCTATCCCTTATACTCCATCCATGCCGATCATCTCTTTCAGCTCTGTGAGTCGAAGACGTCCGAGCGGCTTGGTGAGGATGTCCGCGAGTTGCCGACCAGTTTCAACGAACTCGATGACGATCTGCCCTCCATCGACACAGTCCCTAAGGAAGTGGAACTATACGTCGATGTGTTTGCTCCGATCGTGCAGAACCGAATTCTTCGCGAGGGTGATGGCGGGTTGGTTGTCCACCATTAGTGTTGGTGGGTGAGCTTCCGCACCGGTTAGCTCACCCAGAAGCTGGCACAGCTATACAATTTGACACGCCGCTGTGGACGCCGCTACGTACTCTATCTCGCACATAGATAGCGCCACCACCATATGTTTCAGCAACAACCATAAGATTGGAGCCAATCCAAGGAAAATGAGCACTCTAGAGGTGCTCCGCCGTCCATCGATGTCCTCCTCCATGTCTGCATCGCTGAACACAGTGAGCTACAGCCTACTCCCGCCTGTCTTGGGAAAGATGATCCCCTGATCCACCATCCCTTTGACGTAGCGCAGAAGTCGCTTCACCGCAGCCCAGTGATCCTCTCTGGGATCCTCCATGAAGCGACTAACGTAGCCCACAACGAACGCAATATCCGGCCTCGTGTGGAATAGGTAGTGCAGACCGCTGATGATGCTCCGGTAGTGTATTGCATCCACCTTCGCCATGGTGCTGGCCTTTGTCAGCTTCAGCCGCTCCTCCATCGGAGTCACGCATGGCTTGCACTCGGCCATGCCGCTCTTCTCCAACAGCTTTGAGGCATACGCGCTCTGACCGAGCATGAGTTCCTCCTTCCCCTGTCTCACCTTAATGTCGAGGTAGTAGGAGAGTGCGTCGAGATCGCTCATTCGAAAATGAGCCACCATCTCGTGCTTGAATCTATTGATGTCCTCCGTGCGCGCGTCGGTGACGATCAAGTCATCCACATACACGCCGACGATGAGCTCCTCCTTCCCCCGTCACCGCGCGTAAAGCGCGTGCTCAGTTGCGCACCATTGGAACCCAACCTCACCCCACGTGGCATCAAGCTTGGCGTTCCATGCTCATGGGGCCTACCATAGCACATAGAGCGCCTTGCGCAGTCAAAGCACCCTGTTGAAAGGGTCGAGATGGTGGACTAGAGGGGGGGGGGTGAATAGTCCTTTCTAAAATTAATCGTGTCGGCTAACCGAAACAAGTGCGGAATTAGAACTATCGGTCTAGCTAAGACTACACCCCTCTATCTATATTCTCTAGCACCTTCCAAAGATACTAATTAAGCAATAAAGGTGCCGGACTAGCTAGAGCTCACCTAACCAATTCTAGGAGCAAGGTCACACAAACCTATGCCACTAGTACTTTAAGCAACAAGGGAGCTCCTACACATGCTAGTAAACAAAAGCACAAAGCCACCTAAGTTCACTAGCAATGCTCAATAACAAGGCAACCAATGCTAAATTAGAGAGCACAATTACTTAGCTACACAAACTAAACAATGTGACTAACAAAGTTACATAAACCAAATTAGCCATGCAAGGGAGCTACTTCTATGCTACACAAGCAAGAAGGTAACTAGTAAGCTATACAAGCTAACTAATTACAAGAATGTGGGGGTATTAACCCCTATACCCTTACGGCTAGGCTTGGGCCGGCCTAGACCACGAGTACTTGGAGTCCCGCGCAAGGAATCAAGGTAGACTTGGAGATCAAGTAAGATCCTGGTCGGTTAGAATAGGAATCTTTATCTGGCCACTTATGGCAATTATAACTGGTTAGGATTAGTTTCTAGATCTATAACCCTGCTCTCCAGACTATATAAGGCGGGCAAGGGACCCCTCTCAAAACATCTCTCATTAACATACAGCAATACAATCAGACGTAGGACATAGGTATTACGCCTTCACGATGGCCGAACCTGGATAAAACCTCGTGTCTGTCTTGCGTCACCATCTTGTTTGTAGCTTGCGCATCTGTCTGCCGATAATCTACTACCTTGGGCATACCCCTAGGTAGACTGCCGACCATATTTCATCGACAAAGAGCAACTACACAAGCACAATATATGCAAAAGTAATTACAAGCTTGTGTAACGAGGATGCAAACCAACGGGAAGAACAAGGTTGACACGGTGATTTTTCTCCCGAGGTTCACGTGTTTGCCAACACGCTAGTCCCTGTTGTGTCGACCGCTCACTTGGTGGTTCGGTGGCTAATTGGCATCACCTGCCAAGCCCGCACGTCGAGCACCGCAAGAACCTACCCCGAAGGTGAGGGTAGCTCAGTGACACGCTTTACTAAAGTTGCTCTCCGCGACTCCTGCGGGGCGAGCACAATGCCCCTCACAAGCTCTTCTCTGGAGCGCCGCACAAGCTTCTTGCGGGCTTCGATGGAGACCACCACCAAGCCATCTAGGAGGTGGCAACCTCCAAGAGTAACAAGCACCACCAGCTTGCAACTCGATCACCTAGTGCCACTCGATGCAACCTCACGATGCAATCGCACTAGAATCGCTCACTCACACAATCGGATGATCACTATCAAGTATATGTGAGATGGAGGGCTCCTAAGCACTCTCAAGCAAGGACACAAAGTCCCCCAAGGTGCTCAGCACCAGCCATGGCCGAAGGCCATTTCTATTTATAGCCCCAAGGGCTAAACTAGCCGTTACCCCTTCACTGGGTGTTTTTCGGGTCGACCGGACGTAGCACCGGACGCACTGGACGCGAATACCGGACGTGTCCGATCGCTATACCGGACGTGTCCGGTAGCTGCCTGACCGCCACGTGTCCTACCGTTGCCTCCAATGGCTCTCTGATAAGATGACCGGATGCTCAGCACAAAACGATCGGACGCTCAACCGCTGTGTCCGGTCGAGTCCAGTAAACCTCTAGGGCCGACCGGATGCGTCTGTTAGAAACTGACCAGACGCTGAGCCTCAGTGTCCGGTCGAGTACAGTAAGCACCCACGGATGACCGGACGCGTCCGGTCACATCGGACCAGACGCTGCCAGCATTTGATCAACTGTTCCACCGAACACCGATTTTGCTGATTCACATCGGACGCGTCTGGTGTGGCGATCGGACGCGTCCGGTCGCTGAGTACGTCACCAATTACCAAATGTGTTCGGTCACCATACCGGACGCGTCCGGTCACTCTGTAACCAGCGCGACTAACTCCTTTTCAACTCTATCTCCTTCACCCTTGCTCAAATGTGCCAACCACCAAGTGTATCACCTTGTGCACATGTGTTAGCATATTTTCACAAACATTTTCAAGGGTGTTAGCCACTCAACTTGCCATGCCACTCGATCCTAGCGATGATGCAAAGTTAGATCACTCAAGTGGCACTAGATGACCGATATGCAAACAAGTTTGCCCCTCTTGATAGTACGGCCATCTATCCTAAACCCGGTCATAAACTTCTCTACACACCTATGACCAGTGAAATGAAATGCCCTAGGTTATACCTTTGCCTTGCGCATTCCATTCCATCTCCTCCAATGTTGATGCAGCACATGCACCAACATGATCAACAATGATATGATCCACTTCATATCATCATGTGATCATATTGGTTCATCGATCTTGACTTCACTTGCTTTTCACCGTTGCCTTCGTCCATTGGTGCCAAGTCTTGCTCAAGCTTCACCGTCACGCGGTCCATCGCTCCAAAGCCTCCGACTTGCCCTTCACGCCTGCAACCAGTCCATCAAACCAAGTCTTGTCTTGATCTTCTCTACCTTGATCACATGACTCAATGTCATGTCTCATGTGCAATGAGCTCCTTCATCATCATATGTGTGAGCTTTGCAACATCTCCAAGCCATTTTCACGTTCATGGCATATGTTGCTCATACATATGTACCTGTGGACTAATCACCTATGTATCTCACATAAACACAATTAGTACACCTAGGTTGTCACTCAATTACCAAAACCACACAAGGACCTTTCAATCTCCCCATTTTTGGTAATTGATGACAACTCTACAAAGATATGGAAATTAAGCTCTTTTGGATTCATGTTGCTTGCCCAAGTAATTTTACCATGTGAAAATGATTTTGGACAAGTACCACAAACCCGAGATGGTAGTATTAGCTCCTCCTACATATGTGCTAGTGTGTTTGATTTGAAGGTCACACATATGCATAGATTCAAATTGTGGGAGAGTAATTACTATAAAATGATGCTAAGGTGTATAGAATAAACCTTTGAAGCGTGTACCAATCGGAGTTGCACCTTAAAGTTCATCCTTAGCACCATGGTTAGCTAGATATCACTTGGCAATAAAAGCACTTGATACCTTGTGAGATCAACATTAAAAGCAAGGTACTAGCATTACTTAAAAAACATACCAAGTGTCTAGCTATCATCCTATGCATACTAGTTATCAAATCATCATTCAAGTTCTACAACTAGCATACACCACACAAGCATGTATGTTGAATTTGAAAGCTTATGCAATGAAAGCAAGCACATGAATATGCACATATCAAATGCAATCAATCAAAGTTCATGAGCTTGCTTCCCCTACTTGTGTGCTTCTCTTGTCCAAGAATTTTGATCCATCTCTTTTCTTCAATGTTGCTCCCTCTTTGACAATGTCCATGTCTAACCTCTTAAGCTTTCATATCTTATCTCTCCCTTTACACAATTTATCTCTCCCCCTTATAAAAGCTTTCATATCTTTATACAATCTCTCCCCCTTTGTCATCAATTTTCATAAAAGGTGAGTTTCTCATTGGTGCAAAGGTATGCATTTGGGGTAGATGGTTGAGGCTTGAATCTTGTATTTTTTATGGAAATCACTTGATTGTTGGAATGACACCACTTGTAGATACCACTTATATCTTATGTAAGGCTTCTTGAGATACCACACATAGGATCTTTGATCTTGATACCAATTTGTGTGACACCTCCCCCTATGTGATAGCATGGGTCATTCATTTGATACACTTGAGCTCTTATAGGTGAGGGATGCATTCTTCATTTGATGATCACTTAAAGTTGAGGATCACTTGTGGAACCATTTTCTTGAACATTTGTTATCTTTATGAGTACCACTTATAGGATATCACTTGTGAGTTGATCTAGACATCACTTATGAATTCTTGATGAAATACTTGAGTCTAGATACCACTTAAAACAAACAATCTAGATATCCATTTGCATTGTTGTCTTGTTCTTGTACTCTTATCACTATCATGAGCTTCTATGATTGACTTGAACTAAATTGATTTGCCTAAGCTTCCAAGTCTGGTTTGAACAAATGATAAGCTTCTTCACACCTCTTGCAAGGGTTATCTTACCAATGTTATACTTGTCACTTGTTAGCAATCCAAATTGAGTCAAGTACTTGGGTTCACTAGCTCATGAACAAATTCATGTACTAACCACTAGATCAAGTAATCATTCAAACAATAGTGGTAGGCTATGAATTTAAGTATTTCATTTGTTATGCATGATCCTATGAAGCATGTACTATATGAACTAACCGCATACTAGTAAGGGATGAAATGATCATGCACATTACAATGATACCTTTGCTATGTTGGAGTAGAGGATAGTCACATAGATTCCAATTCATTACTCCAATAACAATGTGAAGTTCAATTATAAGCTTGGTGAAGACCAATAGATACCATGTTGAATTCCATTCTTCACCCATATGAAATGAATACCACTTATGATCAAGTGCACTTTCTTGTTGTGGTTGGCTTACTTTATCTTTTGATCTTTGCTTGCATGAGAGCATCAATTTGAGAATACCACTTGAAATATCATGACTAGCTCTCTTTTGGGTGTTGCTTGCTTTTCTTGATCAACCCTTTTGACTGCTTCAACTAAGTATCTCAAATGTTCCTCGGATCACCACTTCCATGTTAGCCTTCCAAGTACCACACTTGGTTCACCTACACATAGGCGGCAAGCCCCTACACTAGGGAGAAGTGACCTCTCTCTAAGAATCATTCTTGATACTCACTTGAAATGACTTGATTGATTGATCCAAGTGATGGACTTAACTTGATGAGTAACCTTGATTCTTTCTTTAAGTCCTTTTCTTTCTTCTTGTTTAAGTCATTTTCTTTCTACCAAATAATCTCCAATAGTCACTAGAACTTAAACTTCAACTTCATCTTGAGTTTGATTTTGATCTTCCAATTTTAGTACCGAAGATATGCAAAGTACACTCCACAATCAAATAGCCTTGTACTCTTTGCTTGTCATGTTTCTAGATCATCTCAAAACCAAACTTAGGTACTTCAAACACTTGTGAATATATTTTCAACTTGAGGACCTTTCAATCAAAGTGACTCTAGATCAATCCAACATTTATCACTTTTCTAGCAGATTTTGTACCCTATAAAGGAATAAGCATATTTCCCAAAGTACAAATCCAAATACCACAAAATTTGGTGGAGATGTTCTTTACTAAGTTATCTAGCAGCTGTAAGAATTTGAGCTTTATTTGACTTCTAGATTGCTGCCATATATCAATTCTTCCACCACTGCTACATGCTGAAAACTGCTGCACTATGTCTGACAAGATCCACTCCAAAACCGAAGCATTTCTTATCCAATTCTCATGAAAATTGTACAGAATCTTATACCATAAGTCTAGAGCATGTACACCAATTTTTATGCCAATCCCATAAGTGTTGATTACTTAATCATGGCTAAGATCACAGCTAGCTCAGATTCTCAATTATAGGACAGATTTCAACAACTGAGCTATACTTCATCAAATATGAATCAAACTTGAAACTAACTTGTTTGAATACTTCCATAAGACATAAATCCATTCAATCCACTTACTAAATGTCATCTTATGAACTTATCCAACATAAATCAATCCAAACTTGATTACTAATCAATTATCCATTCAATCATCTCATAGCAAGCAACATTGCATATTTATCCAATTCAATCAACTTGTATACACCCAAATAAAATGATCAACAAGAGATATACCTTGGTTGGCTCATGATCATCCAACTAGCAAACTTCAACTCAAATATTTGCAAGCCATCAAATAATCCAATAAATTACCACAACTTGAATATGACACTTGTATGTTGTAGCATTTTGACTTCACTCAATTTTCACTTAGCATTGGGTTGGATATGCACTAAGCTTCATAACTTGACTCAACATATGATGATCAATATGAAATCAATTAAATCAAGCCTCCAATGCTGATGGTACCTATAATCAATCATCCACTTTTTGATGGTACCCAAATAAGTTTGGGTCCTCTCAATTTAGGTGCAACATACTTAGGCAACGCCTTAGTATGAATAGCGGGATGTTTTGCAATAGCAACCATAGAGGTACCATCACCATCCTTTCTAAGCATATCATGATCATCAATTGAAATAGGCTTAAAAATTTTACCTAGAGGATATGAATGTGCCATGTGTCCCCTTTTCCGGCATGAGTAGCACTTTCTCTTTGATTGAGCCTTCTCTTCTTTGCTCATGTGGTGCTTCTCATTGCCTTGCCTCTCATGAATTGCTTGAGCCTTCTTCTCAAGCTTGGTAGGACACTTAGAGGCAAAGTGTCCCACACTTCCACACTTGAAGCACTTGATGTGAGCATGATCTTTCTTCTCATCTTCATTCTTGCTCATCATCTTGGTATCTTGAGTTTGCATTGGATGCCTTGCCTTTCTATCCCTTCTTGTTTTCTTCTTCTTTATCATCAAATCACCACCATCTTCATGGTTGATCTTGATTTGAACTTGGGGTGTCTTTTCTTGCTCAACTTGTGGCTTTGGTTGAGGCTTCACTTGTTGCTTCACCAATTGCTTGGTTGGGCACATTGAGGTAAGATGACCCCAAGTGCGGCACTTGAAGCACTTGACATGCTTTAGCCTCTCTTCTTCTTTTATATTCTTGAGCTTCTCAATGTTAGGGCAACTATTTGCAAGGTGTCCCGCTTCATGATACCGGTAGCACATGGTATAAGAGAGATTTCTTTGTTGTAGCTTCTTCATCTTTCTCTCTCACTTTCTTTCGCCCTTTGTCATCTTCTTCTTGAAGCCAAGGCCACACTTATCACCATAGTTTCTTTGAGTCTTCAACATGTGCTCAAAGGTGACTTTTGAGTTGTAGCACCTCTCTATCTTGTTGCTCAGTTTCTTCACTTCACTTTTGAGCTAATGTTCTCCTTCAAAATGTTAGTATCACAAGACATAGAAGTAGAACAAGCATCTATATGTGAAGAGCATGGCATATCTAATAAGTCATCACAAGAGGTGGATACATGCTTCTTGCCTACATCATAAGGGTTACCAATAATATATGATTGATCAATTGACCCATGTGATGAGCTCTCACTAGTTTTAGTTTTTCCATTAGAAATCTCCTTAGTGAGAAAAGCATGGTCTTGTACCAAGTTATCATGAGCAACACTAAGTTCCTCATGAGCCAATTTTAGCTCCTCATGTGAACAAGTAGTAACATAAAGTAGATGCTTTTGTTGTTCACATATGTTCTTTAGAAAAGAGTTTTCATTTTTCAATTTCTCGGTTTTAGCCATCTCTTTTTCTAAAGCTTTGATCATGCAACCATATCTATCTAGAAGCTCCTCATATGAATTAAGATTAATCACATTTGCATTAGATACCTTAGTGTCACCTTGTGACATGAAGCAATGTGATGTAGTTGGAGAGCTTGAAGAAACATCACTCTCATAGCCCGAGCATGATCCATCATTATCACCATCAAGTGTGCATGGAGTAGCATCATCATTGGCATCACTTGTGGCATCATCATCAATCTTGTCAAGTGATCTTGTGATATGATCATTATCATCATCATCACTTGACCATGAGGTGAGCAATCTTCCACAATCACGGAATTGTGGTTATGCTCAACACACTCATGTGCCTCTATCTTGGACTCATCATCATCATCGGAGACCGTCCCATATTTCTCATTGAGATAACTCCAAATCTCATGGGCGGTCTTCATGTCAATGATCTCTTCAAATATACAATCATGCAAAGATCTATACATGATGTTAGTAGCTTGGATGTCGAGATCTAGGCATTTCTCTTGTGCTTCAGTTAGATTATCTTCATCCAACACATGAGAAAAGCCTACATCTACCATCCACCACATTTGAGGGCAAATAAACTTAAAATTGCATATCATCCAATTTTTCCATCGTGTAAAGTGTGTGCCATAAAAAATGTGTGGACAATCAACATCTAGCCCATAAGCCACCATCCTCTCAGGTCGGTGAAGACCACAAATGAGAGACCTAGCTCTGATACCAATTGAAAGGGTCAAGATGGCGGACTAGAGGGGGGAATAGTCCTTTTCTAAAATTAATCGCGTCGGCTAACCGAAACAAGTACGGAATTAGAACTATCGGTCTAGCCAAGACTACACCCCTCTATCTATATTCTCTAGCACCTTCCAAAGATACTAATTAAGCAACAAAGGTGTTGGGCTAGCTAGAGCTCACCTAACCAATTCTAGGAGCAAGGTCACACAAACCTATGCCACTAGTACTTTAAGCAACAAGGGAGCTCCTACACATGCTAGTAAACAAAAGCACAAAGCCACCTAAGCTCACTAGCAATGCTCAATAACAAGGCAACCAATGCCAAATTAGAGAGCACAATTACTTAGCTACACAAACTAAGCAATGTGACTAACAAAGTTACACAAACCAAATTAGCCACGCAAGAGAGCTACTTCTATGCTATATAAGCAAGAAGGTAACTAGTAAGCTACATAAGCTAACTAATTACAAGAGCAACTACACAAGCACAATATATGCAAAAGTAACTACAAGCTTGTGTAACGAGGATGCAAACCAACAGAAAGAACAAGGTTGACACGGTGATTTTTCTTCCAAGGTTCACGTGTTTGCCAACACGCTAGTCCCCGTTGTGTCGACCGCTCACTTAGTGGTTCGGCGGCTAATTGGCATCACCCGCCAAGCCCGTACGTCGGGCGCCGCAAGAACCTACCCCGAAGGTGAGGGTAGCTCAATGGCATGCTTTACTAAAGTTGCTCTTCGTGACTCCCATGGGGCGAGCACAATGCCCCTCACAAGCTCTTCTTCGGAGCGCCGGACAAGCTTCTTGTGGGCTTCGATGGAGACCACCACCAAGCCGTCTAGGAGGTGGCAACCTCCAAGAGTAATAAGCACCACCGGCTTGCAACTCAATCACCTAGTACCACTCGATGTAACCTCATGATGTAATCGCACTAGAATCGCTCACTCACACAATTGGATGATCACTATCAAGTATGTGTGAGATGGAGGGCTCCTAAGCACTCTCAAGCATGGACATAAAGTCCTCCAAGGTGCTTAGCACCAGCCATGGCCCAAGGCTACTTCTATTTATAGCCCCAAGGGCTAAACTAGCCGTTACCCCTTCACTGGGTGTTTTTTGGGTCGACCGGACATAGCACCGGACGCTGCACCAGACGCACCGGATGTGTTCGGTCGCTATACCGGACATGTCCGATAGCTGCCTGACCACCATGTGTCCTACCATTGCCTCCAACGGCTCTCTAACAAGACGACCGGATGCTCAGCACGAAACGACCATATGCTCAGCCGCTGTGTCCGGTCGAGTCCAGTAAGCCTCCAGGGCCGACCAGACGCGTCTGTTAGAAACTGACCAGACACTGAGCCTCAGTGTCCGGTCGAGTACAGTAAGCACCCACAGACGACCGAACACGTTCGGTCACACCAGACCAGACGCTGCCAATGTCCGATCAACTGTTCCACCGAACACTGATTTTGCTGATTCACACCGGACGCGTCCGGTGTGGCGATCGGACGTGTCTGGTCGCTGAGTACGTCGCCAATTACCGAACATGTCCGGTCACCATACCGAACGCGTCCGGTCACTCTATAACCAGCGCGACTAACTCCTTTTCAACTCTATCTCCTTCACCCTTGCTCAAATGTGCCAACCACCAAGTGTATCACCTTGTGCACATGTGTTAGCATATTTTCACAAACATTTTTAAGGGTGTTAGCCACTCAACTTGCCACGTCACTCGATCCTAGCGACGATGTAAAGTTAGATCACTCGAGTGGCACTAGATGACCGATATGCAAACAAGTTTGCCCCTCTTGATAGTACGGTCATCTATCCTAAACCCGGTCATAAACTTCTCTACACACCTATGACCGGTGAAATAAAATGCCCTAGGTTATACCTTTGCCTTGCGCATTCCATTCCATCTCCTCCAATGTTGATGCAACACATGCACCAACATGATCAACAATGATATGATCCACTTCATATCATCATGTGATCATATTGGTTCATCGATCTTGACTTCACTTGCTTTTGACTGTTGCCTTCGTCCATCGGTGCCAAGTCTTGCTCAAGCTTCACCGCCACGTGGTCCATCGCTCCAAAGCCTTCGACTTGCCCTTCACGCTTGCAACCGATCCATCAAGCCAAGTCTTGTCTTGATCTTCTCCACCTTGATCACATGACTCAATGTCATGTCTCATGTGCAATGAGCTCCTTCATCATCACATGTATGAGCTTTGCAACATCTCCAAGCCATTTTCACCTTCATGGCATATGTTGCTCACACATATGTACCTGTGGACTAATCACTTGTGTATCTCACATAAACACAATTAGTCCACCTAGGTTGTCACTCAATTACCAAAACCACACAAGGACATTTCACCTGTGCTCCTCTCCCTTGATGGCAAAACCTAGAGGTTGTCTGACAAAGACCGTCTCCGCTAGCTCACCATTGAGGAAGGCCGATTTAATGTCCAAGTGATGGACGTGCCAATCCTTTGCTGCTGCCAAGGCTAGTAGCAAACGGACAGACTCCATGCATGCTACTAGCGCAAAGACTTCCTTGAAGTCTATGCCCTTGCGCTGAACAAAGCCTCAGGCGATGAGGTGCGCTTTGTGCTTGACAATGGCTCCGAGCTCATCCCGCTTGACCTTGTACACCCACTTCAGGCTGATCGGACGGCATCCTAGAGGTGGATCAATGAGCTACCATGTCTTGTTTTCCTCGATCGCCTTCATCTCCTCCAGCATCGCCCATCACCAGTTTCCATCGTGCTCGCCCAACGCGAACGTGGGTGGTTCCTCTGCGCTAACGAGCAGCAACTCTTGATCATTGAGCAGCTGACCAGCCAGGCCTAAGGGCCCTGTGCCATCGATGATGTTGTCTAGCCTGCGTAACCATACCCCCTCACCTTCATGGAAGGCATCCACGAACTCAGTGATGTCACTTGGAGGTGAGACGAACTCAATCAGTGTTGATGGAGTTCGTTGTTCCACTAGAGTGCTCGACACAGCACCTAGATTGCTCGGCACCCTAGTTGCAGTGCTCAGCACTACTTCTGGATAGCTCATCACTACTCCTGTAGTGCTCGACACCACTGTAGGAGTGCTCAGCCTTAGTCTTGGAGTGGTGGTCAGCACCACTGCAAGACCTCTTGGCTCCACTATGGAAGTGCTTGGCACCCGTCTTAGAGTGGTCGCCACTACTGTAGAACCTCCCGGCATCACTCCTGGCGTGCTCAGCATCCCTCCAGGAGTGCTCAGCACTCTTCCCTGAGTGCTCGGCATCCCTCCCGAAGTGCTCGGCACCGTCTCAGGAGTGCTCGGCTCTGTTGTTGGAGTGCTCGGTACCTCTCCCGGAGTGCTTGACACCTCTTCCCCAGCGTCTCCACCACCATGGATGACCAGGTACTCGACGACGAAGGTGCTGGTGAAGCCGCCAGCTTCCCCCATGCTCAGACTGCTCCAGTCCCAAGCCACCTTCTCGTCAAACACGATGTCGCGTGAGACAAGCACCTTGTCTCCGTGTGGGTCGTAGAGCCGGTACACCTTGGTACCCTCTGCGTAGCCCAAGAACACCATTGGTGTGCTCTTGTCCTCCAGCTTGGTGAGGATCGGCTTCGTCTTCCTGACATGGCTGATGCATGTGAATGTCTAGAGGAAGGACATGCTCGACTTGCACCCATACCAAGCTTCGAACGACGTCTTACCCGTCAGGGCCTTGGTTGGATCACGGTTGAGGATGAACACCGCCGTGGTCACCGCCTCACCCTAGAACCTTGCTGGCATGCCTTTTGCTTTCATCATGGAACAAGCCATGCCGACCACCGTCTGGTTCCGCCTCTCCACCACGCCATTCTGTTGTGGCGAATACGGCATGGTGTGGTGTCACACCACACCCTGATCCATGTAGTACACATCGAACTCTATTGAAGTGAATTCGCCGCCACGATCAGTCCTCAGCACGTAGAGCTTCTTGCCGCTCTCGACCTCCGTGTGCATCTTGAACTTCTTGATAGACACCGCTGCTCCATCCTTGCTCGTCAGGAGTTACAGCCACATGTAGCGATTGCAATCATCCATGAGCAGAAGGAAGTACCGCCGACCACCGTTTGTAGCTGGCATGATCGGCCCACAGAGATCGCCGTGGACGAGCTCGAGAGCGTCCTTCGCACGATACTTGGCTACCTTTGGGAATGGTAGCCTCCTCTGCTTCCTGGCCAGGTAGCTGTCACACAGCTCACCTCCGTGCTTGATGTGGGGTAGCCCTCGGACCATCTTCTCTAGTCGACCAAGTGTGTCGAAGCTGAGATGTATGAACCGGGCATGCCACAACCATGGTTCCTCGGTGTGCCTTGCCGCTAGGCACACCAGTTGCTCTACCTTTAGGTCGAGTAAGTATAACCAGTTCAGGGACCTCTTCACATTGGCGAGAAGTCGTTGCTTGTGGCAGAACCTCCTAAGTTATAAGGCCCACATGCACCTGTCACTGTCCGATGACTTTTGACATTTATGCATATGTTTCCAATAACTTAAAAAGACTGTCGGGTGTCCTCAGGGAACCCCGAATCATCCATGATTTCCGAGCAGGATCACGTTACAGAGTCATTGCAGTATTACAACATTTATTCAAATATCAAAACCAGAGTAAAAACAGCGGAAGTCTTACGATAACATAGTTTACAAACCAGTTATTTCAAACCTTACAAACGAAGTTCTTTAATTATTACAAACCATAGTAGTAGTGGAGTGGCATAATTAATATATACATAACACACAAAATAATCATCCTGCCCAAGGATCACACATTTACTTCTCATCGTCAGAACAAACGATAGTCATGCAGCACGATCCAAAACAGATCTGCTCATGAGGCTCACCTGCAACAAGGGGTCAACGGACCCTGAGTACAAAAGTACTCAACAAGACTTATCCAAAATATTAACTGATAAACTCAGTAATGCAGGCTCAGGGATTCAAGGTATAGCTTTAACAATGATCAAAGTTCTTTTGCGTAAAAGCTCTTTTAACAACATTCTTTATATAGAAAACTTCTCAAGAATTATATATAAAGCTGACACGATCCGCACTGAGATCATGAAACTCCATATTCAGCACCTTCACAAGCCTTATTCAAGTTTTGGTTATTAATTCTACGATGATGAACAGTGAGTTGAGTCTCCATAACCGAGGAGCAACGACGATTCGAACCGATTAAACACCCAGCTAGGAATTCCAGACCACACGACATATGCAGGTCCCTGACCTCCATATACCAACCTACCCTCGGATCCTCTAAAACAAGAACGGGTCCGCACCACCCGAGAACACAGTACTCCACCATTCCAGCCCATGGCCACGTGGGTACACGCTATTCCTGCCATCTCTCCACTCCCAGTGCGCGAGTAGCCATTCTTGTAATAGAATTGCCAAGTTCAGGCTTACCAGAGTATGTGGTTAGTACTACAAATTCTCACCTCATACAATTCAACAACGGACGTGCCTTAATCGACACAGGCAGAAAGAACCCGCTCACAAGACCTCCATGTCTTGTGGCTCACACACACCGAGTCCGCCCGGTCTAGATTTATTACTCCACATTCACATATCACATGCTAACATAATTAACCAATGTTCCATTTAAAATTTGTAAGTGGTAGGTAGTCACCCGACTTTCATCGTTCTACGCATAGCTAAGCAAAACTAGGCATATACGAGTTTAAAACTGATAAAATGGTAAATATGGAATAACAAGGGTGGTAATGCACCAATTAGGCTTTTACTTAACTCTTAATCACTTAATGCAATAACGGAAAGCAAAAGCGAAATTAATTTGTAAAACACAAGGTAGGGTTGTATGCATCCGGGGCTTGCCTTCGTTGACGGAAAAGTCCGATTCCTGCGACGTTACATAAGTATTCGATCCGACCTCAACAGACGGATTAACCTCTTCAATAGCTTGATTAACTATCACGTTTTCACCTTCGTTCACTACACGTAATAACAATGCCATGTTTAACATGATGCGGAATACGAAATACGATGCTCGATGATGGAAGCAAAATTAATAATTTGAATACAACTTTCCTTCGCGGTACAGTTGCAAGTCAAACAACTAAATCTTTTTCGTAACACATATATCAACTGCCAAGGATCATTAACAACAAATGATCCAAGGTCATCACTAAATCCAAAAGTCCAAACAAAAACCTAAATCATTAAAGGTTACTATTTGCTTTTATGAATTAATTATTTAATTCAAAATTATGAAATAAATCAACTTATTCTGATTGAGCTCAAAATTTTAGGACATGTTCATTACATGTTAACTAAGTGGCAAAACAAATTTCATAATTTTTGGATAAATAAATAAGCCTAGAAAAAACATGGAAATCCATTTATGAATAAATTGAGCAATTTTTATCACATTTAAAAATTACTGAAAAACATTATTTCATATTTTTCTTAAATACTATACCTCACAGAGAAGTCACTCAAAAATTTTCATAATTTTTGGAGCTCTAAATAAATCTACACAAAAATAACAAAAACAGACACTATTCATTCAAATATGAAAATAGAAAAATCCATTTGAAACGCTGAGTCACTGACAACGGGTCCCACATGTTATCTTCAACCTCCGACGTTGACCACGGCAGCGACTGGCTCTGACCGGAGATAACTTGCCGACGGTGAGTCTAATGGCGATGGCCAAGGTACCAAAACGTTCACCAAGACTAGGCGCATCTATTGACGTCCCTACTTGATCCGATAACGGTCCTATGCTAGCTCAACGTCGGCCATGACGGATGCGGTGGCACGGCAGTGCTACGCTGGCGAAACGAAGCCGAAAATGGGGAAATAGAGGGCATGAGAAGGTCCAGTAGCTCACCACGAACATGTTCAAGCAAGAATTAAGGCCGGAGAAGCAACGGTGAAGCGGGGCGGCGTTCACAGCGATCACGGCGGTGCGAGCAATGGCGACGGCGGTGTTCCAGTGGCTGTAGTGGACAAAACGAGCAATCAACAAGATATTAAGCACCACGGCATCACAGAGAAGCTGAAACAATGCTTCCCGAGATCAGAAGCTCACCGTAGAGTACTGGCCACGACGGCGCTCGCTCGATGGGGACTCTGCCGGCCGCGAGGAAGAAGAGCGTGGTCAGCGAGTTCCCGGCGAAATTAGCTGACCACAGTTGGCTAGGTGGATGCACAAGAGAAAGACAGAACTGAAACGGCCTTTACCAAGACGACCACGGCACTAGGGAGACGGTGCGGGCTCGCCGGAGCTATGGCGGTGGCGTCGGGAAAACAGAGCAAGAGAACGGGGCCAACGACGACGGCCTGGGCTAAATAGAGCAGCTCAGAAGCGCAAGGAAGCTGTGCTGTGGCCTTCACCGCACCTAGCGCGACGCCAAAGACGGCCACGACCAGCGCCTGGAAGCAAACCGAAGGTCGCCGCTGGTGTAGCGTGAGCGGTGAGTACTGTTCATCGAATTTACAAAATTGCCCTCCAGTTTGAAACTCAAATTACTCCCAAATTTTTGCAACAACTCAAAAATCTCCAAAAATAAAAGTTGTTCAAAATCAAAAGTTCTACAACTTTGTTTTTATAACCATCTCCTAATTCGGTCCAGATTTTGAAATGAACTTTTGAATTTGAATAGGGAAATTTACCGAATTACGCCTTTTTGATTTACTCAAAAATTTTCTAAACAACTTGAAAAACTCTAAAAACAAACTTTGTATAACTTGCCAAGCTCTACACTTTTGCTTTTGGGCCCAACCCCAAAATATGCTTAGATTTTGAAATGAATTTTCAGGGTAGGGTTTAAATGTTGAAAAGCGGGGTTTTCTGGATAAATTCAAAATCCAAACAAACATTGAACTTGAGTCAAACAATACAATACAACACATACCACATAAATATAAACTTGTTTTAGCGTATGCATCTCAAAGTTTCACCAAATGCCAAATGCTTTGCAATACATATGATGACATGTCAGATTTTAATATTTAAACACCCGAGGTGTTACACTGCTCCTGGTCCCTGATCCTAAGGACTCTGTCCTTGATCAGTACCTCACTACGGCGCTCATCTAGCTGACCAATGCTGATGATGCTGGAACGTAGCTGCGGATGTAATATACATCCGTTAGCGCGCGGTGCTCCCTATTCTGGCACCTGAAGATGATGGTGTTGCGCCCTTGGATAGCCACCCTTAAGCCGTCATCAAACTTCACCGTACCGGTAACATCGTCGTCGAGCTCAGAGAAGGATGTCTTGGAGCTCGTCATGTGGTTGCTGGCGCTAGAGTCCAGGTACCATCGCTGCTCCTGGTCGACGTCCACACGTCCAAGGTGGACTTGGGCGCGTGGTTCGTCGAGGTTGACAGCCTTCAGGGCCTTCCCAGGTCCTTCCACCGTCATCGCCTCTTTCTTCTCCTCGGCCTCGATGTTGTGTAGTGCACAGAACATTGTCATCAGGATAGTAGCCTCATCATCATCAGCAGCTTGCGCCAGATGAGCCTCAGCCTTCTTCTCTTGCTTGCGATTTAGGCACTCTCGTGCCCAATGGCCTGTCTTCCCGCAGCGCCGGCAGACGTTGGGGTCGACCTGCTTCTTCTTCACCGAAGAAGACTTGTCGCGGCATTTGCCATCGCCACCGCGGCTGGAGGAGGCTATCCCGGAGTTTCTTCGAGCAACCCACTCCTCTGTCAGCAGCAGTTTGCCGCTATCCTTCGTTGCTATCGCCTGCTCCAGGCGCTCGTCCACCACCCGCAGACGGCCTATCACATTCTCAATGGTGAGGGTAGACAAGTCCAGCATCGTCTCTATGGAGAGAGCGATCTGGATGTACTTTACCGACACGGAGTTGAGGTACTTGGAGACCGCCTCCTCTTTGTCGATGGTAACGCCGTGGCTCTTCAGCTTGCTGATGAGCGTCTGCAAGCGGAGGGAGAAGTTCTCCACTGTTTTACTATCCTTGAACTTGAGGTTGGCGTACTCCTGCTTCAGAAGCTGGGCCGTCGCCTTCTTTGCGCGGTCAGAACCGACGCGCATCGCCGCAATAGCCTCACACGCCTCCTTAGCAGAGCTCTTCGCCCCAAACGGCTCCCTGTACTCCGCCGGTACAGCAGCGAGGATATCCTCCAACGCTGACATGTCATCTTTCTCATTGTCGGTGCCCTTGTTAACAGCATTCCAGAGCCGTCGGGCTCTAAGCTTGACCTTCATGGTCACCGACCACTTTTCATAGTTGGTGCGAGTCAGCGTTGGCCAACTAGTGCCGCTGACCTCCCGCACCGTGCGAACAACGACCTCAGATCGTGGTTGGACAGCCACAGCAGTGCCACTGATGTCGCCCATTTCCAAACCGTTCGTCATCGACAGTGGTTAGTCCGGCGACGGCGCCTGTACGGCTCCGATACCACTTGTTAGCCCACAGAATCACTGGCTTAGGTGAGTCGACCGCTCACCAGCCTTGCCGAGCACCCGCTAGTGTTGCCGAGCACTAACTAGCTATGCCGACCACGAACGAGCGTTGTCCGACCACACACATCTACATTCTTGTTCATGAACAGTATACTATTGTGCTAAGTTATGTTAGAAGAATGCAAATAAATATATTATACATTATTTATCATTGAGATATCCATTTTGAAGATTGTACAACAACTTATGGTCAAAGATGGGAAGGCCAACTGCTATCATGGTGTTCCGGAGCAACTAGGCAAGGTAGGGGAAGGATCGAAATCTTGATGGAAAAGCTGCGCAGCAGCTTGGTCGAAACCTGTGCAGCAACAACGTATTCTGCTCCTTCCCCAGTGAATGCAGGTATGCACATGCTGTTACTCGTAGGAAATTTTGATGTGTACCATAACGTAAATGATAGTTGTTGTGAAAGAAAACTATCCTTTTATTTGTGGGTTGAATTTTAATATGAATGTAAATATGGTGTTGGTGCTTAGCAACCAACTCTTGTTGTAAATACATAATTTATTTCTACTTGAATTCTTGTAATCTATTATATAAATTGAGCAGTCAACTCCTACGGCAAATACATATTTTTATTTCTATCTGAATTCTTGTTCATATGAATTCTCTCGAATGTGCATTATTATTCCTCGAAATTTTCACAGTAATTCCTCCTTTACGAATGACTATTTTTGTGGACACGTGCGTGCCGCATGTGCCTGTCCACCAGTGTTTATTACTCGTGCTATAAAAGACACAAATCAATGCTTCAAAAGCCACAAAAATACGAGGTACGAGCGGATCAAAATCAATAACATTCTATACGAGTTTCTCACAATTAAGACCAACCCCACAAAACCGTTAATCTTACACGCAATACAAGCTGAGTCGCCTGCCAAGGCTGCACAGCAAGAGACAAGGGGACTATTACACCACCGGAGTCCGGAGGGGAAAGGGATGCACATCTCAAGGCTACAATAACAATACACACAGAATCAACGCACTAGTAGAGAAACGACTTTTGATCCACTTTAAAATTTGGCTTTAGTCCCGGTATTTTTCGTGCCCGGGACTAGAGAAACCTTTAGTACCGGTTGGTAGCTCTAACTAGGACTAAAGGTCCTGCCCAACGGCTACTGTGGCAGCCTTTTGTTGCAGGGGACCTTTAGTCCCGGTTGGAGCTACCAACCGGGACTAAATGTTAACTTTTACTCCCAGCTGGTCCCTCCAACCGGGAGTAAAAGTCTACTCCCGGTTAGGCTCCGTCCAAGATTAGAAATGAACCTTTAGTCCCAGTTGCTGTCTCCAAGCGGGACTAAAGGTCTCCAACCGAATACGAGAGCGACATTTTGTTCAACCGGGACTAGTACGTAGCGTAGCTGCTACATTAGCTAGCTAGTACATTAGCTAGCTGTTCACCGTCAGGACATGTCAGTACGTATCTCTCTGCTAGCTAGCTGCTACGTACGTAGGAAATCAATTAGTCCCGGCTGATCCCGGCTGACCATCGAGGACTGCTAGCTAGCTGCTACACTAGTACGTAGGAAATCAATTAGTCCCGGCTGGTATTACGAGCCGGGACTAAAGATATACTTTTAGTCCCGGGTGTTTATAGGAGCTTCGATGGGCCGGCCCAGTACGCAATATACTGGAATTGCTGGCCAGTCCCACCTATTAGCACCACCTCGCTTGTTCAGAAAAGTGAAAGCTAACTTAAAAGCTCAGCTCTCGAACCATGCAGCACGAACTTGAACAGGATCTACTCTATGGGATTGTACCGCTGATCCTTGACTAAAGGTCCTTCGTACTATAGTTTATACAAAATGTTGAACATTATAAACGTACGTATATTCTAGCAGCGTAGAATGCGTATTCAAAAACCAAAACGAATCATCAATTAAAAAAAGAAAAAAAAAGAAAATAGAAATAGAAACAAAAAAAAAGAAAACCTTTAGTTCGGTAGCAGCGTGAAAATAGAAAAAAAAGAAAAATAGAAATAGAAACAAAAAAAACCTGGTAGCAGCGTGAAAATAGAAATAGAAACAAAAAAAAGAAAAAAAAAACCTTTAGTCCCGGTTGGTATTATCAACCGGGACTAAAGGGTTTAGCTCCGGTTGGTATTACCAACCGGGACTAAAGGTCCACCTTTAGTTCCGGGCGCGAAACCGGGACTAAAGGAGAGGCCCTTTAGTCCTGAATTCGTGCTCCCGGTTCCAAAACCGGGACTAAAGGGGGTTGCGAACCAAGAGTAAAAGTAGTTTCTCTACTGGTGACGCCAAAGCTACTGCCACAGACCTCCCTAGCCGCGTCGCGGGGGAGGGAGCGAGCGACGAAGGCCCGCCGCCTGGCGTCGTCGTGCCGTTGCCGGTCGCCAGTTTCTCTGCGGGGCAGGTGTAGCCACAGAGGCTGGGCCTGACGACTCGGTACACGCCCTTGCTCGCCAGAACGAAGACATCCTTGCTGTTGTCCTCCCCAAACGAGAAGATGTATCCGAGCAGCGGGTCTGTGCTCCCAGCGGTGGATTCGCAGGCGATCGGAGAGGTCTTGGAGCAGCTCACCGGTTTCACGGCCGAGGTGTAGTTCCCGCTCCCCTCTGGGGTCTCCGTGCCGGTCCACATCAGCGATGAGTACGGGTCGGTGTAAAGGTACCTGGCAGAGAATCAGCGGATGTCAGAGCTCCTGAAACTACGCAGACATACCTTGCATAATGTGGGAAACAAGCAACTGCTGGGACTGGGAGTAAAACTGCAAAAATATGCAGGTGTTTTGCTAGGGAGTAACTGCAGACATACCTTCCATACAAGCAAGGATTAGAGCCTCGGTAAACATATCCGCCTGTAATTGACGCAGATCCAATTTCCTTGTTGACAGTAGAGTGGTCGTAGCCCATGACAGGGAAAATTGCGTTTGTGGAGTGAAGTGAAGTATTCCCTCCAGGCGACAGTTTTGGGTGATAGATGTATGGCACCTCGTATACACGCCATCCATAGTTTCCACCCTTGTGATTAAATCTACCTCTTCGTATGCATCCTGCTCACGTAAGGTAAAAGTCAAGACAAATTCATCAGCCATAACGCAGCGCCTGCCGCCTGGCAGAGTTCAAGCTAGGAAACTATGTTTTTTGTAGAGAGAGAACTGTAGAGAGACAGAAGAATAGGGAAACACCTCACACCCTCTTATGGGGTTGATCTTTCATATATATAGCCCAATGGGCTAGGGTTACAACATGTCCAAATACAACGTATATAGGACTAGACTATACATGTCTAATACTCGCCCGCAGTCGCAGCGGGAGGATCACGAACGCAAAGACTAGACCTGAAGTCATGAAACAACTATACAGGTAAGCCCTTGGTCATGATGTACGCGAACTAATGAGTCGACAGGACATGGAGCACCCGAACCTGTCCCAAAGCAACCGGGTCGTGGACGAAGTGAATGTCAATCTCAATGTGCTTCGTGCGACGATGGTTGACAGGATTAGCGGTCATATAGACGGCGTTAACATTGTCACAGTACACGACAGTCGCAGAGGCAATGGGCGTGTGGAGCTCCTGGAGAAGCTGTCGTAGCCAACAGCACTCGGCCACGGCATGGGCAACTGCGCGGTACTCAGCCTCAGCACTGGAGCGGGAGATAGTCGTCTGGCGCTTGGAGGACCAGAAGACCAGGTTGTCGCCGAGGAAAACGCAATAATCGGACGTGGAACGCCTGGAGTCCGGACAGCCTGCCCAGTCCGTGTCGGAGTATGCGGTGAGGGAGTCAACCGGCCCAGAGCCGAGGTGAAGACCAGTGGACAGAATGCCCTTCACGTAGCACAGAATGCGCTTGATCAACATGAGGTGGGGCTCACGGGGATCGTGCATGAAGAGGCACACCTGTTGGACGACGTAGGCGAGCTCGGGAAGGGTGAGTGTCAGGTACTGTAGGGCACCGCCGAGACTCCGGTACTGTGACGGATCAGCGACCGGAGCTCCGTCGGTGGCGGAGAGCTTGGCACGAGTGTCAATTGGTGTGGAGGTAGAGTGACACTCGGCCATGCCCGCCCGCTGTAGAAGATCCATAGCGTACTGGCGCTGGGAGAGGAAGAGCCCCTGTGGCGAGCGCGTGACGGCGATGCCGAGGAAGTGGTGCAGATCACCGAGATCCGTCATGGCAAACTCGGAGTGGAGTCGCGCCATGATGCGCTGCAGGAGGGTAGTCGAGGACATTGTAAGGATGATGTCATCGACGTACAGGAGTAGGAAGGCGGTGTCGTCCCCCTCTGAGTACAAAGAGAGACATGTCGGAGATGGAGGCGATGAAGCCGAGGAGCCTGAGATAGGCGGCGAACCACTAGTACCAGGCCCGAGGAGCTTGTTCCAGGCCATACAGAGAGCGCTGCTGAAGACAAACATCATCAGGGTGAGTGGGGCGACGAAGCCGGGGGGCTGCTGGCAATACATAGTCTCCGCCAAATGACCGGAGGAAAGCATCCTTCACATCAAGCTGGTGGATCGGCCAAGAGTGCGAAGCAGCAAGGGTGAGGACGACGTGGATCGTGGCCGGCTTGACGACGGGGCTGAACGTCTCGTCGTAGTCGATGCCATGGCGCTGAGAGAAGCCATGAACCACCCAACGTGCCTTGTGGCGGGCAAGGGAACCGTCCGAGTGGAATTTGTGTTGAAGATCCACTTGCCCATCACAACATTGGCGCCGGGAGGACGAGGAACGAGGCGCCATGTCCTGTTGTCGATGAGCGCCTTGTACTCGTCGGCTATGGCAGCTCTCCACTGAGGGTCAGCCAAGGCGCTCTGGTAGTTCGTCGGCACCGGCGAGACGAAGGAGTGCGTGGCGGAGAAGCCGTAGCGCTGGACCGGACGAAGAGTTCCGGTTTGTGACCGGGTGACCATCCGAGAGACCGGCGGCGTAGGTGTTGGTGCTGGAGCTGGCACGGCCGACGCTGGAGCAGGCTGCACGACTGCTGGCGGTGACACAAGCTGCTCCGGTGTTGGTGCCGATGCAAGTGCCCGAGGACGGCGACTGTACGTCAAGTAGAAGTCCTAGGCTGGTGGAGCAGGGGCAGCCGCTGGTATAGGAGCAAGAGCGGCAGCCACCACAGGCCCGTGGAGAAGAATTGCGGGGTCGTCTGCCAACTCCTCCAGGACCACCTGAGAAGGTTGCGGTCGCTTAGCGTCGGCAGGCAACTTTGCGGCCACAGGGGTGCGCGTCGGCACAGTACTTGCAAGCAAGAAATCCATGTCACTGGGCGAGGACCCAGAAGTGTGAAGCCCGAAGGGAAAATACGTCTCGTCAAAAACAACATGGTGCGAGATGATGATGCGCCGGGTCGACAGATCGAGACAACAGTCCCCCTTATGTGATGAGGGATATCCGAGGAAGACACAAGCTGTAGAACGGGGGGCGAGCTTGTGGCGAGCCGTGGCAGTCAAGTTTGGATAGCAGAGACACCCAAAAACACGAAGGCGGGAGTAATCAGGTGTCTTGTTGCAAAGTAGAGCATATGGAATGGCACTGCGAACGGCGGAGCACGGGCGCCGATTCAGTAGGTATGTCGTCATGGCGAGCGCCTCAGCCCAATAGGGTGAGGCAAGTGCGCATGGATGAGCATAGTGCAGCTGATGTTGTTCAGTGTGCAAAGAATTCGTTCGGCCTTGCAGTTTTTGGGAGAAGTGTAGGGACACGAGAGGCGTAAATGAATACCACGGGAGGCAAAATAAAGACTGGAGGGTATTATTTACGAACTCGGTGCCATTATCTGCCTGGAAGGCTTTGATGGCGAGGCTGAACTGTGTGGAGACATAAGTGCAAAAATTGGTGATGTGAGCTGCTACCTCAGATTTGTGAACGAGAGGAAAAGTCCAGCAAAAATGCGTAAAATCATCGAGCAAAACGAGGTAGTATTGATAACCTGAGATACTAGCAACAAGAGATGCCCACACGTCACAATGAACAAGTTCAAAAGGCATAGAGCTAAATGAACTAGAGTTTGCAAAAGGAAGCCGCACATGTTTGCCAAACTGACATGAATGACAAAGAGTATGCTCTAATTTATTACAACTGATGGAGGCACTATGACGAAGAATGTCGAGGCTGGCGGAGCTAGGATGACCAGGACGATGATGCCAGAGGTCGGGGGAGATGGCGAGGCTAGCGTGTGGAGGGGCGGATGCAGCAGGGATGGTGTAAAGGTCGCCAGCACTATTGCAGCGAAGCATCACACGTCGGGTTGGGATATCCTTGACAGAAAAACCAAGAGCGTCAAATTCGATAGAACAGTTGTTGTCCCTAGTGAACTGACAAACTGAGATCAAGTTGTGCACTAGTTTTGGAACAACTAAAACATTATGAAGAGGAAAATTTGACACTAGTGTTGGAAGGATAGACCCACGACACGTAATAGGAAGATTTTGACCATTGCCAGCGGTAATAAAGGAATGAGAGGAAGGATGGCGGGAAAGGAGTATACCATCCGAGGAGCTCATGTGAGAGGAAGCACCGGAGTCCAATACCCAGGGATGCTGATCCTGCAGAGTCATCTGGTTCAGCACGGCGATGAGGCCAGCCTGGTTCCACATGGGAGCCGGCCGGGAGACCTGGAGCGGTGTGAAGGACGTGGGAGGCTGCACCAGCGCGAAGGTTGTGTGAGCCTGAGGAGGCGCACCGAGGACCCCAGAACGCCAGGTGTTGTGGCCCTGCTGGACCGGGGGAGGACACTGGGGCGCCCATGGGTTGTAGCAGAACCAAGGGCCCATGGGTGCAGCCTGCTGGGGAGCACCAGTAGCACCACCGCGCTGCTGTGGAGGGCCGCCATTCTAGCCTTTCTTGCCCTTGCCGCCACCGCCACCCTTGTGGCCGCCACTGGTGCCGCTGTCGTAGCCGGTGGTGTGGCTGTTGTGGCCGCCGGAGAAGGCCCCAGTGTTGCTGGAGCGACACCTGCCCGGACTGGTGCAGCCAGAGCCGGCCGCGGCGAGGAGGGTGGTGTTGACGACGGTCTTCTCGTCGTTGGCCAGGCAGATCTCCTTGAGGACCAGCATGTCATGGGCCCTGGCAAACGAGGGAAGGACGGTGGAGTTGGCGATGTCGTCGGCAGTGTTGGAGAAGTGAGGGTTCAAGCCACGCAGGAGGGCGAGGATGAGCTGCGAGTCCTCCACAGGATGACCGACGTCGCGGAGGGCGGCGGCCTTGGTCTTCAGGCGCTGGCAGTATGCCGAGATGGTGTAGTCGCCCTGCACCATGGAATGAAACTCGTTGAGGAGGAAGATGGCGCGGTGCGCGGCTCCTTGTTGGCGCGGAAGATCTCCTCGATCACCACCTAGAGGCCGCGGGCATTCGGATCGAGCTCGTCCATGGCGAGATCAAGGACGGAGTCGTCGACGGAGCCAAGGATCCAGCTCAACACTCCGTGGCATCCCACTCGGGGTCAGCGGGTTGAGGGGGAGCAGAGCCGTCGATGTGCGTGCGCAGCCCGAATTTTCCACATAGCGACTTGAAGAAGAACGCCCACTTTGAGTAGTTGGAGTCCAATTCCAACGTGACCGGGACGTGGGACTTGATGTTCACCGTGGCATAGGAATTGGCCTCGATCGGTGCTGGGGCAAGGTCAGCTCCGAGGGTACCCATGGTGCCAGCACTAGTGGCCGGCAGGGTGCCGTTCCCGGTGGCCGGCGTGGTGGACATCGGGAGGGAAGGGAGGGAGGGGAAGCCACCGGGGTGGTTGGACGCGACATGAGAAGATCACGCGCGGGGAGGTGGGCTGCTGCTGCGGGAAAGACCGATCGGTCACGATCGGGGAAGCAAGAGACTTTCGATGGGAAGGTGGAGCAGAAGCGGGAAATCAAGATCTAATCGTGAAAGATACCATGTAAAGAGATAAATGTAGAGAGACAGCATAATAGGGAAACACCTCACACCCTCTTAGGGGCTGACCTTTCATATATATAGCCCAATGGGCTGGGGTTACAACATGTCCAAATACAACGTATATAGGACTAGACTATACATGTCTAATATTTTTGTTCATAAGCCTATATTCGGCCTGTTCGCTTGGTCGTAAACGATCGTGGATTATAAACCAGAATAGTATTTTTCTCTCACACCAAACCAGCCAGCAGTAATAATCCACGATCGTTTCAGCCGAAACGAATAGGCTGATTAGCTCTCTGGTTTCAGAATTATAGATGATTGATGTAATGATAGTTCATACTATCAATAAAAGTAAATGAAAATAAACCAAGACATTTACCCTACTATATTTGAATAATTTAATGATTGAATGTATAGGGGAGAGTGTTACTAGTTTCATGTATGCATTATATGTTACTTTTTTAAAAAAGAAAGAGTACAGAAAAACTTCATGGTCAAAACATGAGGCTTGATAAACTTAGAAATGGAAAGATACCTTCCCAACATCTCCACAGTAGAAGTACGAAGGCCTCTCAGAGTCAAAACTGCATCTCCACGGGTTGCTAAAACCCAAGGCCCATATCTCTGGTTGAAAATCACTATCATCAGCAAACGGATTGTCCTTTGGAATAGAATAGTTACCCCATAAACTCTGGTTTGTGGTTTGACTCTGGCCTGAAAAAGTACAACATTATAAATGTTGAGCACAACCAAATCAAATTAAATCTTGTACTTTTTCTGAACGTAAATAATAACTGACATCTCAGAATAGTCACTTGACTTCAAAAGAAGGAAACATGAAATCAGCAAGAAATGGCCATTCTGATGTCACAATTAGCGGCGCCAGACACCAAATGAGAATCATCAACTAGATTTGTATAACTAAAATCCACAACCACATGTACATACCAAACATCTGGTTATCAAATTTATGAGGATTTTTTGTCATTCTAATGTTTCAGATTTAGAATTTTAGATTCAGTTGACATCATTTTTAACATTAAAGTAGGGCACCGACTGTTGCAATCTAGTGCCTGCTTTTTTTTTAATGAGTTTTCATATTCCCCATGACACTGTTGACAGTTCGATATGGATCTCATTTTGCCTCGAGCATGACTTCAGGTACTTCACCATATCGATCACCCTTTAATTTAATGTGGGTCACTAGAATTTCAATTCAGGCATTAGAATTTGAAACATGATGCTATGGTAATGACATGTGTGAGACGGGAAAAAGAGAAACTAATTTGTGATTCTAGTGTGGTACTGTGGTCCATGAGAATTATATAATGCATGAGCAGTAGTAGAGTAACTGGAGGCTAATCGTGAGCAATATTGAGCTGTCAACTTTGTTAGTGAGAATATGAAAACTTATAAAAGGTGGAGGCGTAAGACCATTAAAAAATGATACAGGAGGGTTTTTGAAAAGACCTATCTTGTAGGTTTATTTTTTTCATTTTTTCTTTTAAACATATGGAATGGTTGCCCATGAAGTATAAACTGTATGGTTAGGGAATATATTTCATTAATGGTAGGTCATAATCAAATGCCATTCTGAAGAATAAACTCTAAACCAGTAAACCTATAACCTAAACAACTACAAACCTGCTAACTGAAGAGTCTGTATAAGTTTTCAGTGGTAGTAACAACAGATATGCAGATGTACACTTAAGATTACAAGTACACGATTCAAGGTAAAGATCAACGGAGTACCGATATTAGCAACAAGCCAACAAACCAGAACAAAAAACATTGACGTCTTTTGCTAAATAAACCATCATTGCCAACTTACTTTGGGTGCTGTCAACATCAAGCCTCATTATTTTCCCCAAAAGTGATTTCTTATTTTGCGAGAAATTAAACGGGTCGCCTTCGCTTCCACCATCCCCCATCATAAGGTAAAGGTATCCATCTGTTGGTCCAAATAGTATTTGCCCTCCATGGTGAGCTGTATACGGCAGTCCCATTGTAAAAATCCTTCTAATCTCAGATGGATTGGCAGATGTTGCCTACAATACAAAACAACAGTAAGAAATATAACTAGAGTATCAAGATTTTTACAGGTGAAGGTAAACAAAGCATACCATAGAGACGTTAGATGAGGAGATTTTTGCAGAATACTCTGAAACAACAACTTGGTACTGGCATGGGTGAGCACCATTGTCAGTGCCGAGCTTTGACGGATCACAGTTAGCATCAGAATTACATGAACACCTACCAGCACATTTAGGCGATTGAGTTCTATCACAATTATAACAAACAAAGATTGGTAGCGAACTTTGGATGAAATGCTATACCCATGAGGCCAATCTGAGAATCACGATGAACTTCATCAGTTATATCAAGAAATGGGTTTGCCTCATTATATTGTAGAGTACCCCCAGAGCCTTGTTCTGGGATGGTTGCCAACCATATCTTTCCAGCTTGGCTAGACAAGAAAACTCTGTTGGATCCATCAGGATGTGGAGACATGTTCAGATAGGATCCATTGCCTATTCTTTCAAGGCATATCCCTTTAGGTGTGGGTGATGGTTCTGTGCTGTTGAAGAAAACTGCATTTCCATTGAAACATAGAGACTGGTCTCCAGATGAGCCACCAAATGATGTGCAGAATTCATCTTCTGACTGCCAGTCTTGCACTTCCTTGCAAGGGAGGTTGAAAAGGAGAATTTACTATTGTCACATTTTTGCAAGTCTCCCAAACTAGTTTACAGTAGTCTTGTGTAGAATCTTTTGACTGAGCAGAACTTTCTGAGGAAGTATAGTTGCACAGGAGAGGAACCATCTGAATCTTTGAGCTTGAGTTGAACAACTCAGCCAAAAATGGATTGCATTCCTGAAGGTAGACCGAGATTTTTTTCATTTAGTATATATAAAAGCAACAAGGAACAGCAAAGTATCGCCTAATGGAAAACATAAAGCAATATAAATCTTTAAAAACAAGTCGCAGTGCGATAGTACTGATGAAGTGACACTCGGACATGTAGTATGAACATAGGGTTGACATCTCTATTCCCAAAGATAAGAGTGGCTTTGTACAAGTCCTTTTCTCTCTCTGTACCATGAGTTTTTCCCTATTCTCCAACAGTCATGGTACCTAGAAAGAAACAAGGATTGTCTCTGTCTGCAAGAGCTTTGACTTCGCTAATTTCATCATGACAGGCTTTTAGATTCAAAACAGAAGAGTGCAAAGACTTATCTTCAACTACAAACATATGCTTTCATCTCAACTATGTATTAAGGGCGTGATTGGTTGCTTTTGTGAGGGGGAGCCGGGATGGAGAGCCGGTCCAGGATGGTGAGATACATGCTCAAACCGTGCACTCAGTCATGTTTGATTGTCTTTATTGTTGGTTCAGTATGAGATGAGATCTTGTTTGGTTGCATGCATGGATGAGAGTTTTGAGTGTATGACACATGGGTCCCTGCGTCATGCCTGAATCAAGCCATCCTGTATGGAGAGGGAAGTGGAAATTGAGAAGATGAAGTCATGCGGGATGGAGGAGGGCAGATAAATGAAAGGATACAGGCGAAAGGTGCGAAGAGGGCAACCAAACACGCCGCATGAATAAGGTCAGACATCAAAACGGTGCGGAGACGGTCCGATTCGACGTACCAATCAAGCCCTAATTGCAGTGAACAAGTGGAATAAACATACTCCTCTATCTAAGCAAACACCACACCTGAACAACCCAACATGAATCTCTTTGTTTTATTTTCCCCTTTTCAGGACGCACATCGATGTTTATTAGTATATTCTTCTCAAGATTCTTGGTATTAACATAGGTATGATAGTGGTAGACAGTGCGCCCGTATCTCAATGAAGATCCAACTAGTAGTAGGAGTGATCACATGAAGTCAAACCTGTCGCCGTCGCTCCAGCGATCAGCCGTAGACAAATGTCTCCCTTTCCAGTTTTTTCAAAACAAAAAAAGTCTCCCTTTCCAGTTTTTTTCAAAAAAAATATGATTTGATATGATTAATATATCTTAGAAAAATCATCATTTTTTTGCGGAATTAAATAAAAATAAATTTTATATGAAAATTATAGATCTCGACGAGATTTACGACTTTCTAGTTTTGAGTTTTTTCATTTGAAGTCGTTAAGATGCTTAAAAAATATTAATAACATATTTAGACTTAAGGGTATTTTCGTCTTTTTACACCTGCAGTTTAACGGCATTAGAGCCCAAACTGACGGGAGTGGCATGGAGAACACGAAAAAGTTAGAGTAGTGGCGCTGAAGACCGCTGAATTTTTCCAGGGACACACAAAGGATTGCGATCTTTTATAATGTCGCACAGGGAAAAGTCTCTACTATACGGAGTACTATTATATTTCAAAAAAACTATACGGAGTACTAGACAAGTTCAGCTTAAACATGTTTAGAGATCTAAAAATATTTTTAAAAATTTATAGATCTAAATGACAAATTCAGAGGCCAATTTTAATTTAGTACTATTGCTGGTTGTAAGTTGTAACTGGTGGTGATGAACTCAATTCCAAAACCAACGAGGATGGAGGCTTTACATTCGACTGTAAAAAATGTGTAAATATTCTTCTCTGTGAACTCGATTGTCGCACTCCTGCGTTGAGCCGTTGACTCTAGAATATGAATGCAAGCGAACACCTGAAAAGTAAGAACAGAAATGATTTGACTTTGCTTTCTCAGAATTCAGGATCACCAAAAGTCACCACGCATTTATACGTGGAGAACATCGTCAACTGATTACAGCGATCAGTGGGGCGAAACACAAAAGTCAATACTCAATATCATAGGCCTTCTCCAACAAAAAATAAAGAGATAAATAGTACTCTTAGTCCTATATAATAAAGTTTTTGAGCAAACATGGCACGTTTGAACTTATCAGCTGATTTATCAGTTAGAATATATAGTATTTTTCTTTCACAATAAAACAGCTTCAGCCAGCTTATCAGCCGGCTTTAATAGTAGCCGAACATGCCCAATTAGCACCAGACAACCAGAGACCTCACGGCGCGGAATGTGAGCTGAGTAGCGTTTCTACCATTCAGAACGTCGGCTGAGCTCGAAGTCACCGTCAAGGCCAGCGGGCGCAATTCAACGCCCTAGTCGGCCGTGCTTTCTGGCGGAATCGTCACGTTTGACTTGGTAGCCCGAGTCCCTTACGGGTAGGGATGAAAACGGATCGGATACGGACGGATATCACCGATATTATATTTATTTTCATATTTCTGTCCAGATTCGAATTCGAATACGGATAGTGTCAACTATGTCGGATAGGATACGATTGGATATCGACATCATAAATATGCGATTTGAGTATTCGGATACGGATACGGTATCGGATGTTGGATATCCGAACTCGGATACGGACAAATCTCAACCCCTCTAAACGGATTCGGTTTCGAATACGGTCGGAAAATATCCGTACCGTTTTCATCCCTACTTACGGGACATAGAGAGGCAAAGGGTACTTTAGAAAGTAGAAAAACATACGGATCACTTCGGTTTTTATATATGGGTTATTTTGATGGAAGTCATTACAATTTTCATGTTTTGGAGATTTGCCATTACAATTCATCTAATAGGAAATTTGCCATTATAATTGTTGAACTCGCTGATAATTGTCATTATAGACGTATCTGACGTCCTTATGCCCACCCGCAGGTGTCGTACCCCTCCTGTTTTTTCGTAGAGACCAATTGCCCCTGGGGACAGAAGGATAAGGCCATCCCGGACATAGAGACCGATTCAGCGTGACGTACCCTACCAGCCTCGATTCGTTCTCGACGGCGGCTGCTCTCCAAGCTGGCTGCGCCACCAGCGCCTGCAACGACGATTGGGACACCAGCACCTGTATTCGCCAGCTGCGAACGCCGCGACTGCCTCCGTAGCTACTGCCTATCGCGTCACCACAGTGACGCCCCGCCCGCGACTGCCTCTGTAGCGACCGCCCGCCGCGCCACCGCAGTGACGGACCGCCCGCGACCACTTGCCTGCCGCGCCGGCCACCTGCGCCCGCGACCACTCGCCTGCCGCGACCGGCAGCCTGCGCCCACGCCGGTCTCGAAAGCCGCCACTGGCGAGACATGAATTGAGGTTGCTGCCCAGGGCAATTTGGTCTATACGAGAATACAACATAGATACATCACCTGCAGGTGGGCCCAAGGACGTCAGATACATCCATAATGGCATTTGTCAGCGTGTTCTAACAATTATAATGATAAATTTCCTATTAGATGAACTGTAGTAGCAAATCTGTGAAAATTGTAATGGCTTCAATCAAAATAACCCTTTATATATTCAGGAATGCTATACAACACACATGTGTTTTACCACCAAAAAAACACATGGATTTTGTGTCCGTCCATCACGCGTTGCGATTCGTGCTAGCGCCTCCTCCGCACACGGGCTGAGCTGTGGGCTGCGGCGGCCTTTTTATCTTTATTTTTTATTTTTTAAAATCTCGGGAGTCGCGCTGTTTTGTATTCATTTCTCTCGAGGCTGGGAGTGGGGAACCTGTGGCGGATGGGGGGCGGATGGTCGCCCCCATCTCCCCGTCGGATGGTCGCCGGCTGCTCCCATTGCCCCTCCCTATGTGACCATGCCTCTCCCTCATCGCACCGCTCCCTTCCCTTCCCGGGGCGAGATCCGGTGGCTGGTGCGTCGGCCCTCCTCATGGGATTCGTCGATGATGGAGGCGAGATCCAGTGAGCTACTCACCAATGTCGTCTCCATCGCCGCCGTCTGCTCCAGCGCTGGGCCCTCCCTCCTCTGCCGCTACAGCAGCTACAACAAGCTTGCTGCCACCATCGTCTGCCTCTGGGACGGCTCCACGGCGCTCCACGCGGACCTCAACGCCACGCAGGTTGTGCTCGCCACCGGACGCGTCGACCTCGCGGACCTCCACGCCTGCGTCCGCACCGCCAATGAGCTCCTCCAAACGCTCCTCCGCGACATGCAGGACAACGGTGGTCGGGACCTCTGGTGCGTGATGCATCCCTGTTCTTCCTCTTTGTTTTTGTGTTTCTCATCGGTTGCATGATTTATCCAATCCCCTTTCATGATGTGGTGTGGATTTGCTCGATCCCCTTTCCTGGTATGGTGCTTGATTCTTCCTCTGGTGCGAGGAGCTTGTTCTGTTGTGCTGTTGGGATGTGATCTGTGAGCAAGGAGAGGAGTTTGCCCTCCGTTGTAGAATCAATTTCCGAGTCAATTTTGGGTTGAGCAAATCTAGAGCCTAGGTTGTGGCAGTGCATGCATTGATTTGGGCAAATGGAACAAGAGTGCATTGGAGGGAGTGAGCATGGATTGGGCAAACCAGGAGGTCTCAGCGGCAAGGTTAAAGCACGACTCAAGCGTGGCGTTGTTTCTGTTAGTGTTTGGTGCAGGAAAATATTTTCTGAAGGTAGGAGGACATGGGAGGGATCCACATTCTGTCAGTCCATGGAATTGTTGGAGGACATGGGAGCTTCGCTTCATTTAGTTACCTGAACAAGCTTCAATGCTTCATTCACCCATTACCTGTCAGTCTGTCACTCACCTCATTATGCCATGGCCTGTCTTTTTCTCCAACACAAGTCATTGCTTGCCTGTCACTCTCCTCTCTCTGTTGGCATTCTAGGGGTGCTATCCAATTTGATTAATTGATTTTGGACGCAACTACTGCATTTCCTACTATCTGTTGCAATCTGCCTTCACATTGCAGCCACCAAATAGATAGCCGAGTGAAATAATAAGGCGAAGCCATCAGTACAGAGTAAAAAATTATGTGCAGCAAACTAACAGTAGTCCAATAAACTTATTTCCTGGTAGGAGACCAAGATTAAAAATAATTGTAAGCAATAAAATGCTGCGTTCGTGCTCATACTGGACAATTTGTTAAACTACTCTAGGAAAGTAACATACACAGATTATGTATGTGTGGGTGGTGCATCTGCTGTTTGCGGGAATGTCTATGTGGCCAGGGGGCGGTGGCTTCCAGTGTTCTAGTTTCCTTCGATTGGGATTAACATTACCTTGCGTTTCTAAATTGCAGACCAAGAATGTTTGTGTTGATTTAACTAGATTTGTGGTCTTGGTGTTCCGTTTTCGTTCACAGACATGTGTGCCACCAAAGGATTGTTGAAATGCCTAGCTTGGGATGAAAATGATACTACCTAAAGTTTGCACGTTACTGTGAAAGTATAGCTCCATAGATTTTCAGGATCATACTTCTGGAGTTCTTGCACAGTTTTGTATCAGAATTCAGAACAATACCATTTTGTTGGCATCTTTGTTCATCTGTGTACTCATTTCTTGATTTGATATATGCATGTTATAATTTCAGTAATTTAAATATGTGTTCAACTATACAGAGAGAACGCTGCCAAAGGGAACTTGAAGCTCTGCAAGCAAAGGGTTATCTAGAAACTAGTAACTGAACTCTCCTAGGTAAGAACAAGCTTCCCTCTGTTCCATATTTTTATTCATTTTGCCACATGCAAGAAACATGTTCTTATGAAATAACTAAATTCAGAACGTACCTCTTCCCTCACCATATAGACCATTCTTTTTGTTGTCTCAAGTATCAAGATGTTCCTTGCACAATCTGTGGTAGTGCTCATTGCAATAGCCACATCTTTATATAGAGAAAGTTTCTCCCATTATATCTTGTGATGATTTCAGATCTGTTAGGACCATTCTAATTTTCTCAATTTCATTGATAATAAATTGGCATCATTGTGTGTTCTGTCATATGGCTTACCTTATTATTAGATCTTGTTGCATGTTGTTTCCTCAAATGTGACATCTGTTTTTGTGCAAGCGCAGCGAGAATAATCAGTAATTTTCTGGAATATGCACTTGCTGAATCCCCATCCTATTGTTCTATCTCTAGAAGTAGTACATATATCTTTCTCTATTCTTAAGTATGCATGGCCTTCAAATCGCCTTCAATCAATAGCACAAAGTACACAATCATCCATGAACTAGTTCACAAAAGTAACTCCATTGCATTTCTGTAAAGATGTACACATTTGCTTGTTTTAGCTGCTATACACATTACACACTTGCTGCTTCACCATAGGACTACCGTCTCAGCTCTTCTTGTTGGTCGTTGGCTCCGCACCAGCTGTCCCTTTCCTCATCATCGCCATAAACTCTGAATAATCTATCCTTCCATCCTACATGTGCAAAAAGTAAATTTAAGTCTTTTGATTTGATAAGAAACTAAAAACGCATACGCTCAGTACCCGGAACAATTAATCAAGACAAGTTAATCATTTCATGTAGTGGATTCTATTTCTGCAACACCGACGCCTTACAAGTTGATATGATGCTGTGGTTTCTATAGTTTATTATGTCAACTAAAATTTACATAATGTTTGTTCCCTACATTGTCACAATCGGCATCTGAGATGACCTCTTTGATTTTATTGGCGTCATACAACTCTTTGCTGATGTTGTTAGGTAGAGGTGAAGCAATATTTTCTAGCATTTGATGTGTAGTTTTACCAAATAAATATTTCGCTCTAACCTGATTTATAGAAAATTAAAGCATTGTTTCTTCTTCTAATTGATGTTGTCATGTCCTTTTCAGTGTATTGTATTTCACGTCGTTCTCGGTCAAAGTTAGTAGCCTGAACCAAAACTTCTATCTAATAGCAGGCTGTAGGCTCAACTCTTAGACATACTCCTATATAATCCATTTGAAATAGTCCAACATTCTTTTTCTCGTGTCACTGTTATAATCTTTAGTAATCTGTTTTCTTCGTCCATCTTTTCTGCTAGCATGGCTACTTCTTCTGTATCCATTGACTGCACATGTATGGCAAACGAAGCAAGGGTCAGCTACATTCAGTTTCAGTTATATTTTGAGCTTCCTTAAATTCGGATGCTGACATCTCTAATCTGATCTGCTACGTTCAGACTTAGAAGTCAATTGTTTCAATGTTCAGCGCCACTTATTTGTCTTTGATTTTTTTTTAAATATACACTAATTTGATAATCTCGATTGATGTTCACCGATCCGTATAGATATATAAATACAGTAATACACTGCTCTTTTAATTTGCAGCTCCACATCTCCAATCCAATCAACCATTGCAAAGCAATATACTTTAACAATGGGCTACTCGAAGCTCATTGCAGCAGTACTTGCCCCGGCTCTTGTAGCCCTCCATGCCGTCCATGTCCCAATGGGTTACAGTTTCTGTGTGCAATATTTTTAAGGTCATCAATGGTATTTCCTTTGGATCTGTAGATCTGGTTTTACGTGCAGTGCTTGTTCATGTTTTAGTTTGACATTGGGATGCGACTATGCTTGTTTTTTTTACTTGAAGCGGGAGCCTGCACTGCTTATGGTGATTGTAGGTTCCACGTGTTGTGGCCGAGGCTGCTTTTTTTAGCATATGTAATTTGTGTTGGCTATTGTAAAAACATTCAGATAATTAATTGCAAATAGGAATAATGTAAATTGTAGGTATACAACACTGCAATTGTAGTTCTGAGTATATGCAATTTGGTTGTATGAGCTCGTTATATTATTTATTTCTTGATTTAGCCTAAAAAACATTAGGTGATTCCCTGCAGGTTGTTTTTAGGTGCTGTTGATAATTATTCCTAAGTGTTAACTTGCTTCTCTTGCTCTTAGGACTCCTGCAAATGGCAGCCTAGGTCAGGAATTATTAGAGCACACTGAGGATGCAATTGGAACGATCGACATTATTCTAACAAATCACATAGCCAAGCAGTATGTAATTGTTTCATGTTATTCAGAAGGCATATTATACAAATATATTTCTGTATATTGTTGACAGTGGTTGGAGCGTAGCCATTCTCTTTGCTTTTTTCTTGGTGTATTTTTTCTATTTGTTTTTTGTTTTCCAAGAACCGAGGCAATACTGGTTACAACGGGTCAAAACTAGATATGTTTGTTTTCCAGATTTATTTATATGGGAAGTTGTGATTTGTACCACTCCTTTTTTTTAAACTTTGAGCTACAATATTCATTTCCATATTTTGTCCTTTGTTTTTGTGATTTGTGCCAGGACACGCCACATTTTTGTCCTTGTCCTTCCATAGAAAAAATTATTTTTTGTGATTTGTGCCAACACACACCAAATTTTTGTCCTTGTCTTTTTATAGAAAAAAATATTTCTTGTGATTTGTGCTAACATACCTTGTCCTTTATTTATTGTGATTTGTGCTAATGCACATCATATTTTTGTCCTTGTCTTCCTCTAGAAAAAATTGTTACTTGTGATTTGTGTCAACACATTTCAGATATTTGTGCTAGAACACACCGTGTTTTGTGATTCTGTTTTATTGTAATTTATGCAAATAAAGACCCCGGAAGCTAAGCTCGTCCTTGTTTGTTCTGTAGAAGCTTTTATGTTTTTGTGCATGATATTTTCTGTACAGTGTTCTCATCTGCACTTGTGTTGGGCTGTGTGCGAGGTTATATTCAAAGACGAGCTGAACTACTACTCCCCACTCATTCCTAGCTACCTCTGTCCCTGCACAAACACCATAGTCCACAACACTAGTAGGGCTTTTGTACCTTGTAGGAGGCTAGTGAGTAGAACCCACCAGTGTTGGTTTTTGTGGTCTAAGATAGCTGATTTGCGACGGAGAGTCCCCTAGTCAATTGGTTTATGGGAGCTAAATGCTACAAGTATGCTATGCGCCCGGAGAGATATATTGATTCTAGTAGAAGTGAAGGATGAACCTTGTTTTGTTGCAATCTGACAGAAGTTTGCAAAAATATACGAGGCAAGCTTTGGTGAAAGTACACACGATAGCAGTTTATCGCTTCGCTTCTGTTCCTCTGGTTTTGCTGTGTCCCCTGTCCTGGTTTACCCGGGTCACTTACTGCAGCTTGCTATCTGAGAGTGGACTAACATCCGTATAGCTGTGAGCCTGTGAGAACAGACTTGTCCAGTATTTCGGTGAGCAGCCGAGTCGCTGCTATTGCACTGGAGTCTCTTGCTTTGGTCTCTGCACTACGGTGCATCTGAAGTGATTATTACATCTCCATAGTTTAGACATTTTCGAAAAGGGTAACACCATCACACAACCAGAGTTGGAACGGGACTAGAAACCACACCTCTAAGCAGCAGCAGTAGTACGATTGGCACCAAGGTGGTTACTCCATCCCATCCCTTGCCCAATTGATCAGGTGTGTTTCCCTCCTTCAAAGGCCTCTGGTCCAGCTGTGCATTAGATAGATTTTACATCATCATCAACCATATTCAGCTGATATCTTTGCTGCTTGACAGTCACAAAATTCTCTTGTTACCCGAACAGCATCAGAATTACACAACAGAATGATTTACTGCTCCTTTTTAGCAAAATCAGTATATATACCAAGGAAAAAAGATTAATTGTCTAAAAGGAACTTGTGATGCGCAAGTTTTACTAGTAAGTAGTAACCAAACAACATAGTTGAAGCTGACACCTCTAGCCGAGGAAATCAAACCAGCACTATTACATTGAGTATTATGCATCCTCCATGCCAACACCTCGACACCTCAAATGCTTGTGCTTTTCAACAGTCAGATTTCTTGCTTTTTGGGTGGTGGTCTAGCCATGATTTATCCTTGTGCAGGTCCTCTACTGAACCTATTTCCTGATCTATCTAAATAAATCACTGGTGTTTCATGTATATGCATAGTTTATTTCAAAATTATTCCTGATCATTGGTTTTGTATTGCTTGGCTGTCTTGTTGCTGTTGTAGTAGAATAGTAGGAACTCATATCTTTTAACTGTGTGTTGCATATATTCTACAATAAATATGTATGCAGTATCCATTTCTTGATTGCACATTTATAAGTAGTAAATTACACACTTAAATTACTGCAATTATGGTGTTTAACATATGCAATATCCAGTATTTATATGTTACTTTCTCACTATTTTGTTTTCCTTTTTACATTTCATTAAGCAGGAAAAACATATGTTCAGAAAACCACTGCATATAAAGGAGATTATAGCTTCATTCTCTCCTAATTAAACTCTTTCCTCTCCCTAATTCAAGCCTTCCTGATTTGATCCCTTGATCCTTTCCCGCCTAATCAGCCCCTACGACAGCGCCTATAGTTATTACCAACCATAACATCTCTCTCCTCCTCTGGAAAGAGCTCGTCCTCGATCAAGGGTTTAATTTGTGCCTATGATATTTTCAGTAATATCATATTGCTTCCAGATTATAATTCTGTTAATTGTGATTTGTGCCAGCACACCACTTTTTGTCCTTGTCCTTTCATAGTTTTTTTGTTATTTGTGGCAACACATCTTAGATATTTGTCTCTGTCCTTCCATAGAAAAAATTGTCTCTTGTGATTTGTGCTAACTCACCTTTTCCTTTTGTTTATTGTGGTTTTTGCTTGCCCAAGGCAAGTTTTTGTCTCTGTCATTGTATTGGAATCGGGAGTTGTGGTTTGTGGTGCGTGTGGATGCTTGGGTGACGCGGTCTGTTTGTGCCCACTTGATTGTACTGGGAGAATGGTTGGGTTATGTGTTCCTCCTATGATGATTGAGTGCCAAGTGAAAATGAGGGTCTCAGGCTATCTAGAATTCATATTGCTAGTCTATAAGTCTGGATACCTTGAGATTGGTCTGATTGATTTTCTTTATCGTGCTAAGGAAATAGTGAATTCTGATAAGGCCTGATGGTTATACAATTGCAGATTGCAGTTGATAAGTTAATTCATGTGTGACATATATGTCAGCCCCCACTCTCTTTCCTGGTTTCTCTGCATTGTATTCTGTTCTAGAAAGATTGTCAGAAAAAGGAAAATTTCTGCATTTTACTATTGAACCCTTTCAAAATTTTCTGATTATTCCCTTTTACGCTCTCATATCCTTTTTTAAACTGTCAGGAATATCTTCATGAATCATTACGTGTGGCATAATTTCTGTTCTTTAGATACACAGGGTGAATGTTAAAATTATGACAAACAAATGCTCTTGTTTTATTATGGCAAATTAATAGCTTCTAAGCATATTTCATGTTACAATTATACTGTGTCGAAAGAGTGTTGCTTGCAGAACTGAATTGCAGTTCTAGAAACTACTAATTGATGCATTTTCTTCTGCAATTTGTGCTTGCTTGAACAATAGGTTGCAATTTCTACAATTTGGTTCTATATGCATGGATCAATCTGATTGATATTTACCTTTTTGTCCCTATTATGCACAAATAGAAAGTAGAAACCAATAACCTGCTGAATTCCAGCTTTACAATGATCAAATAAGCATTTCTTACTATTAAGAATGTTTGCTTTTTATATAAATTATTGCCAAATTGTCTATAATCTGAATGTGCTTTTAACTGTTGTTATCCCCAAATAATGCAGTATACACCGGCTATTGACATTTGGAGCATTGGATGCATATTTGCTGAGGTGTTGACTGGGAAGCCTTTATTTCCTAGTAAAAATGTTGTTCATCAGCTAGATTTGATTGACTGGTCTTCTAGGCACACCATCAATGGATAAAATTTCTCGGGTATAGTGCTATAACCAAGGAAACTCTATTTTTATTTCGTCTCATGGCTCAGTGACTCCAAAGTTGAACTTATTTTTTATTCATTTTCAGGTTCGGAATGAGAAAGCAAGAAGGTACTTGAGCAGCATGAGAAAAAGGACCCTGTTCCATTTTCTCATAAGTTTCCCAGTGCAGATACTTTGGGACTTTAAACTATTAGAAAAGCTATTAGCGTTTGATCCAAAGGACCGTCCAACAACAGAAGAAGTAGTCCTTTGCTGTTGTCTCAAGTAGAAGGTACGTTCTCTATGCAACACACTCTTTGAGAAAACTGCCGTGATTCTATCTAATCTATCAAACTAGTTCACACATTGTGGAAATCTAGAATAGAAAAATCTATATTTACTTATTAATTGAATGATGGCTTTGCTTAATTGGTTCATTGGTCAAGTATGTCGAGCTGAACTTGAAATTTAACTTCTTTATATGTTCATTTCATCCTTAATATGCTTTAGCTGTTGCTTCTATGTATTGACTACATGTTTTTTACTACTAACCTGCTGGTATGGGCTGCTGCTGTTAAATGGGTCATTTTGTCATTTTAGTTAATGGGCCAACTCTGATTGCACAGAAATTATAATAGATTTCCTCTAAGTGAGCTTTCTTTAAAAACGTGTGCTACATTATGCTAAAACACATGGTTTCTTCTCTATTAGAAATCATGTGTTATGCAAACAACCAACAACCATGTGCTAGCTTTGTTAAAACACATGGTTTTTTCTCTGTTACAAATTGTGTGTTTTGTAGCTAGCAAATAACCATGTGCTACCTTTTGTTGAAACACATGATTGTTGGCTAGACAAACTCTTATATATTAGACTAGCAAATACACATTTGTATTGTAACAGAGCCAATATGTCTTAGATGATGAGGTTGAAACTTCATTCCGAGCGAGGGCAAGAGCGAAGGGCACATGTGCCCCGCTCCCTCCCGCTGGTGGCCACCCCAGCCCCGGCGTCCACTTAGCCCAAACCGCCGGAGGCCGCTGCGGCTTCCGCCGGCCAGCTTCCCAGCCAGCACATCGGCATCCACCTCCCTGCGCACCCTGTCAACCCTGCTCCGTGGCAGCCATGGAGGAAGGCTCCCCGTCGCGGAGATCCGGAGCCTCCAGGCTTAACCCGAACGCCCAGCCATTCTCGCCCTCCTCCCTGCGCTCCGAGGACAGCCGGGGTGGGATTCTGCTTCTCCGACTGCGAAGCTTCGTCGGGCTGCTAACCGTCGCCAGTCGCGACGCCGTCGTCGCTTGGTCCCCCGTGGTCGGGGCCCCCGGGCTGCGGCTGTGGATGGCGCTCCGGCGCGGCGCCTCCATTCCGTCGTTGTCGCTCATCCGGCGCGCCTATCCTCGGAGCCTGATGCCGATGGTTTCCGTGAGGTGCATAGTCGCTGCCTTTGGCGCCGCTGGATGCCGCAGCGCCCGCGTTCGCCGCGCCCGGTGCCGGAGGACCTCGTCGGGCTGTGCTTCAACTGCGCCTCCGAGGGGGCCATGTCAAGGCGGACTGCAGGTTCCCGTCGCGTTGCCGCACCTGCAAGACTGAGGGGCACAGGGCTCGTCATTGCCCTCTCTTGCCGACCGAGGTTCGGGCCAAGCGCGGCCGTTCTCCGTCTCGCGCCGCCGGTCGCGCGCGCGGTGCCCCCGCCTGTGGACCGTGAGCGTCGTCGCCGCCGGCCTCCGACGTCTCCCTGAGGGGCCGTTTGTCGAGCTCGTCGTGCTTCCGCGCTCGGCTGAGCTACAGGCTGCGGAGGACGCCCTGTCCCTGGCTCTCGTTGCGATGGTGGGCGGGACTAGGCCGCCTGTGTCGGCGGCGACGGTGAGGGAACACCTCAGCATCGTGTTTGGCATTGCAGAGGACGCTGTCTCCGTGCGTCGTCACATCCCGGAGGATTTCATCGTTCGTTTCCGGCGCCGCGATGACTTGGAGCGGGTCCTTCGTACCCCGGAGCCCGAGGGGGATGCGCCGTTCAGGCTTGTTTGGAAGCGGTGGTCGCGTTTCTCCAGGGCCTCCGGCGGATCTTTCACGTTCAACTGTTCAAGGTCCTTGTTGGGATCAAGGGTGTTCCTGCGCATGCTCGCGGTGTTGCGGCCGCGCAGGTGCTCCTTGGATCCTCTTGTGCTGGTGTTTAGCTGGCGGGTGCCGACGCCGCCGGAGTTGATGAGGACGACGACCGCGAATACTTTGTCGCTGCTTGGTGCGTGCATCCTGGTCTTGTCCCCGACCAGAAGATCCTCGTCGTTCCGGAGCCGAGGGTGCCGCATGACCCCGACATTCTCTTTCTCAGGGAGAAGGAGATCATCCAGGCGCATCTCCCGATGCTGCGTTACCTCGCACACCTGCGCATCATCGAGTACCAGGACTGGACGAGCCAGTCTTCTTCGTCGGATGAAGGTTTCTACAATGGCGGCAACGATGAATTGGATAGCGGGGACAGTAACTACAATGGCTACCACCCGGGGTTCGATTGTCCGTCGCGTTCGCCGTTTGGTCCCAGGATTGTGCGCATGCCGAAAGCCGGCGACGCGCCGGCCCATGGGCGTGATTCTGGTCCGGCCTTCCGTTCGCGCGGCGGCGGCGCGGCGGTGGCGCGGATCGTCGCTGAGGACGAGATGGGGTGGGCCCCTGCGGGCAGTGACTGGGGGACGCCGTTCCGCAATGGTGTTCGCTGCGAGCAGGGGGGCCCACGCCGCGCTGCCCGTGGAAACTCGGGCCGCGAAATCCCAGACGTCACTTCGGGGCCTGCCGCGGTGCAGCAGGGGTCATACCCTGGGCGCGGCGCTGTGCACGCCGAAAGCGGTGGCAAAAAGACTGCTGCTGACCACCTGAAGCCGCGTTTCGTGATGGGGGTGGCCATGGAAGTTGACCCCGGCGACCTCGATCTTGGGGCGAGGCAGGGGGGCCCCTCCCGTGCCGTGTGGACCCGATGGAGTTCGAGGCTGAGCTTGCTACTTGGTCCCCTATTAGGGCGCCAAGGCGTGACCTCGACCTGTGCTCGCCTGATTTGGGCCCTCGTCGCTCCCACGTCCCCTGAGGGATCTCATTGACGCAAGCCCTTTTGTGAGGGGTGAAGGGATCCTTCTGAGGCCCATCATGGATGACGGGCCTGTCGTTGCCGGCCAGGAAACACAACTAGTGCCGGATGCACAGGAGGCCTGGGAGCTCATGGAGCTCGAGTTCATCGCGCCATCTGCCGGCCCTTCCGCTGCGGGCGTGATCTTGACGCCGCCGAGGGCGTCCGCCGCCGCATTAGTGGATGAGATCGAAGCCCGCGTCTGCATTCCGTTGGACTCGCCGATCCTCAAGACGGGGCCGAGGCTTCGTAAGTCGCGCACACCTGCTACCGTGCTGTCGATCAGACGCAGCAGTCGGCTGGCGGCCAAGCCTCGTGCAGTCGTGCGGCCAACGCAACATTGCAGGCTCAGTCAGTCCTAATACAGAAGCTTGGGGTAGCTGTTGACGTACCACCTGCCGACCTGGAGGCGCTTCAGAGGAGTACATGGCGACCTTCGTGGACCCGCTGACGCCGTCCAAGCATGAGGCGCTACAGACTCTGTTCTCGCCTGACTTTGACCCCGTCAGGGGCGGAGCCAGGATCCATACACAGGGGGCCACCTCGTCGAGGCGCCGAGTGTCGACAAAATTTATACGATGATAATAAAGAGAAATTTCAGAGAAATTTCAACACCTAAAACGAATGTAAGGTTATCATCTACTTGCTACGAATCGTCCTTCGTCCTTCACTCGGAGCTCACGCGTCCGCATCCTACTTGGTTCTAGTACGAAGTACGGATACACGTGTTCGCGTCCGATATGAACCCCTCGGAGCTCGCACATTCACGTTAGGTTCAATAAAAAACAATTGTAATCTTTGCGCAACGCATATATCTAGTATAAATTAAAGATGTAAATAAATATAATTATACATATGCATAAATATTTTCAAATTGATTCAATCGAAGTGTGTATGGCAGAAAGAAGATCATGGAATAAACAGATATGAGATAACATCGTATTTATTTAATTTAGCTACAATGGAGAAAGAAAATAAATTAGTACTACTGTATGAACCTTTGGCTTTAAGAGATACTCCCTCCGACCCAAATTATAAATCATTTTAAGAATCTAAGTTTTTCAAGTTTAATCAAATTTATATAATAAGATAATAACATTAATGATATCAACTAAGTATCATTAGATTTTTTTATTAGTTATATTTTTATAGTATACCTATTTGATGTCATAAAATCTTTGTGTTTCCCTCTATAAGTTTGATTAAACTTAAGATGCTTTGACTCTTCAAGATTTTTGGATTGATTTATAATTTAGAACGGATGAAGTATGTGGTTACAATGGAGAAAAATAAATAAATTAGTACTACTGTACTCCCCTGTTCTAGTGTGACGAGTGTTGCATTACGTTGCGCCTGTAGTACCGCTTCCAGGTTCTAGCTTTGGAGCTTCCTGACTTTAATTTTCCTGCTCACTCAGCAGCTCTACTCTGCAACTTGCTCTACCAGTGTGACTTTTCCTGCTCGCTTCCAGGTTCTAGCTAATTATACTAGTGATTAAAATTAATTAAGATGTCCATCTAATGAAGCCACCCCCCCGGGCCCCGTGGCCATGAACTTGAACCTGGCCGAGCTGGAGGGGGAAGGCATGTAGCCTTGTTTAGGGGCCTGTTCAGTCGCAAATTGTTGTTCAATGATAACAGACAACTGCTATGTTTGGAATGTGCCTGGGCTGAATGGCTGCGCCTGTCGCAATGTTGTTAGTGACCTTGTTTCCCAAATGCTCGTACAGGAGGAGAAGGTGCTCGAGTGGTGGCTGCGCAGCAGGAAGCTTGTCGATAAGCAAGTGCGGAAGGGCTTTGAGTCACTCTTCTTCCTCTTCGGATGGACGCTACGGAATGCGAGGGATTTCAATGGTGTCTCCACAGCCCCGGCAAGCTTGGCGCTCAAGGTTCAAGAGGACACCATTGAATGGTGTTTAGCAGGTTACAAGCAACTGCGGTTGTTATTAGCGATGCTCTAGGATCGGTGGCTCAACCGTCGCAAAAAATTTTAACATGTAAATCACAATCACGTGCTGCCGCAGGGCCGTGAAGCCTGCTGCTTCAGTTTGTATTTTTCATTGAAGTTTTTACTCCCGCTTAATGAATATCGTGTTAATGCGCGTTCGAGAAAAAAAATATCTTAGATGATGAGGATTTAATGAGAAATAGTGGGACGAAGAGGAATCGTTGCATATGTTGCTGACCTTGAATGGATAAAGCAAAAGAGGGCTCCACGAGGATCAATTCATGAACGACAAGTGGTTCCAAGGGACCTCCATGAGGGAAATTTGCGTATTGTTGTGGTACAAGTAGAGGCATATCTCTACACTTTCGAATATATAAGCACCCTCTCTATTTTGAAATATAGGTCCTTGTAGTTTTGTCTAAATTCAACTTTTATAATTTTGTTTACCATAAAGCATGTTTGGATTTATTTATTTATTTGGTAGATGTTACTAACATGTCTATGTATTTGTTTGGTAGATGTCACTATGGTTTTCTATAAATTTGATAAAAAGTTAGAGAAGTTTAAGTTAAACAAAACTAAAACCACCTCTATTTTGGAACATAGAGAATACTTAGCTACTGTTAGTAGTAGTACCATTGGGTCGGTGCAATTTGATACAAACTAAAGCTTTACCTATCTATATCTTTTATAAAGCTAATTCGCACTACAAATATATCTTAACATGCAAGCCATGCACATAATCTCTTACTAATAGCCCTATCTTTTTTTTGAATGAACGGGAGGGTTTTTGCCCCCTATTGAAATTGATTAAAATATGAAAGAAGGTTATGTACAAGCAAAACGACTAATAGTCCTCTCATCCCACTAACTTTCAACTTCTTACATGGTGGTGTTTGGTTCATCCTCAGGTAACGTAACCGCAAATGAAATCAGCTCACGTGGGTTTAGTCGGTGGGATCGATGATTGCTTACTTTGATTGGTTCGATGTCGTAACGGTAATACGGAGAGACGGCTGCAGCGCAATAAAATAAGGGTCAGAGACGAGCGGTATCACTGATGAATAGCACGATATCTCATTACGTGGTATTGCACAACAGACGAATCGAACCAAACGTCGTTATCTAGTCCCCCAGGTAAATAGATTGCGTTACATTTCATCGAATCAAACGCCATCTTAACGTAAGCTATCCATATTATCTTCGCTTAATTTATTTATTTTTAATCTCCGTAGCAACGCGCGAAATATCTTCTTGTACAAATGGGGAGTGAAACCCAACCATTTCTGCTCCTGATGTGCCTAAAAGCGTCTCTCCTCCTGTAACCTGTCAGCGAACCACGTGTTGGCGTTTCAATGGATGAGATCTATTGTTGGAATTGATTCCAACAGTCAATTGAAGAAGTGTTCCGAGCCCAATACGACTCAGCCTGCTGAAGAATGTCGTCCCGCGAACGGCACCGGCAACTACCGTCCACCTCGATTCGGACTTGATCAGGTCTTCGAGTCCAATTCGATCGCGTAATCTTCGCTCACGCGTCAATAGCGCCACGGCGGGGTTATAAACTCATGACTCAACAAGCCGCATCATCCACTCCACTGTCCCACCCGACCGACGACCCCATGGCTGCGGCAGAGGCGCCCTGCGACGCCAGCGACGCGCGCATGAGGTTGATGTGCAGCCACGGCGGCCGCTTCCTGCCCCGCGGCCCCGACGGGGCACTGAGGTACGTCGGCGGCGAGACGCGCGTCCTCGTCGTGCCGCGCGCGGCGACCTTCCCCGACATGACGGCGCGGCTGTCGGAGATGGCCGGCGGCGCGGAGGTGCGCGCGATTAGGCACCGCCTCGCCAACGAGGGCGTCCAGGACGTGATCGTGTCGGTCACGTGCGACGAGGAGCTCGCGCACATGCGCGACGAGTACGACCGCCTGCGGGCTACGCGGCCGGCCGCGACGTTCCGTGTTTTCGTGACGACCACCCCTCACGCTGGCTCCAGCGGCGGCGTTGTCTGCAGGCGGAGATCGGCGGCCAGACTTCCACCCCTGCCGCTGGAGATGCGGCGCGCGCAGAGCGAGCAAGCTCTCGCCGTGCGCGCACACCCGCAACAGGCGAAACAGGCGATGCGACGCGTCCAGAGCACGCAGGAGTTCGCAGGGGCCATCCGCATGCAGCCGTCTTTTCACCACCGTTGCAACCAGCAGTGCTGCAGCTCCTACCAGCGCCGCAACGTTTGCCCGCCTGCGCCGACGGCAGCACAGCCGGTGTGCGCACTGCCCTACATGTCTAAGAAAGTAGCTCCTCCTTGGATGCCAGCGGCGAAGGCGACAGAGCGAGTCTTTGCTATTAGGGTTTAGATTACGGTGACAATAATGTCATCATCATTTGCTAGGAGTAGACTGTATAAGCTGTAAAAATTTCTGAAATGTAATGTCATCTATTTATCCATACAAAGTTTACTTTGGACGATTTGTGGTTTATTTGTTAGCCGCAGCCAAAAAGAATGGTTCCCTATTTCGTTCAGGTACTCAGAAATCTGTAAATACAGATTAATTTGTCAAAGCCAGAGTGGAAGTATCCATTTATTATAGCCTTAATGACATCCATAAAACAATTGCATAATCAGAGATTCAGATTGGAAACAAGAACACAAGGGATAGCAGCATGACAGCATGTAACCAGTGAAGCTAAATCATACTAGAATCCAACTGTGCACTGTCCAGAACAATGAAGTGGCAGCAAACACCATAGGCTTCATTTCATTCAACACTTGGGAAACTATGTTATTTAAATTCAATCCATAAAATAAGTGTTGGGAAATACAGCCACTGTGTTTAAATAACATAACACAGATGGCACTGGGTAAGGAAATGAAAAGGCACAGCCCTACCGGCGGCATGTCATGGATTCTTGGAAAACAGAGTACAACTGTTACATCAATGTCAGTACACGATCCGACCTATACTAAGGCTAGTAGTTGTGCTCCTTCAGAGGCGACCTTCTATCTAGGACATGCCCTGATTTGTTCCTGATCAAAGGTGCAGAACTTCTACCATTAGTTTTTTCTGAGGTAAGCCTGTCATTGCATGGTTCCTCCTCATTAACTTTCTGCATGATCCTTCTCAAATTTGACATCATACTTTCACCTCCATAAATTACCTCCCCAATGGTTTTGGTTAGTCCAGTCAGCTCATCGACCAACTGATTCCTCTCTTGTAGTACAACATTAGACATATCAGTTGCTCTAGACTTTAGCTCTCGCAGATGCTCATCTAATGTTTCATTTCTTTCCTCCAATGATTTCAGCTTAGTTGTAACTTCTAGATGCTCCTTTGCCTTTTCTGACATTTCTGAAGCAGTTTGAGCTTTCAGCTGTTCAATAAGATTCTTCAAATTTCTTGACTGATGCTTCTCTTGCACTAAATTCACCTGCAGGGAGTCAAGTTCTCTTTCGCACTCTGCAATGAGCATATCCTTGAAAACAGCATCATGCTCTTGGATGACGTTAAGTGAATTCAGAGTTTCTGCAAAACCATAAAGCTGATTCACCTCTAGCTGAACTTCTGCCACTTTTGCTGCTGCAGCCTCAAGAAGGTGCTTGATGTCAAGCTGAACAGATTCAACAGTTTGTCGAATATCAGAAATAGCAATTTCTTTCTCTGCAATTAGTGTATACCAATCTGCTTCCTCTTGATCAAAAATTTTCATGAGCTCCTGCTCCCTGCATGCAAATCTCTGCTCAAAGAATCTAAGGCTTTCTTCCAGCTCCAAAAGTTTTTTGTCAGAGACCTCAACAATTTCAGAGTACCTATTCTTCACTTCGTGAATGGACTTCTCATACTCCATCTTGATAAGACTTCCCAAATCAAGTTTCTGGCCAATGTTTTCTTCTTCGAGCACAGTGATGTATTGCTGAAGCTTATCCATCATCATTCCTTTCTCGTTAATTATACCACATAGCTCCTCCTTTTCTTTTGTATGACACTCCTCAGCGTCCATTTTGGCAATAATTGCAACATCCAAATCTCTCTTCAGTACACAATTTTCATCCATACATGTTTTGAGTTCAGTTTCCATATCTACCTTCACCTTCTCTAAATTCTCCAGTGCTTGCCTTTGCTGATTAAAATTGATCTCGAACTGGGTCAGCTCACTGTTCCTCTCAGAAAGGGTATATTTTGCCTCATCGAGAGCACATATTAACTTCATCTTTTCTTGTCTAAGGAAATCCTCAGCTTCCATTTTGGCAACAAGAGCAGCATCCAGATCTCTCTTCAGGATACGGTTGTCATACATATAGCTTTCGACTTCAGTTTCCAAATCAATTTTCAGTTTTTCCAAATGCTCAATTGCTTGCTTTTGATGATGGAGATTGATTTCTAACTGGCTCAGCTCAGTCTTCCTGTCAGCAAGGGCACAGTTTGCTTCATCAAGAGCACTTAATGCCTCCCTCAATTTCTCCTGCAGGGTGCTTTCCTTCTTTGAAGCTTCATCTTTTAGGCAGTGAGCATCTCTTGATGTGTTCTCCAGCATCTCTTTGTATGCATCAAGCTGCCTTTGCATCTTGTTTTGTTCTTGTTCCATGTGTTCTAACTCCTCGATTCTTGCATACAATTTTGCTATAACCTCAGATTGTTGTTTCTGTTCAGCTTGAGACTGGACAATAGTGCAAGATTGTTCTTCTAACTGTTTCTTGGCAGAAGCAATTTCCTTCTCAATTTCTTCACAATGATGCTGCATATTCAGTTGAGCAGTATCAACAAATGAGCAGGGCTCATGAAATTTTGCCTGCACAACAGTAAGAATTATCAAAGCTTCCCAGTTCTCCACTATTTGTAGCTCAAGGGACCCATAACTACCCAGCAACTCATTCTGCAGTTGCCCAATAAGAATATCTTTGGATTCTAACTGTGATAAGCGTCCATCCAAGTCATTCACAAGCTTTGCCATCTGCAATCTCCATTCTTCTTCCTTACCTCGCAGCTTCTCAGTGCAACTTCTATGTGTCTGCTCCAAGGCTCGGAGCTTCTCCCGCAGACTTTTCAATGAAACAACAGCATCTGCACCACCAATCTGTGCCTCCTGATACTCCTTGAGCCTTGACCGCAAATCCTCATTTTCTTGTTCAAGATGTGTCTTCCTGTATCCCATTTCTTTGAGTAATGTAGCCTTCTCAGCCAGTGAGCTTCTCAAAGATGCTATCTCCCCATCCGTGTTGGAGCTCAACGACTCGACCATTGATTTGGCCCCTTCATATTCAGAGACCACATTGCCATACATGTGGCGCAACTCAGACATCTCTGCTTCCACCCTCTTCCTGCGACCTTCCTCATGGGCCAATGCCTGGCTGCACATATCAAGCCTCGACCGGAAATCCTCCGCAACCCTGGTCTTGGAATCCAAATCAGCCTCAAGTATGCCAATCCGATTAACCAAAGTTGATCTATCTGAGCCCCACTCCTTCTTGGCAGCCCTGAAGTCATCTTGAACCTTCTTGAGTGCCTCCTCGAGGTGCCTGAACTGCTCAGCCTTCCACTTGAGCTTGCCCTCGACGGCGGCCTTCTCCTCCTCCAGCTTCACCAGCATGTCGTCCCTCATCACCACCTCCCTGGGCGCCAACGCCCTCTTCTCAGCCTCGCCGCACCTCCTGCCCTTCTCTGACAGGAGCCCCCGAAGCCGCGCGACCTCGTCGTCGCGCGCGCGCAGGGCGGCATCGTGCTCCACGCGCCTCCCCTCGGCGTCCTCGAGCGCCGCGAGGAGGCCCCTCTTGTCGCCCTCGAGGCCCTCGATCCTCTCCCGGAGCGTGCCCTTGAGCGCCTCGTGCGCCGCGCAGAGGTGCCTCAGCGCCTGCTCCTTCTCGGCCAGCCTGGACTCCAGCACCCCGCACCGATCCCCTGTGGCGGCCGCCTCCTCGGCCATGGCCGCGGCCTCCGCCGCATTGCGTTCCGCCTCCGCCCGGGCATCCCGCAGCCGCGCGGCCTGGTCCGCGCCCGCGCGCTTGAGGCCGTCGGCGAGGTCGGACTTGGCGCGGAGCTGGGCGGTGAGCGCCTCCACCTCGGCCCGCAGGTCGTCCAGCTCCTTGCTCATCTCCTCCATTTCCGCTGCCGAAACAAAATCAGAGGAAAACGTCAACACAAGACCCAAGCAAATTAACCAAATCGCGCTGCAGAGGCGGGCGGCGGCGGGCACCTTTCAGGGAGGAGCAGGTCGGGAAGAATGAACGGGACATGGAGGGGTCAGGAGGCTAGGGGCTCGGCATGGACGGAGCGAGCAATTGCGGCGCCGATCCAAGGCTCGTTTCTACTGGCAGTGAGGAATGGGGATGGCGAAACCCTAGCGTGGAGTGGAGGGGGAACGAGAAGGATTTGAAATTTGGGGGGATTTACCTGGGAGGAGGGGGAGTGAGGACGGAGGAGGTGGTGCGGCGCGGCCGCAGGAGGCGGAGGTGGATCGGATCTAGGCGGCCGGCTCCGTTCCGTTTTTACCGGCCCTGCATGTTTGCAGGATTTGAAATTGGCTGCGCGGCGGCCACTCTGCTTGTGCTGACGGTGGGGCGCGCACGCACGCAATTTGGGCCTATCTCAGCCTCAATACCTGAGTAAAACTGGCCCAGGACTTGTTTAGATTGCCTCAAAATTTAAGTTTTTTCACTCTCTTTTCATCACATCAATTTTTGGACGCATGTATGGAATATTAAATGTAGGTAAAAAAATAACTAATTGCACAGTTTGGTTGTAAATCACGAGACGAATCTTTTGAGCCTAATTAGTCCATGATCGAACAAAGTTTGTTAATATCCCGATTGCAAAAATTTACAATCTAAACCAGGCCCCAGTTAAGCTAGCTCCCTGTACCCACGGAGCCACCTAGGCCTAAAGTGATTTGCAGGCTTCAGGAGGCTCTACCTAGGCCTAAAGGGATTTGCAGGCTTCAGTGAGCCCTACCGTTTAATTGATGTCGCGGGCTGGCTTGTACAAAGGCCCCGACCCATGGGCTCAAAGGTTTGGCTAGTCACTGTCGATCAGGAGCCCACATGGTCAGCAGCCGGGGTTGGTGTGTTCGCTGGCGAACTGGCTGAATAGTGAGGAACCGAGCATTAATACTCACCTGCCGATCCCAATCGCCTGCCTGATCGCCGTCGGACAGATACCGAACCGAGACCGAGAGTGCAAAAGCCCAAACTTTCCACCTTCCATTCCACGCACAAACTTTCCCCAGCTGCGTGCGCTCTCGGTCGTGCCATGGACGACACCACGGTCGCATCGCGGCAGCGCCAGCAGCAGCCGGCCTCGCTGGCGACGACGAAGGATTCCAGGGCCATGATGGCGGAGCTGGACGCGCCGCTGCACGCCCTCGGGTTCGAGATGGAGGAGCTCTCCCCGTCGCGGCTCACCGGCCGCCTCCCCGTCACTCGCATCTGCTGCCAGGCTAGTACTCCTGCTTTGGTGCTTGCTAGAAGTCTTCCCTTTCCTCCTCGCGGCGAGCGAGTTTAATAAGCTAACATCGACACGGCAACCTCGCGCTGATATATAATATGATCCAGCCGTTCAAGGTGCTGCACGGCGGCGTGTCGGCGCTGGTGGCAGAGGCGCTGGCGAGCATGGGCGCGCACATGGCGTCGGGGTACAACCGCGTCGCCGGCGTGCAGCTCAGCATCAACCACTTCCGCAGCGCGGCCCTCGGCGACACCGTCCTCGCGCAGGCCGTCCCCGTCCACGTCGGACGCTCCACCCAGGTCCGCCGCCCTTGGTTTTCCCTTCCATCATCCATGATCGCATCATCCCCCTTTACGACCATCGCCGGCCATCTCGACCACGCCTCACAACTGCTCCCCGCACGATCGGTGAACTAGCTGGTCAACGACCCCCCAGGCCCCAGCCCCAAGTGGGGTTTGGAGCGTTGAGGCCCGTTAGCTTTTACTAGCATTTAGCATATAAAACCCAGAACTAATTATCTTTTAGTTTAGTCATGGGATCAAACACCCTCTAGTTCCATCTCTGTTAATTTCGATTGCGTGGCCGTGCTCATCACCGCACGGACCGTGTGGATTCCGTTAAATTTAATTTGATAATAAACTATATATTCGTTAGAGATTTCATTTTCTGTTTTCTGATTTTGAGATAGGAGATTTCTTTACTTTAGCACTCCCTATATTTTATCAGAATATGTAAGATGCCGTTTGGCATATTTAATTAAAACACTGTAAAACAGAATCACCTATATTATATCGTTCATGACTATAAAACCTATTGCATATGAAAGGGATTTCAAATATGAATCTAGTTGTGCTAAAGTATATCCCACAATGAAAAACTCTGTGAAATACTTTAATTTTTATCTCAAAATACATTACACCTTGTAAATAAAAAAAAAGAGAGATGGAGACTTTGGTGGTTTGTTGTCCACATACAACACTTTGTGATGGCGATGGTTAATGTTTTTCGGTGATTTACCTCTTAATGAAAAGAACAAACATCAACATACACTTTCTTAAGAAAAATATATAGCTATGCTCCTCTTCAATTGACTAAATCTTTTATTTCTAACTAGCAGCATACATATGCCGTCAGGTCTAGGTAGAGCACCAGATACCAATAGGGCATGTTTGGCAGGGCTCTGTTTCCTCTAAAAATGGGCTCCGACTTTAGCTCCTCTGGAGGAGCTGAAGCCGTTCTGGAAAACGTTTGGCAAAACGGTTCCTTCGCACTAGACGACGTGAACCCACAGCAAGGAGCCGCACGAAGCTCGTTTTTTAGGCTTCTCCTACGCAGGCAAAAAATGGCTCCGACTCTTGACCGGCTCCCCATACGGAGCCCTTTCTAAAACAGATGTTTGGCACAGCTCCTGCAGGAGTCGGAGTTGAAACCCCTGCAGGAGCCAGAGTTGAAACCTCTACAGGAGCCCTGCCAAAGAGGCTCATAGTGCTCGGTGGGAAAGTCAGACGGCACTAGTTTGGTTACTTGGCCAAATAGTAATCTAGGGCACTGTTTTTGAGTGTCTGGTAGCCAGAATTTGTAAGACAGCAGTCAAACATGGCCTAGTCTTTGGGCTAGTGTAGTGGGGAATGGAGATGGCAAAACCCTAAGAGCTTATTTGGCTATATATCAAGGGGTGAATGTCACGTGAGAACTGAACCAGAGTGTGATTGGTGGTGCTCAAACCTCTTTCATTCGTTCCCAGAAATCCACTCAAACAGAAAATAAAAAGGAACTTCAGAACTTGTAAACAAAACATTGAAGCTCAAACCATATCCAATCCTTCAGATCGGACACGAAAAGGCGTGATGAATAATGGTGTCAAGCAGAACCTATCAATCGAAGCACGGACACACAACAAAATCTCGAACTTGGCTAGCCAAATCCGCTCAGATTAGAGAGGGAGAAGGACGATGCGAGAGAGAGAGAGAGAGGAAAACAAAAGAGAGTGAAGAGCCAGCAGCACAGGTCCTCAGAGCACTCATTCCCTGCTTTGAGTAACGGTGTTATTTTCTCACTTCGATATGACATGTTAGGCAGAGCTTTGGTCTTAGCCAAATGTTATGCTCATTATCGCCCCATCCCAACTAACCATGGAGGGGAACAGAAAGGGTTTGAAATTTGGAGGGTGTACCTTTTTGGAAAAAAAGGGGGGGGGGGGGGGGGGGGGGGGGAGGACTGAAAGCCTGGAAAGTGTCGTGGGCTTGCCGCGTCAACGCTTCAGCGGGAGGCGGATTGGATTGGACCTGGACTGGGCAACCGCCGGCCGGCTCCCTTCCGTTTTCACCGGCTGTCCACGTCTCTAGACACTAGAGTTGCAGTAGCAAGGATTTGAAATATAATCTTCCGTCCTTCCAACAGCAATGCGATGCAACTGAACGTGCACACGGTGAGCTGGACAGGGCAGTAGCGGCTAGCTGATCTGTCCGTGCATCACGGGACGCAGCACTAACCGGTCCGAACCGGGGCTCCGAGAACATGCGTGGTCCACCATGGCGGCGCACTGCTTAGGTCGCTGTCTCAGCCGCGGGACCGCGGTCCCAGCCATTCAATTCGGAGTAGCAATGCGCCAGAGCGTTGGTGACCTGAGTACCTGACCATGTTTGGAGTGAAACACTACTACTAGTATTTCGGGTCATCTAAAAAATGGAAAAGATCTACTGGCACTATCTGAATGCACCAAGAAAGTCGAAGACGACCGTGACCGGAGAGGACAGAGGAGCCCACACGGCTGGGATCAGGGGATGGTCATTGGTGCCGGCGGCGGTCTGCGTGCGGAGCCACCAATCTATGTCTGGTTTGGTTTATAAACTATGGTTAAAAGTATTTTTAATTAATTTTATATGAGAGAAAAATATTGTTCGTCCGTCACTCTCGCCGGTCGGTCAGGCCCCTTCACCCAGTCCTAGCCGCACAACCCAACTACCCCGCGGCAGGTGACGCCACGGCCACGCCATGGCGGCAGCCGGCTGGTTCCGGCGCTAAACAACAAGGTTACAAGCCGGTGGTGGTTAGTCGTAAGTTATCGATCTTTGTCACAAACCACTTCAACTGCAAGCACGGATCGCGTGGTCCGTTCGATTTTGCTTTCAGTAGTGATGTTATCTGAAACGAGATTTGGTCTTCCGTGCGCTTGTTTGTTTCGTTAATCGTTACCGAGTTTCACTGTCCTTGCCTCGTGGCTTGGGTGTGTTTGGCATATCCGTAATGGGATATGCATTACATTTTTTTTTTGGGTTATTTCTACAGACAGTTCATGCCATAATTTCTGAAATGCAGCTATCCACTTTGAGACATGAGAATGGACGGAGAGTACCGAGCGTGGGATGGGAGATGGAGCCATCCTATTCTTGAAAATAGTGATGCAACTATCGCATCTTTAACAAAAACACTAAAACACAGGGAGAGGGTCATCCCTATCCTACCTCATTCTCCAGTCTCCAACTAGACACTACCCATAGCGACGATGGTCAGTGTCCGGTGACCTTGCTAAATGAAAAAAAAAGGATTCCGTGATAAATCACATGGATGAGTAATAAAACCCTTAGAATGGATAAAAAGTCGAAGGACGTGTTTGGTATGATTTGTCCACCCCGCCTTAGGTAGGGCGCAACAAATGAACTAGCAAGCATAGGCAGCGCTGAACCATGTTCCTTACAACGTAGATTCCACACGATTGCACTAACCACCGGTTGTTTGCTAGCGCAATTAAGTGAAGCAAAATCACAGTACTGGTGGAAGTTGGCTAGCATAATAAAGGATAGCTAATTGAGGCTCGGCAAATCTGAATCATCTAAGGTAGTAACAAACAAGCTTGCCCAGATGGACCCCTCTCTCTCTGCACTCTGCAGTCCTCCATTGTCAGTGACTTGTCCTTAGTTTAGTGTCTACTAACAAAATAAGAAACAGAAATAACTCCGTTCCTTCTCAACTATAAGCAGTAGATAAAATCATCCCATCTTTAAAAACTGAAACGAGACCATCCCAACCTACTTGATTCCCAAACCAAACGTCACCCAAAAGCAAAACTCTATGATGTGCTTGTTTTGCATGTCTTACATTTATTTTATCCATGTTTTCATTTGTGAGAGTTCTGCTGTTGAATATATTCATACTATGATCTGCTACTACAAGTCTACAACTCGTTCCTTTTTTTTCTGAACTCTTTCTGGAAAAAAAATCGATTGGAAAGGTTTGGGAGGTAAAGCTCTGGAAGATGGATCCATCAACAGGAGAGAAGGGGCCTCAGATCGCCGAATCCAGAGTCACGCTGCTGTCTAACCTGCCGTTGCCGGAGGAGCACAAGAGGGCAGGAGATGCTCTAAAGAAATATGCATCAAAACTGTAGAAAAGAACCTTCAAACTGATGAAAGCCTTGCATCTTGCAGGTTTCACGGATCTGATGGATGTTGTAAAAGCATTGCCTATAATAATATTTCTTATTTACCACCAATTTCTTGTTCTGTACGTACGTCTGTACCATGTGTCCCGTTGAGCCTTCATCAACACTACACAACAAACAGAAGACCTTTTTTTGTTGAACATACATACTGTATGACTTAATGCCATCGGTTGCAATAACAGGCGGTGAACTTTGTCGTAAATAAAGGTGAAAATGGTTGTAAAGGAGGGCATTGCAAAGTTACTTGGGAAGATGTTTACCTCCCCGAAAGTAAAGGTGGTCTTGGCGTTCCGGATTCTTATAGCAAAACTCAAAAACACAAGTCTCCTAGAAAAATTCATCTACAAATTTTGCTGTGCTTATCCTACCTCTTGGATCAGTTGGCTATGGCAACGCTACGGTTGGAAATTGGAATGAAACATAATATCTCTGATATTACCCCTCTCTGAAAGGTTATCTATGGTGAACTCCCCTCTTTCAGAGTAGAACGAGGACTTTAGTTGGCCGTGGCAAGATCGCGCACAGCGACAGCGAACCCATTTTTAGCTGCCTTGAATAGTGGATACAAGACTGAAAGTGCCACACCAAAGAACTTGATAAAGCAAGATATGGATATTTGGGACACTCGACTATCATTTGTTACTTCAGTCATGCATGTCTGAAGCTAACGCAGTCCTAATTTTCCACATGGAAGGTAGTGATTCAGCCAATTGCTGCTTACGCACTTAGTGAGGCCCTTTTCCCTATGCTTCCCATTCTCGAAATGCATACAGGAAATGCCGAAATGATGGGGATCAAAATGCATGGGACCAGGCTCTCTTCGATGCTACTCTCTGACAGGAACACAAAAAGAACTCTTGTGGCTTGACATTTGTCCCCTCTTGCCCCTTCCTCTTCACCATTTCGACGAATATATAAGGAAGCAGCTGGTGTCAACATATGAAAAGGTCAAGGTCAGAAGAGTCAGGTACATGTATTGAACGGGGATGACAGCGGAAAAAGGTGAGTGCATGTTGTCATATTTACTCACTCATCCCTATTAAACAATTTTTTTGCACGTGTCCCGCTTTTTTCCTATTTTATTGAGGATTGGTGAGGCACAATTGAATTCAAATATTGAAGATCAGTGTTTGCTTATATAAATATCTCAAAAATGGCAGTAAAAATCTTGTGTCGCGGTAACACATGAGACAGAGAGGATTATAACGATTCGTATACCCTTTTTTCTTTCTTATAAAAGGAAATGATAGGAGCTCTATTTTGCATTTAAGTATGAATTGAAGTATAAAGAAACAGTCCGGTCACAATGGCAAAGAAGCTGCAGCTATGTACCAAACTACCTCAACCAAGGATAAACAAAACAAACTCAACACAAGAAAAACTCGAAAACCCCCATTACAGGTTTCGAAAAGCATGACACCATTTATCAATCACCATGTTCACTTGATCGTATCAGCCATGATACAATGCTTTTCTCTCACAACAAAACAGCATCAGCCGATTTATAAGCCATAGAAACGATCAAGCGATATAGTGTTCTTCTGCTCCTAGCGCAACCATTAAAGGCTTGGATCATTTATTTTGAAATGCATACAGGAAATTGTTGGGATCAAAATACGACAAAGCTCTCATCGGTGCTATTTTCTCACATAAACACAAAAAGAATCCTTGTGGCTTGACATTTGTCTCTTCCTTTTCACCATTTGGACGAATATGTAAGAAAGCCGGTGTCAACATATATATGAAAAGGTGAAATTGAACGGAGACAGCAACAGAAAAAGGTGTGAGTGCATGTTGTCATATTTACTCATTGAGAAGAGTAGGTGAATATGTCGGTTGGGAAAACTAGATGAGCAGGACACTATGCACTATTAACCATATTTATTTGCATAGTGTCCTACTTTTTCCCTACTTTATGGTGGATTGGTGAGGCACAATTGAATTAGGATATTGAAGATCAGTGCCTACTTATAAAAAAATATCTCAAATTGGTAGTGTCGGTGTTTTGTACTATCATCAAGTAAAATTTATGTCATGCACAATGTTTTCGATGGGCAGCACACGAGACACTAAAGATTATACCAGTTCGAGTGACCAAACCCTGTGTCTAGTGTGGAATGTAGAGTCTATTGTTGTGTCCATTATACTAGCTCGAGTGATCGAGCTCTATGTCTAGTGTGGAAAGTAAAGTTCTGTTGGGTTCATAAATCCGGAGTCCCTCGCGGACCGGCTTCCCAACAAAGGACTCGGCCCAAGCAGACAACGTGCTACTCATGGGCCGGCCCAAGTATCTGGACAAGTATCCGGAAGGTCTGGCCGAGGAGGAGCGACGCCCGTTTTCCGACCGGAGGGCTCGCTTCGGCCTCCGGCCCGCCTCCGGATGGCCTCTCCGACCGGAAGGCCTGGCCAAAGCACTACTTTCGACTCCGACTCCACGTCTCCGACCAGGGTACGCAAAAACCCTGCTCACTGCTCTTCTCTAACTAGCGAAATCAGAGCCGACTAGGACCAACCGACCGGGGACACCCGCTCGGAAAGGATCAGGGAACAAACGGAGAAAGCAAAGCAAGGTGCAAAGTCAAACCACGATACCAGAGACCGTACCCTATACACCTGCAGAAACAGTACTCTACAACCTTCCTGACACAAACAGTGTTGTATGCGCCGACATTTTCCCTACAATATTGTGAGCACCATTAACTCCCATACGGTAAGGCTCCCCCACATGCCCCTGGGCATCGACAGTGTTGTAGGTGCCGGCATTTACCGTACCGAGTGAACGTGGTGAAACTCCTCACATGCCTCTAGGCATCAACAGTATAGCAGGTACTGACATCTGCCATACCCGAACAAAACGACGCAACCTTCCATGTGCATCCGACATCCAACAGTGTTGTGGGCGCCTACAATCATCCTGTACCTGTCGGCGTAGGCAACAAGGCTTAGAAGCATACGTACTCTCTCCCTCTCACTTGTAAGGCCACCCCCTTCATCTATAAAAGAGGACGCGCTCTCTTCCAACATTCAAGTGATTCTAGATTCATTAGATCGATCAAGTTTACTAGTTCACAACCACAGAATCGCCAGGTTCGAACCCCAAGCACACGCTTGAACACTTAGCCCATAGCGGGGCTCCCGTCACTCTCAGCCCTTTCGACCGGAGGCCAACCGGACCTCTTATACCCCCCCATCTTTCTCCTTCTTGTTTGTAACCCCACTGCAAACTTTGAGCACCTGAGTTCAGGAATAAAGTCATCGACTGACTCAAACTGGACGTAGGGCATGTTGTTTGAACCAGTATAAACCCTGTGTCATTGAGTGCTAGGCCACCTTCAATCACAACGTACGACAAACCTACAAATATTTACTTATTGGTCACTTTTTGCACCAACAGTTGGCGCCGTCCGTGGGGAAGATGCTGTACGTTCAACACTTTTTGGTCATCGGATGGCCCACTTTTTCGCCACCTCCGCCGTGGCGGACTCAGGCGATACGACTCGCTTCGGCTCACTAGAGTTTCTTGCACTCCCACCTGTTGGGATGTGGGTTCCACCCGTCTCCAAGCTATCCTAGGCCTTCATCTTTGGAAGCCTAGACTTCGTCACCGACCGGCTCGACGTACTACACCTCCGCGAGAAGGCACTCGTTTCGGCGCCCGTCGGAGGGGCGTCCTCCATCGGCTCCGGGATGCGCAACGATTTCGACGACGCGGCATCCGCGCTTCATTCTGAGCAAACTCTCGGCTCAAAGCCCATTGTGAGTAACGTACATACTATTATTTACTTGCTATTCTCTATCTTCTACCGATTATCTGGAGGGACCCCGTTGTCCCCGCCACGATCGCCATACGATCGGTTCTCCTACGGCCTCTTGTCTCCCATGGACTCATGTGCTCGAGGGTTCTGAATGATGCCGACGCCACCCCCTCTCATGTCCAAATTTGTGGGGATGGTGAGCTATGCTCCCACCTGTTTCCTCGACCTCATGGATGACGATGTCAAGAGTGACGACTCTAGCATCAGTGACGTGGTGCCTAGCCACCGTCCGTCCTAAGAGTGCGCTATGGTGGATGCTCCAAGATAGCCACAGGTGGTAATAGAGTCCTTGCAGACTCATGACCCTCCGGACCCTCGTGCGGAGACCCCCGAGCTCACACAGGAACACAACGAGGAACTATGACAACAGTGGCTGCACCAGCCATCGACTACGCCAGCGCGCTCGGCGCACCACACTACGCCCCATGCGCATAACCTGGTGAGCGACGCCCGGGGTTGCACCCGTTGGGTCCAGCGTAACACCATGAACAGGGGGAACGATCTCCCATAGTTCGCTCAGGCCAATCAGAACATCATCGCTGCAGCAATACTTCTACGCGGCCTTCCCGAGCCGAACGACCCTCAGGAACAGGTGATCCACTGAAACCTTCAGGCACTAGTGGAGACCACCATCATTCAATAGGTGGAGAGCTCTGTATCATGACACTGACTCATGGCCTCTCTCCCCACCAGGGGAATGGGAACGCAGTAGACGAATCGCTCCACCCGCTCATCGCTACAACCGCCAAGCGCGGCACAAGAGGTCGCACCTACGTCTTGTCTTGACTTGATGACCACTCTGCACTGACCACCTGTATACGTGCGTCTTGGGCCGAACCGAGATGCACGCAGCAGCGACCGAAGTCCTAGCCCTAATGGCTCGGGACCATGGACCTTTGTCCAATGCCTCCAGCGAGTGCTGCTCCCACTGCGCTCCAACAGAGACCAAGGCAAAGGCAAGGCCAAGCGCCAGGATCAGGACGAGGGCCCCTCCACATAGAATGGGAAATAGAATAGAAAAGATCACCGCCGACCGGCCAACTCCACGTTGGTCGCCACGGCTGATCACACAGGCAAGCAGCCCTAGCAGGACCCTCTAGGCCACTTCCACGAGCTCATGGAGAGCCCATGCACCAACCACGCCTACCCCATCAAACACCTCTACAAGGACTACGAGCTCCTCAAGCGCCTTCTGCGATAGGCCGGTGGGCCAAGGGAAGAAAAAGGCGCAGAAGCAACAGCCAAGAAAGGGGGCATAGCGGACAAGGATCTAGACGATTGAAGTTTGAAGTGATCCGACCGAACGTCTACCGACTGAAGGATGACAACGACGACATTCTCACCAAACGATTGGAACATCTATGTCATTTTTTCTTCCCCTAAAATTCAGTCTTACCTTTGTTTACTTAACGTTTGCTCCTATAAGAGCACCCCGACCCGAACACTTTTCAGCCCGGGTCACTCGGGGGCTCCACAAGGGTACACTACTACCTCTCTTTTTTGTTTACTATCATATGGTGAAACTCCTTCCTACCCGAACAAAAGGATAGTTCGTTCCTTTAATTTGCCTTACGTAGCTTTGCTTTAAAAACATTCCGACCGATCGCACCCTGCCTTTACCTACGGTTACAAGTAGCTGAGCCTTGCGGGCCATGCCCTGGTCTCCCAAGGTTGTAGCCTATGGGACAAATAGGCAAGTACGAAAAAGAAAGAATAAAAAATAAAATTGTGCTAAGGGAAAACTAAGGAACGAAAGGGACAAGCTTCCTCGAGCGGAGTGACTCCATCACAAGAAACGAAACCGATTGTAGTCATTGAGTACACAAGAATGTTTACACGGAGGGCTCCCCCATGAACTTAAACTTTTTACATCTACTAAACTGCTTATACTCTACAAGCTATTGGGGCGGCTTGGTGGCATCTGCTGTCGGTACGATCGGTGAAGGCGCGGGCTGCTCACTCCCCGATGGGACCACATTTGGCTCGGCTGAAGGCAGGACGACGTCCACTTCCAACCTAGGCTCTGTGCCATCCGTAGGCTAGGCGACGTCCTCCTGACGCATGCTTCTAGCCATGTCTTCACAGTGGACATCCATCACCCACTATGCAGAGACTTGCTCTGCCACCAACCTTGCGTGCGACAGCAAAGCTCACCCTGAGCGATTGGATATCCTCTGTGCTCAAGCCATCGGCATACTCACTGTAGATAGTGGCAAAGTCCAGGTTCGGGTGGTATGTCGCCACCGAAGTCAACACCCCCGACGCTCCGTAAAATAACCCACTTGTGATAAGGGCCTAGACCTCATCTGGGACCTCTGCTAGCTGGACCGTGGGCGTGCTAGTACTTGGTGCCGACCCGAAGACCTCCAAGATGACTAGTTGGGCAACATTGTGGATCTAGTCAAGTTCCCCCTCAAGAGCACGTCGCTCTTCACGAGACTTGGCCAACTCCTCTACATTTTGGCCAAAAGTCGCCTTGACCATCTCTAGGTCCTGCTCCAACGACTTCACTTTTCCACCCAGCTCTGGAAGAAGGACGACAAGCTTAGAAATAGGTTGAAGGAAGAAACCAACGTGATGAAAAATAGAAAGGGTATGTACCGAGGTGGAAGTTCTCAAGGGTGGAGAATTCCTCTACCTGTCGGGGCACCTGCTCACATAGCCAGGTGCTCGCCTCCTTTGTCCCCATTACCCGGCTCCAAAGCACGAGCACTTCCTGGTTTGCCTCCAACCGGGCCTTCCTCTCTGACTCTGGGGCCTTTCGCGCCAACTCCATGGTGTTCTGCTCTGACACCATGGCGCTCCACTCTGACTCAAGGGTCTCTAGGGATTTTTTGAGCGCCGCCTCAGTGTCCAATAGGGATTTCCACAACCCCGCCTTGGTCTCCGCCTGGTGGGCCTTCTCCTCCTCAAGCCCCCGCTCGGTGGCGGTCGCTCGCTCCACTGCACGCTGCTCCTTCGCCCGCACCGTGGTCACCTCGACCGCCTAGTCCTAGAACTCACGACGGGTGGACTCTAGCTGACGCTCAAGCTCAGCCACCCGAGCATGCTCCATCCGGAGGAAGCGGGACTTACGGGACGACATCTCTTTCAGACCCTACAAAGACAAAAAGCAAGCATGATGAGGCAACCAACAAGAGACCCAGAGGTCAAGGACAAATACAGGAAAACTCACCTCCGTGGTGAGCTATAGGTCGACCTTGACTAACTGTTGGGCGGACTTAACCCGCTCCTAGGCATCCTCGAGTTTCACCGACTGGTTGGCGAGTTCGGACTCCATGGCAAGTCCTTTCCCCCCAAGGATGTTCTAGAGGTAACACTCCTAGGAATCCTGAAGGATGAACCGCACCTTTGCTGGGTCCTCGGGGTAGGGTCACTCTAGGTCACCCTTTGGTAGTCCACCGGAGGGCCCAGCCTCTAACTAAACCACCGCCAGCTTCCATGATGACACCGGTAGCTCCACCATGTCATCCGCCTTGTCATCGGATGAGATCTCCACCACCTCGGTTGCGTGGGCCCCTATTGGGCGTTCCGACTCCGTCCCAGCCGCATCTCCCCCTGGCGCCTTCAGCTCCAACCACAAGGGTGAGCCATGCAACCCTCCACCCGACGAGGCAGGGAGCTCGGTCTCCCTCTCCTCTTCTGCCGTAGCTAGTGGAGGAGGGGCTGCAAGAGTTACCTTTGATGTGACCTCTGTCATCACCACCGGGATCGCCACCAATGCCGCTGCCGCCGCTGCCACTGTACTAGCAACTGACCCGGGGGGCACCACCCCCAGAAGGGATGGGTTCGCCGCCACCACCCTGTTCCCCCCACCGCTCTCTGCGACACGCTGTAGGGTGGGCCTCCAAACCTCCCGCATGGGAGTTGGGGCGATGCTCAACCCCATCATCACTCGGCCACTGACAAAAAAGTACAGGTAAGTTATACTCCAAAAAGACTCAACAGCAAAAGATCGAAAAGAAATAAAGGAAAACATACCAGGAGGTAAGCGACATGACTTTGAAGCCAAGACCCAACGTCGATGGGCCTGTAGGGCAAGGACCGCTCCCAGGCTACGACCCGCGCCCCCTCACTTCAGCCAAGGGCAAAGTCGTCCGAACCGGCTCCTGCCTGACCTACGGGTCACCACGACCCTCGGCTCGAGATGCCCCGACCGGAGCAGTAGATGGGGCATCCTCTAGTTGCGAGTCGCATGCTAGCACCAGTCCTGGTGATGCATGAGTGCAAGCCCCCTCCTCAGACCGCCTGTCTTGCTCGGCCACGCCTGCGACAGGCGGGGACAAGACCAGCGACGCCACCGAGGGGCGCGGTGATCGCATCTGCTTCGCCTCTCGTTCATCGACGGCGTCCATGCTCGCCGCATGTTTCCTTAGCACGGGAACCACGATGCGCCTCTTCGCCTCCTGCTCATCACCAGTGGACATCGCCGTAGGGTCATGATGCTCCGTCGAGGTCACAACGACCTCCCAACTTTCCTCCTCCTCAGAGAAAACATTGTCATCCACATCAGTGGGATCCTCTGACTCAAGCTCGGACTCGACGTCGCTCTTATTTTCCCTGGTCTTCACGCGCCAAGCAATCTCCTTCCCCTTCTTATACTTCCGCTAAGCCACCTCGGCTTTCTTCTTCTTCCTGGCATCCACCACCTCCTTCTAGGTGGCCTACAGCGCCGTGCCCTCCGGCCCCTTCGAAAGGTGCGGCCGGGACCTATAGGCATCAAGCCCCTACGCAACAGGTGACTCAAGATCAAAAAAGTAGGAAAGCAAAGGGGAAAAGAACATGAAGTAAAGAAAGAGGAGCATACCCATTTAGACACCACCGAGGCATTGAGAGGTATGGGCTTTCCCTCGACCTTCTCTTCGGGCTTCAACTGCAACACCCGGTCGAGGTGACTCTAAACCTCATCATCCGGTAGCTCCTCCAGCGACACACGATCAAGGTCTGATGGGCCGTCGTACCTCCACATCGGCCGTGACCTCTCCGTCGATGGAGCAACCCGATGGTGGTAGAGGGTGTGGATCACCCACACCCCGTCAAGGCCACGCCGCACAAGCTTCTGGAGCTCCTCGATGATCTTCACCTTCTTTTTCTCCCAACGGGGACAGCCCCATGACCAACTATCCCGCTTCTCTGGCCTCCTACCGGTGAATGTCGGGAACGACGCCTCCACCGGATTCCTGATATAAAACCACTCCCCATGACACCCCCGATTGGAGTCATAGGGGATGTACACGGGATACGAGCCTCCTACGGTCGGTTTCCTCTGTAGGGCAAAACCCCCACCGGTGTGACCTCAGGAGGATTCCCCACCGGCAAAGCTCGCCCAGAGAACAGCCACCAGAAGAAATCCACGTGCGGCTCCATCCCAAGGAAGGCCTCGCAGACAGTGACAAAGCCGGCGATGTATAGCACCCCCATCGGATTGAGGTGCTGCAACTCTAGACCCCACTCATTGAGGAGTCCATGCAGGAACCAGTGTGTGGGGTATCCTAACCCATGCTCATGGAAGGCAAGAAAGGAAACCACCTCACTAGGCAGAGGTTGTGGAAACTCCTCCCTCCCAGGAGCCCTCCAATGCGCCACCTCCTTTGATGGTAGAAACTCCTTCATGGCAAAGGCCTTCAACACCGACTCCCTCACAGTGGATGACCTCTAGTTCGACATTTTGCTCCAGGATCACGAAAGGATTTGTGAGTTTTCTCTTCTCCCTTGCTCTCTCCCTTTTCTTTCTCTCCCTTTTCTTTCCTAGAACCTGTCGTGGCTCTCAAGAATGCTCTTGGCAAGAAGGAAAAGGAAAGGAGGCGGCAGATGAGGAATAGGTGAAGGAACAGGGCAAAAACCTTCTCCCTTCTCCTACTTAAGGAAAAGGGTGCAACAATTGGGGAAGGCGCGCTGATCGGGAAAGATGAAATGGTGGAGCGAAAAACCCTCTCTCTTTCCCATTTAATGTAGATGAGACACACCCTGACCGATGAGACGCACCTTGCCTGACGGAATGGCTCCTGATCAGATGGGACATGGCCTAGGTATGGCCCACCACTACCGCACGCTAGGCACAAGAACCAAAGCGCCACTGCACATAGGTAGCTCTCCGCATCCCTAGGTGGGACTTAGAAAAAACCCAAAACGAGATCTCCGCTAGGAGAGACTATCAGGCTTCCTAAGTCAATTGAACAGCTTAGGAAAAATACTGAGACAGGTAAGGAGCAAAGGGACGCCCCATGTAGGCCATGCCGACTCCATCATGAACGACGAGCATGGGTCCCGGTTAGACATTTCCAACTAGAGCTCTTCAAACCCCATCACTCGAGTCATCAAGGTAACACTACCGACCCCCCGCTATTTCTTTATAATCATTTCATACATCCATACATGTATTCATTCCATATGCCCATGCCTCCTGGATGATTTGGGCCCTGAACCACCCAGGGGCCTAGGAACTAAGCATCGCACATGCAGTGAAATGCATCACAATGCTCCGTGTTGCGTCATGAAGCGGCAGTTGCCTCATTCAACTTGAGCAACAACCGATCGGGGTTTGAAGGCTGGCCCATGAAGGGCTCGAGGTCACCCCACATCAAATAGAGTTAGGGGAGAAAACACAGATGAGCCTCGTGCGGCCCTCGCCCTGTCTGCCCCAAAGCAGATAGGGTCATCTCAACCTTCTCGTTCGATCCTAAACCTCTTGCCAAACCCACAGAATCTCCATCGAGGGGAGGCCGTTAGGCCACCCAGGTCGGTCTTCGGAATGATCCAGGCATCTATCGGGTTACAGGTAAAGTAGCAGTGGAATGTCACAAGAGGGCTATGTCGACCCCATCACGAACGATAGACCCAAATTCCACTCGATCATACCCGTTAGCGAACTCATCGATCGCATCACTCAAGCCCGAGCAATCGGGACAAGGGACAAAACTAAGCCCCTCTGGTTGTGAGAAACCAAGGACGGGGTAATGTACACAACTCAAACTGATCCCTACCAAAGCCCAATAGGGCTCAGGGGCACAAGACACCAAACACCTAGGTCTGTGACCCTGAACTCGCCCCATCCACTCGGCTACGCTTTGACTGCACACCAAACGCCTGGATCTGCGACCCCAAACTTGCCCCATCCACTCGGCTATGCTTTGACTGCACACCAAACGCTAGGTCTATGACCCTAAACTTGCCCCATCAGGATCCACGAGCTTCGGCTCACCTGATCCCTAAACTAACTAACTAACTAACTACCTCAGCTACACAGGCTGCATCGAGGCCAGGATCCATGACTTCGACTCGCCTGATCCCATGATGCGCACCGACGCTAGGACCCACGAGCTCTGTCTCACCCGATCCCTAAAACTAACTGCCTTGCCCAATCCCACGGCACGCATTGACGCTAGGATTCGCGAGCTCTGTCTCACCCAATCCCTAAAAACTAACCGCCTTGGCTGCGCAACGACGCCTTGGTTGACAAATTCCATCTCAACTAAAAAAACACACACATGCCAGCTGACAAAACACCCCCACACTATTCTGCCTGAATCGCCCGGGGGCTCAGGGGCTACACCCGTGGGTGCGCTCACGCGCACCCGCTGACGAAACGAAAACCTCTCCTGCTGGATACACAAAAAAACCCTGGGTGATTCTGCTCAAATCGCCTAGGGGCTTGGGGGCTACACCCACAGGTGCGCTCGTGCGCACTTGCCATCAAGATAGAAAATCCCATAGACAATTCTGCCTGAATCGCCCGGGGGCTCAGGGGCTCCTATCGGGTTCATAAACCCGGGGTCCCTCGTGGACCAGCTTCCCAACAAAGGACTTGGCCCAAGCAGACAATGTGCAACTCATAGGCCAACCCAAGTATCTAGACAACATGCCAGAAGGATGATCCAATCACCAACCGCAAGGTCTGGCCAAGGAGGAGCGATGCCCATTTTTTTACTTCAGACCACCTTTCTGACCAGAGGGCTCACTTCGGTCTCTGGCCCGCCTCCAAACGGCCTCTCTGACCGGAAGGCCTGGCCAAAGCACTACTTCCGACTCCAACTCCACATCTCCGACCGGGGTACGCAAAAACCCTGCTCACTGCTCTTCTCTAACTGGCGTAATTAGAGCCAACTAGGACCAACCGACCGGGGACACCCGCTCAAAAAGGACTAGGGAACAAACGGAGAAAGCAAAGCAAGGCGCAAAGTCAAACCATGATACCAGGGACCATACCCTGTACACCTGTAGAAAATAGTACTCTATAATCTCCCTGACACAAATAGTGTTGTAGGCGCCGACATTTTCCCTACAATATTGTGGGCACCATTAACTCCCATACGGTAAGGCTCTCCCACAGGCCTCTGGGCATCGACAGTGTTGTGGGTGCCGGCATTTACTGTACCGAGTGAACGTGGTGAAACTCCTCATATGCCTCTATGCATCAACAATATAGCAGGTACCGACATCTGCCATACCCAAACAAAACGACGCAACCTCCCATGTGCATCCGACATCCAACAGTGTTGTGGGCGCCTATAATCATCATGTACCCACTGGTGTGGGCAACAAGGATTAGAAGCATATGTACTCTCTCCCTATCACTTATAAGGCCATCCCCTTCATCTATAAAAGGGGATGCGCTCTCTCTAAACATTTAAGTGATTTTAGATTCATTAGATCGATCAAGTTCACTAGTTCACAACCACATAACCTCCAAGTTCGAACCCCAAGCACATGCTTGAATACTTAGCCTATAGTGGGGCTCCCGTCACTCTTGGCCCTTCTGACTGAAGTCTGACCGGACCTCTTGTACCCCCATCTTTCTCCTTCTTGTTTGTAACCCCACTGCAAACTTTGAGCACCTGTGCTCAGGAATAAAGTCACCAACCGACTCAAACTGGACGTAGGGCACGTTGCCAGAACTAGTATAAACCCTATGTCATTGATTGCTAGGCCACCTCCGATCACAACGTACGGCAAAACCACAAATATTTACTTGTTGGTCACTTTCTGCACCGACAAGTTCTATTGTACGTTGTGCCCGAGCGCTCAAAGTTCAAGTAGATGTGTGAGTTACAAGATATTGAGAATAGACTATGTGTGAGAGTAGTTGCTTCTTATTCTTGTTTTGTGTTTTCTTGTTCATCTTTCCTTTACAGTGTCGTCATACTCGGCAAAGATTCACTAGATTAATTGCCTCGCGTGTCACTGAGCTCTCTGGTTGTCTAGGTGGTGTCCTTCTTTATGAGTGTTATGGTTCAGGAGTCTCCTCCTTCATCAAACCTTCATTAGTAATGTCTAGAGGGATGGTAGTTTTGTCAAGATTGATTTTTTATTTTATTTTTAACACTTTTTATAAACTAATTTTAAATCTAACACCGTTTTCCCCTAAAACTAACACTTTTGGCCGCGGCTATTGCCATGGCGTGGTGAAACGCCTGTGCCGCGCTATACATGGCGGCGTGGCAGGAGGATGACGTGGTGTCATCGTGGCAGGGTCTGCCATGCCACCCATCTTGGCGTGGCTGTAATGCGCCATCACTGGTGGCGCGACTAGGCCCAATTAAAGCCCGCGATGCCCCCACCATGCCTACCCTCGCCCTCGAACGCCGTTGTCGCCTGCACCACCGTGGCTGTAAGGAAAATGGACCCTTGGCCCATTTACTATGGATTTTGGTGTTTGATGACCAACACAACCAAATTGGACTAATGAATTTGCAAGTGTTTGTTTTGTAGTTCGATAGGGTGCAAGACGTAACTTGGACGAAGGCGACGTGATGATCCAATGATCAACACCTCAAGCAAGACCTTAGGAGCATAAGAGAAGACCCAAGAGATCAAGCAAAGTCCAAGCATAAAGATTGGAACCAAGCCGTATGCAAGATCACGAAGAAATGAGCTCACTGTGGTGACAGGATGCAGGACCAGACGCTGGACAAGCAACTGGATGCTACGACTGGATGCTGGGCAAGTGGCTCGGCAGACAGGCGATCGAACACTGGACCGGACGCTGGCGGCAACCGGCCGGACGTAGGACAACAGTGTCCGATCGAGTACAGAGAGGTTCCAAAGCGGCAAATCTACGACCGGACGCGTCCGGTGGCAGGCGACCGGACGCTGGCTAGCGTCCGATTAGTATATTGCTGGCTCAATGGTCGGGACGACTGGACACGTCCGGTCAGGACGATTCAGCGTTCGGTCAGTAGCAGTTTCACGGGAATTCGACCCCAACGGCTACTTTCTCAGTGAGGCTTATAAATACAACCCCCAACCGGCTATTTGAATATAGTGGAGCTGAGGAAAGATACCAAGGATGTTGATACACCATTTTAGTGATCTTCACTTGCATAGTGCTTAGTGATTCATCAGGTGATTAGCATAGGTGCTTTGCGAAGTGCTTAGGTTGATTAGACTACCGCTTATGCGCTTGCTCTACGTTTTGGCCTAGTGTTTAGTGAGGTTTGCATACCTCTTGCCACTCGGTGCTTGTGAGCACCATTGTTGTATATCGGAGGGGCTTGAAGTCTTGCGAGATCACACCAACCGCGTTTGTGGTGTGGCCACCACCGTGTACCGGAGGGAACAAGGCCCATGGCGTTTCGGTCGGAAGCTTGATAGTGAAGACGGCAGGGAGCATCTGGGAAAGGCTTGCCGGAAGGTACGTCGGAGACCCACTTGCGCATGGGGAAGGCCCAAGGCTATCCACGGAGTTACCCGACCGGGAGCTTGGCCCTTGCAAGGGATTTCTTATGAGGGGCTCCAACAAGGACTAGGGGAAAGCTGACGCGCTTCTCGATACCTCGGTAAAAATATCGGAGTCATCGACGGAAGTTTGCATATCTCTACCTTGCTCTTTAGCTTCCGCATTTATATTAATTGTATTACTCCTTTTGCGGTAGAAATAGCAACACACTAGCAAAATCATAGTTGCACTTTTAGATAGTTTATCTATTGCATAGGTTTTGCTAGAGTTAGAAAAAGAGGCTATTGTTTAGAGTTAGAATTTTTAAGTTGCCTAATTCACCCCCCTCTTAGACGTCATGGTCCCTTCAATTGGTATCAGAGCCGATTGGCTCAATTTGGACCTTTGGCTTAATCGCCGTTGAGCCGACGCTATTTAGAGTGGTTGGGATGGATACCGCTAGGCCTTCGCACTTTGACGGCACTAACTTCCCATACTATAAAGCTAGAATGGCTTGCCACCTTGAGGCGGTTGATTTGGGTGTATGGAGAGTCACTCGTTACGGGATGAAACCCATCAAGAATCCTGAAAAACCTACAAAGAGTGATGAAAAAGAAATGCACTTCAATGCTAGAGCTAAAAATTGCTTGTTTGAATCACTTAGTATGGATGTTTTTAACCAAGTATTCACTTTAAATACGGCACATGAAATTTGGTTAAAACTCTAAGAGCTCCATGACGGCACAAGCAATGTCCGTGAGCAAAAATATTGTCTAGCAAAGCAAAACTATGATTCCTTTACTATGAATGATGATGAGCTTGTACGTGATATGTATTATATTTTGAATCTAATTATCAATGAGCTCCATTCTATAGGATTACTAAAGCTAGATGATGTGGACATCGTGAGGAAGATCATCTCTGTGCTACCACAAAAGAAATATGCAAGCATCATCACCATTCTTCACAACATGGAGGACTTGAGCAACATGACCCCAGGCATAGTCATTGGCAAGTTAGTGGCATTTGAAATGTCACGTAAGATGGGTCAAGAAGAAGCCTCTTCATCAAGCAAAGGCAAAGCTTTCGCCTGTAGCGAGAAAAAGAAGATGAAGGGCAAGCAAGTTGAGACAAGCTCAAGCTCAAGTTCCTCAAGTGAAGATGAAGAAGAAGACGAGGACGATGATGATGATGATGAAGATTCAAGTGATGATCAATCTTCCTCCTCCACCTCCGATCTTGATGAAGAATCAATCAAATTGATCAACAAGGTGGAGAAGATGATCCAAAGGCTCAATGTCAAGGGTGTGCCCATCCAAATTCAAGATTTCATTTTCTCAAATCAAAGAAATGAACAAAGAAAGAGAGGATGCTATGGATGCAGTGAGTTGGGGCACTTTGTGGAAGTTTGTCCAAACAAGCCCACACCCAAGACAAAGAAGAAGGCATGTAAGAACTAAGCCCTCACATCGATAAGATCATGTGATGATTCTTCAAGTGAAGAAGAACCTCATCATAAGAGGCAAGGCCACAAGCACTCATCATCAAGCTCTTCTTGTGTGTGCCTTATGGCACGAGGTAACAAAAGCTCTTCCTCTAGTGAGCGTG